>NW_015505331.1:1197951-1204246 GCF_001515645.1 Sinocyclocheilus grahami
TAAAACACTGCCATGAATAAAGAATGATATCAAGATGTCCTGAAAGAGCAATTTGGTGATGATCCGTGCATTTTCCAGCATGATGGAGCACCATGTCACAAAGCAAGAGTGATAAAGAAGTGGCTCGAAGATCATTACATTGAAATTTTGGATCCGTGGCCAGGCATCAATCCCATAGAGAACGTGTGGTCAATCCTCAAAAGGCGAGTGGACAAGCAGAAGCCCCCAAATTGTGATCAACTCCGAGAACTAATAAGGCAAGAATGGATCGCCATCAGTCAGGATTTGGCCCAGAAGCTAATATCCAGCATGCCAGAGCGAATTGCAGAGGTTATGAAGAACAACGGTCAACACTGTAAATATTGTCTCATTATATTTTTTTGCCAATAAAAGCCTTTAAAACTTATGATATGCTTATCATTGTTTTTCCAGTATACCATAGAAACGTGTGAAAAAATAATACAAATATTGAAGCAGCAAACTTTGCAAAACACAAAATTTATGTCACTGCCAAAACTTTTGGCCATGACTGTACAATGACCTCTTATATGTCAAAAGATCAAGAGAATTTGGATTTCTCAGTTCATGACCCTTTTAGCAGCACAACACTCATACATACACACTCATCATTCATACTGCACGTGAAATATAATGCTGCTGAAAAATGCGGTGGATATATTACCTGCAGATTGTTGAGAGGTTCCATTTTCATGACAGGGCCACTCATGCTGAGAGGGAGACTAACGTCAATGGTCTGATTGGGGCTCAGAGGAGTCAGAACCTGCATAGGGCCAGCAGGGGCGAGACCAAAACTACAGAAAAACAGAGAAATTCAGTTAAGACTACTGATGCAATAAAAAATTTTGCATCTTAAAGTTTTTATTTAGCCAAAAATAATGTTTCTGCATTTAAATGTGGGTAATTTAATTTGTATGCTTATTCGTATGTCATATTCACAGGTGAACTTCTTCTGCAATGAGCCATCTCTCAATATTTCAGCCAAACACATTTTACATACTCTAGCATCATTTTTGGTCATGGTGATATTTGATGACTGATGATATGTTTACTTGCTGTAGCTAATCCATGCTGCGAAATAGTCACAGTCAAAATGTGTCATTAGAGAAGTTTTGGTCAATGAGTTTGCCCTCCAAAACAGTTTCGGACAAATATTTTTGGTTGCATCACCAGTTAAGACACAATCAATATTTGGCTCAGGATTCGATTTTTATATATTTTTTTTGCAATCTGTACATTTGTTGCATGTTTACAAACAGAAGGGCCTAGGAACAAGACAAGAATATCACAGAGACTTTGAGGTGTGCACTTTCGATTGGGCCACTAAGTCGCCTTAGCAATTGGATAGCAACACTAACAACAGCCTATCATTGTGGCTGCGAGATTTGTGTGAGAAAGCACCATTCTATAAATCTATACATACATAAGAATATGACCTCCTTGTTGCCCTTGTATTGTAAGATTTAAGTAGAATATATTACAACATTCTACTTTCAGGCTTTACTAAACGAGAGGTAATTTTCTAGACCGAAGACATCAATTGACATGAAAACACATTTAAGTCTCTTTAGAATATCAGCATGTCCTTGAATGATCCCACTGACAAAACAGTATAAATGAATGCTACGTTTTCCAGGCAGGCCTCCAAACTGATTAGCAAGCGGCGAAGATACCGCAGAGAGAACAGCAAAACCTTGAAGAGACCTCCAAAACAGTCTCCCGTTCTGCCACTGGACTCACCTGTTCCTGTTGAACTGAATGGCGAAGTCAGTCATAACACTCATGGCTTTGTTGGTAAGAGACAGATCCATCTGAATGATCCCACCACGTCTAGCAAACGTCCCAGAAATCTCCAGCCCTTTAGCCTTCATTGCCAGTAACCACACCTGAACCCACAGATAAACAGGTTGAGAGTGTGGGGTAAAGAAAGAGAGTTTGGGGCACACACACGTCTGTGGCTTTTGTTGTCTCAATATTTCTGTACATTGCGCCTTGGTGCTTTTTTAAGCATCTCATTCTATGAGAGTTGCATTTCTAAGACATTTTTTTACAATTAAAAATGTGCTCTGCATTCTGTTGGACTGGAGAGTCCATTATTGAACACCACAGCATGTTCTATGTGCACACCCCACTTAAGAGTCCAGGAAACGTTGCCATATTAAAAATTGACTTAAAAAGGCGGTGAACCTGCTCATAAAAAAGCCTGCTGAAGACATAACCAAAGTTATTGATTAAAGCCGAGAACACACTACACGACTGTCAGGCCGATTATGAATGGAATTTGGTCTTGATGACGGATCGTGCCCAGTCGGACCGGGTCTGTTCCAGTTGGGCTCAGTCGCTGTTTGCAGTCAGCAGAAAAAGTTGCATAGTGTGTGGTATCTAAAGATTATAATCTTAGAATTCAAGAACCAGTCGTTGCCAGTGGTTTTCACAAATATTTTTTTAAACATGTTTAATATTTGCGACTGACACCTGCGATTGCATCTATACAGAGGAGCTGCGTGCACTGTCAAACATCATTCAGCATTTGTTTTGTAATTTTGTCATTTTCTTCTTGATTACAAGAAAAATCTCTGAGGTTTTTGTTATTTATTTCTTGACTTTCTTTTAATTCGTTAACACTGCGAATAAAAGTTTTGTTTTCTCTGCAGTCGAAGAAAATTATAGCCTAAATTATGTCAGTGATTTCTCTAATTTTAAAGATTATCAAGAATTATTTTATTTCAATCTGCATTCTAATAAAAGTTAAGAAAAAATAGAATTAGCCTATAGGCCTATCTACAGGCTAATTAAATTTTTTCTCAACTTCTAACTTCTTAAAATTTGTTATGAAGAATTTTATAGTGGCTAACGAATTTTCTTCATAACGAATATAGGAAGCCTTAATCGTAAATCACGAACATGACGAGATAAAATTACTTTATAAATATATTAATTATATATAATAGTTTTGTGTCAAATGGATATGGAAATTAGAGTGCCTTGAATTTATTAAGTTATGTTTTATTTCGTTCTAACTGGTAGCCAAACTCGAGTAATGTAACGAAAAAAAATTTACCTACCTTTTTTTTACATTTTTTTTTACTTAGAACCAGTTCATTTTTAATCCCTGATTTTAGACATACATGAGATAATTAATAAATTATTGCTTGCCTAAAGGTTTAAAAATAGCACTAGAAATTTTATAATTAAGGGAATTAAACATAGGCATAGGCATTTGAAAATACATAATGAAATGTGTCTACTCACTCAATAATTCCAAAAGGAAAGAGTAGCATCGGACTTAACGCAAAACATATTCAAAACACATTGCTGTGACACTCATTAGGATCACTAACATAGCAGAAAAAAACCTAATATTTTCTGTTAAATTAAGCACATAAGAAAAGTAAAACAGACCTTAACGTTTCAATAGGTAAAAGCTCACCGGCGTTGTCCGCTGTATTGTGGGGCGGGAGCGGCTGCGGGAGCGCTGGTAGATGCTGCGGTTTTTGAGAGTTGTTTTTAGGTTTGGCAGAATTTGTCCAGTCGTTAAGTGTGTTATGTAGTGGAGTGACTCAGTCATTAGGTTTGTGCTCCTTTCCGATTGTCAAAGACTAAAATCTGTTCCAGTCGATTGAAACAGTCGTTAAGTGTGTTGAGGTCAATCTTAGAATGTTTCAGCTAGTCGTGTAGTGTGTCCCCAGCTTAAGAGTATTGATTGATTCTATACTTACAGTTTTGGGAGCAACGTAGGATCCTGTTGGCATGCCAACACCTCCACCAAGGTCAAAAAGGTCTCCCAATCCACCTCCAACAGTAGGAGCACTGCCGAGAGAGGCAGGCATGGCTGCTGGGGCCGCCCCCAAACCGGCACCCATCTGAGCAGAGGGAGATGAGTATTACAACCTATTACAACTTTCCCAGACTGTTACAAGACCATCACGAAAAAGACAAATTAACTAAGATAAAAAAAAATGTGTAGGAGTAATTTAACAGCTCTTTGATTAATGAAGGCAAACCCTCTGTTGATGCTAATACTCCTCCAATGAAGCACATTCATCAAAGTCTGGGTGAAATTTGCTAAAAATCTTTCTCCATCTTACCGAAGGACTTCCGCCGATGTCTCCTCCCAGCTGTGAACAGAGGGAGGACAAAAAATGAGTGTAAGGATCAGTAGGCAGGAAAGATGCGGATAATTATAAAGAGGTTGATGAAGGGGGAACTAGCTCAGTGGGTGAAAACAAGTCAATCAGCTGCTAAGGCAGTTGTGAGACGTCCTATTAACAGTTTCTTTAGGCTTTTTAAGCTCAACCAGGGTTGGGCAATATGAAGTGTCAATCGATAAAGATTTTGCTATTTTATTAATATATTAGTGTTTTATTTTACATTCGATTATTCTTTTTTTTTTAGTATTTCTTACTTGAATGCTATTGTTAAACAGACATACTGCACCTGAAAAAAACTTATTTCTAATAACAAAGATAAAATAAAATAACTTTTCTGTGAAATACATATAGAATTATTGTGACAAAAAATTACTTGTATCATGAAAAATTTAGTCATATTTTGCCCGCCCCTTCTTTCAACATACTAAACATTCTGTATGAGACGTGCCTACTTGTGTGTGACTACAACTAATGCTACAAACTCAAACACTGAAACAAAAAGGAGGAAAGGTGCTCTTATGATTCCTTCATACTGATCTAAAACCAGTTTATGTTGGGCAACAGGGACTACTCTAAAATCAGTACAGAAGAACTTTTTAAGGATGAACGCAAAAGGTGAGAACACCCACACAGACCTCTCTCTCACTATAATCAGAAGATGGTTGGGGAGACTGCACCTCAGTCCTGCCACCCGGCTGATACAGGAATGAGAAATGGATGAAATGTTTCCAATGGATGAAAGCAGAAGAAATGAGGGGAATGATGGTGGGGATTTCTAAAACTTTACAGTTGCTAAAAATATTGACACAACTCCCTAAAAAAATAACATGTGGTTGCAGCAAGCCCAGGACTGTTTATACAAGATGTGGAATGACAAAATAAACATATTTTACTGATGTCAACACTAGTTGCAAGTGGTTGTAAATAAAAATGTTGGGGCTGTAAATGTACAAGGTAGACTGCAGTAGCTGAAGCAGCCCTCTGCTGGTGTGATGAGTACATCGGATACACATACTAACAGATCCCCATTTTAGCCTAATTCAATGGCATGATATGAAAGTGTCTGCTTCCTCTTTCACTTAGTTTAATTACCGTATCTGATTCATCGCCCATCTGCAAGTGTAGCGTAAGGATAAGAGAGAGGGAAAAAAAGAAAGAAAGAAAAAAAACCAAGAGTAAAAAAAAAAAGTGAAAGAAGACCAGAGGGGAAATGCAGGCAAGGAAAGTTAACTGTAATTATGCAAGACCATCTGTGATTTCTCAAGACACAATTACACTGGTTAAGGGACTTTGGATGTGTTTTTAAGGAGGAGGGGGCTGATCTGGGATCAGAATCCACTTAGATGATCTCGATTTATTGAAGTAGGTCTGGATCCTTTTCAGGTCAACGCTAACTCAACACACTACCGTAAAGCTTGCATGTATACGCACACACAGATTGTTAAAATAACAGATGGGTATATTAATTCTAGTAATTACACCATTTTTCTATAAGTTAATCTAATTTCACCACTGAGGGCTGATTATGTTTGTAGCAAAGTGAGAGGCGGCACGAGAGGAACATACCAGACTATCCAGACCTCCTCCCAGTAGGTCCATGGCTCCCATCTGCATTGAGGGCTGCACTGAAGGGACAGTGACAGTGGGTGGGGCCAGATCCAGGTTCAGCAAGTCACCTAGGAGATCACCTTGTGATGGAATGACAGCAGGTGGAGCTTCAGAAGGTCCAGAATGGCCAACATCAGGGCTCTCTGCACTTTCCCCACTGAGAGAGAAATTATCAAATTATAATTAAAATAAAGTTTTATATATATATATATATATATATATATATATACACACACACACACACACAGGTGCATCTCAATATTGGCAGTGTGGGCAGGTGCCAAATCCTGATGGAAAATGAAATCAGCATCTTCAAAAAGTGCTGGGCAACGATTACATTTTTAAAAATCGCGATTAATCGCATGATTGTCTGCGATTAATCAAAAAGCTGGTCAGCAGAAGGAAGCATGAAGTGCTCCAAAATTTCTTGGTAAACGGGTGCAGTGACTTTGGTTTTCAAATAACACAATGGACCAACACCAGCAGATGACATTGCACCCCAAACCATCACAGACTGT
>NW_015505331.1:1204496-1217001 GCF_001515645.1 Sinocyclocheilus grahami
CTTATATAGACAGGTTTGTGGCTTTCCTAATCAAGTCCAATCAGTATAGTCAAACACAGCTGGACTCAAATGAAGGTGTAGAACCATCTCAAGGATGATCAGAAGAAATGGACAGCACCTGAGTTAAATATATGAGTGTCACAGCAAAGGGTCTGAATACTTAGGACCATGTGATATTTCAGTTTTTCTTTTTTAATAAATCTGCAAAAATGTCAACAATTCTGTGTTTTTCTGTCAATATGGTGTGCTGTGTGTACATTAATGAGGAAAAAAAATTTACTTAAATGATTTTAGCAAATGGCTGCAATATAACAAAGAGTGAAAAATTTAAGGGAGTCTGAATACTTTCTGTACCCACTGTATATACACACACACACACACACATATACACACATACATACACATATATTATACATATATAAGGTAAATGTAAAATAATAATTTAACTATAAATATATTATTAACTATAATAATATATTTTTTTATTTAAACAAATCTTTATTTCTGCTACTCTATACATAAAGTAATATAAGAAAAGAATATAAACAGAGACTCACGAGCCAGCACGAGCAGGAAGTCTCTTGTGCTGAACGCCACGGCTGCCCTCCACAAAAGCACTGGGAGGTTTGTGGTAGACTGAGGCCAGAGTACCAATGTGGCAGATAAGCTCCTCCAGCAGGGTGGGCTCAATCAGGTCCGTCTCCTCTGATATCAGAGGCTTCTCGGCCAGCACAACCTCTTTTGCCGCCACAGGGTCTGTGGAGAGCAGGCGCCAGTAGATGTAGCCACGGTCACGCAAGTCAGGATTATCAGAGTCCTACAAAGTTAAAGAGAGCAAAATACAGGGAAAGTGAGAACCCAATAGAGAACCTAAGGGATTCATACACTGTTTATGATATGAGAGTATATCATCTTGGAGGAAGAAAGAGAAAATGAGGTGACTGGTTCTTTCCACAAAACCTCATCTGAAGGACAGGGTCTTGTGTAAATAATGCAAAACTCCTTCTGAGCACCAATTCATCTGTGTGATAAGATCAAGTGGTATGCCAGCACCACCCAGAGCAAAACAGCGGTAAGAGAATTAGATCTTGAGGCCATAAAACAGCACCTGGGATAAAGGAGGACATTTGGTATTCTGACAGAACCCTGGCGGCGAATACAGCCTGTGGCACTGAACCTCAAAGTTAATAATGACAAGATTCAATCTCCGATCCCAGTCTGACAGCACAAGCTCACGGCTTCTCTGAATGTTAATGAATATTAACACAGACACATACATGCTCCCTAGCCGATACACACAAACATTAAACTAGTCTGTCATCAACATTTTCAAGTTTCCAAAGGTACATAAAAACAAGTAAATGTAAATCATATTAATTAAGTGGTTTAATCCAAATCTACTGAAGAGACATGAATGATTGCTTTGCATTAAAACTGAGTATTGACAAAGATTTCACGAATCAATTTAAATCTGATTCACAAGCTCTTGATTTGATTAAGTTTAGACTGGGATATATATGAGGTACAATGCATGTCAGTTTTTACAAAGGAAAATCTCTAATGCTGTAAACTATACAGGGAATCCTGTCAGTTGGTACATTACTATAAAAATAAAGATCTAAATCAATAACAGATTCCAAATTATATGGCTATTTATTTTTAGATATAATAATAAATACTCAAATAAAAAGTTTTTACACATAAGGTAGTTTTTATATCAACCTTTTAATGAAATGGCCTATAATTATGTTTCTACTCCAATTCGTTGCTGAAATATAATCATTGTAACTGTGGCTTTAGATTTATTCAAACATACAATAAATGAGACATCACTAACAGGTTAAGTATTTTTTTCTAGTGGACAGTCGCGCTATGGACATTGAATGGCTTTCCTGATTTAAATGCAACATTATGTGACATTGTTTTCAAGTTGTTTATTGACATCTTTCTGCAGTTGAAACACTGAATGAATTATTACATAAGACATTTAATTATTACATTTATATTTCTGTAAGCTGTATTCTTTCTTTCAACATCTGATGTTCATGTATGTTAATGTTTATTTCATGCTATAACTAGTAGGAGAGAGGAAGAGATCGGTTCACGTGCGCTCAATGCTGCCACTTGAACTAAGGCGGCTACAGTGATCTGTCAAGCCACATTAAAGAGCATCAAATCAGTATTCATTGTTTGGATTTTGTGATAAAACTTACAAAATTTGAAAGCTGATACTTTATTATTAAAAGTAACAAAGCACAAGGCTCATTGCAGTTATTGGACGGAGTTGCATTACAAAACGATGTTTAGTGAAGCTTTGTTCACACATCAAAAGATAACAGCATGAACTAAAAGATCTTTGGAAATTTTGGAATTTAAGTACTGATATTGCTTCATTAAAGGGGTCATACGATGTTGCTAAAAAATAATATTATTTGGTGTATTTGGTGTAATGAAATGTGTTTAAGTTTTAAAAAACGCATTATTTTCCACATACTGTACATTATTGTTTCTCCTCTATGCCCCGCCTTTCTGAAACGCATTGATTTTTACAAAGCTCAACGGTCTGAAAAGCGAAGTGTGCTGTGATTGGCCGAATACCTCAAGCGTGTGACGGAAATGTTACGCCCCTACCATACTGTGATGCCTTCTCCCGGAGCAACGAGACAAAAACATTAAAAACCCATTATAAACGAGCCATTTGTTGCATCCAGTGGGGACATAACTATGGATTATAATGACTTATACTGTGATTGCGTTGCATCGCATCGCGTAAACATAAAACCATGTCTGCATTTGTGATCTGAGAAATTACAAACAACAAGCGCTACTCTACACTGCACAAAACTCGCGTTTGAACCATCAGTGGCAAATTCTTTAAATATGAAAACATAATTACAGACTGAGTCAGAACAGCCGGCATTGTAGTCTACTCTTCTAGGATCAGGAAACAGTCCCCCATAAAATGCGCTGCACACATCTGAATATTTGGGTTGAATTGTTCTGGAAAAGTGTTGCAAATACAACTTAACCACTGATTTCTAGTCGTGTCCTCTTTTGGAAGGCCTAACAAAGTATTTTCACTTTCGGCACGAAACACACAGCATCTTCACAACATGGCGGCGGCGGTGGCAGCAACAATAAAGTTACGCCTTCTTTCTTTGCGTGAACATTTGGGCGGTGTTATGCAAATCTTCCCACATCATGGCGTAGACATGTGGGGGCGTGTTTGAACGAGGCGTTTTAGGAAGGCGCGGACGAGTCTTACCTTTTATAAAGAATATCTCTTTGGGTTTGAGACTTTAGTCTTTGCAACTTTATGGATCTTATCTATTCACGAACAGCTTGTAACACTCCAAAGAGAAAGGAAAACTTGAAATTGCATCATATGACCGCTTTAAAATGGAGTGATTGAAATGGATTAATCATCGTCATCACCACCCTCCTTTATATGATGAATATATTTTAATTAGGCTTTTATTTACACATAATTCACATACCGAGCAGCACCCCTACATAGAACACATCAAATATGATAAACATAAGCTCAATCGTGCTTGCTTGGTGTGCACGGTTTCAAAACTCTGGCCCACAAGCTCTAACCCAAATTGTTGGGGACCATCAGAATGCTTTACTATTTACATTGCATTAAGACACAAATATGTACATATATAATATATTAAAACGGAGCAGGTCATGTAGTCTAATAGGCTCACAGGAGCAGGACACTAATCCCTCTAACTCCTGATGCTTTTATAATCATCTTTTGCTTCCTGTTCACTTGACATTCATTTGAGACATTTTTACTAATTAGAAGTCTTCCATTTTGTGGTTTGTTTATCCTCTTATTGTCTGCCTGCAGTTACAAAAAGCAATTACAGCATTTTGCAAGAAAGAATAAGCATATTAGGGTAGAGATCTGCCATTTGAGGATGGCAACACCTCCAGAGAGTGCCCTTGAAGGTTTGAGCAAGTATAGGTGCAGTGTCATTTTCTCACTGAAACGTGTGCTTTGATACTCCCGTGTACTTGATATGTAGGGTGACCATATGTGCCATTTTCCCAGGACGGGTCCTGGCCAGGATTTCTATATTGCCTAAAATATCTAGGTTTTGGCTTTGTTTGCGTGTGCAGACCGATCGATGTATGACATCAAAATACCATACAGACGGTTCCTTATGCTTTCAAAATGCTCTCGAGGTATTTTTATGTCATACACCGATCGGTCTGCACACGCAAACAAAGCCAAAACCTAGATATTTTAGGCAATATAGAAATCCTGGCCAGGACCCGTCCTGGGAAAATGGCACATATGGTCACCCTATTGATATGTCCGTGTGGATATCTCACCTGTGTGGCGAGACTGAGTACTTGTTGCACCAGCTCCTGGGTCTCAGTGGGTTTCTTCAGGAACAACTTCACAATAGCTGTCAGCAACTGCAGTTGCACCTGAAAGAGAAGCGTGAAAAAAACATTAACACAGGGACAAATCCTGTAACATGATTTTCCAAGAGACAAGTTCATGTAAGTTTATTCCATTATTCACTAGGGTAGTATGGTATTATTGCAATGAATTAATTAATACCAAAATTTCAGTAGTCATTACCACTACCAGTGAAAGAGACCAATTTTGATATCACAGCAAAAAGTCATCCTATTACACAGTTATAGTTTTTCTTTATGCACATGGAAGCAACTTAATACACTGCATGCATAAAGCAAGTCTGCTTAATACAGCATTACTTATTTCACAAAGAGGGTTTTAATAAAGCAATTTGAATGGCACTTCACCTGTGTGCTCTCATCATGGAAGCCTTCCAGGAAGCTCTCCAGCAGCTCATCTGCATTGTCGATCCTCTCTGCGTACTCTCCCACAATCCAGATCATGGCTGCGCGTGCCTCGGGCTCATCAAGAGAGTCCAGGTTTTCACACAGAGTGGCAATCACGCTCTCATACCTGACAATACATTCAAGAAAAAAAACAACAGTGAAGCAGCAAAATGGCATAGTGAGGGTAGGCTGGGTTCAGTGAATCTTTATTGAATTCTTCTTCAACACATTTTATATGAAAGGCATGGCTGAACAGAGGCTGTGTCAGGACAATGAACCTCTAACATCTGGATAATGAACCTTAGCCAAACAGAAATAGGATGCAGTTTAGAGAGAGAAAGAGAGAAACAGCTTTAGTGACAAAGAGGTCAGAGACAGGGGAAATTGTACAACACGCACAGAGAAACCTACTTGTTGGGGTACTTGCGGAAGATGTCCTTGATGACCACAATGGCTTCCTGCACCACATAATTGACCTTG
Source organism: Sinocyclocheilus grahami (assembly GCF_001515645.1). Classification (NCBI taxonomy): domain Eukaryota; kingdom Metazoa; phylum Chordata; class Actinopteri; order Cypriniformes; family Cyprinidae; genus Sinocyclocheilus; species Sinocyclocheilus grahami. Next base: position 1,209,804 of record NW_015505331.1, read on the forward strand.
GTCTGAATGAGGTCAAGCAGTGTGCTGACACAACGCTCTGCTGATTGCTGTAACAGAGAGAGGAGATACAGAAAGAGAGATCAGCTGATCTGCTTAAGGATAAATGGCATCATCCAGAAATCAGTTAACCAAATAAGCAGTTGGCTATTGTTTCACATCAGGTTGAACCATTTCATTAGGAGCGGTGAACTTTACAATTAAAATGAACACTCATCAGACTGCCAGTGTTAATAATAATGTTATCCTAATCAAGGTCAGGCCAGCTCACCTCTACTTTAATTGCACAGCGGCCAATGGCTCGTACAGCTTTACGCACAAAGTCCACGTCCACTTCAGTGGCATATTCCTTCAGCTCAGCCAGCACCTACACCACCCAAACACACAGAAATTTAGCACAGACTCTCATAAGCATACATGACAAATGTTAATGTGATACACAGTGGGGTCCAAAAGTGAGTGATGTTAATATAACACAGACACTGATTAAACATTCAATAAATACAAACAATTAAATAACAATGAAAATGCTAAAAAAAAGAAGAAGAAAAGCTAAACAAATTTTAGGTATGACCTCTAAAAAGAATGACTTATACTTGATTTAAATTTGTCATGATAAGAAACATTGTCTCATGACATTAAAAATTAGGCAGACCATAAATATATTTTGCTGCTGTCATTAATGCAAAAGAAGAACAAACCAAATACTCAGACATTCTCAAATTCATGCTGATTTGTTATTAACACAGATGTATTTTCACTAGTATTCTCAGACTTTTGGACCCCACTGTATTCTGGGTAGTGAAACAGAAAAATGTAAGAACATAAATGATCATGCAGAGATCATGTTTCACATTAGTGAAGTGTAGTTGTATATGTGGCGTTTCATTCACCTGAGCAATGTTGGCCTGAGACGCCAGGCGGATCATGATATCCAGCTTCTCCAGCTTGACATAGATTGGGTCATTATATTTCACAAAGAAAACCTTCATCTCATGCTTCAGAATTTCGGGGCTGGTAAAAACACAGTATAAAAATGAAAAGTAAAAAATATTATAATTAAAGTTAAAAAAAATATATTTGTGCATTAATTTTTGAGAAAACCAAACCATCATCACTTAATATAAACAAATTTATTTACCTTAGCTCTGCACCTACCGTTTCTGTACGATGAGGTTAATGTTTCTCAGGGCAACATACTGCAGTTCAGCTTCAGCTGAGAGCAGCGTGACCAACGGAGGAGCAAGTTTCTTCAGAAGAGTGCCGTAATAGTCTAGATCTTTAGGAAGCATCTCCATGAACTTCATCAGAACCTTCACGGCAGACAGAACCACTGCAGAGTTAGCGTGGGACAGCCGTGGAGTTACACGCTCACAGATACTGTGGGAGGAGAGAGAGAAACATGCTTCAACAAGGCAGAGGAAAAAAATCTTTAAGGTCAAAGACAGGCTGTGTAGTGTGACATTGGCTGAATTAGTCAATCTACATTTGAACAATCCTATATTGTTTCTTAAAATCCCTAACTGAATCAACAGTGATTCAAAGCCAACTCTGATTTAATTAAACTCAGTTCAAGTAATCAATGTAAACAGTAAGTCCAACACTAGATTAGCTTTATTAGTGAAGCTAGTGTCTATGTATTATGTAGACTTCATCAGAGAAACCATTTAGAGTGCACCCCACAGGAGTGATGAAATAACATTGCCCTCTGACCTCTGTGACTCGCGATCGTCACGGGGCATGTAGTTGGCCAGGCAGTCGAGGATGAAGATCTGGCCCCACTCGGTGCATTCATTAAGGGCTGTCAGGAGCTTATTAATTGTCTGAGGGTTCAGGTCCAGAAGGTTGCTGTTAGGATGAGACTCTGCTATCTCGGACAGAGCCGCTACTGCATTTGCTACCACCTAATGGAGGGGGAAAAAAAGAAGCGTTAAACTCAATACAGTGGTATTGTGTGTGAATGGTCTCGAGTTTCGCACAACAATAGCATGTAATTACACACCATGGAGACTAAGAGAGAGCTAAATGGCACTAGTAAGCCCACGGATGCCCTTAAAACAAATATAAGTGCATGTGCAAGTGAATTAGTGTGAGAACAAAATGCACTCAGGGATATTTATCCAAGTTCAGAGATTATTCTTTAGAATATTGCCAGCATCTAACCAGGACTTAGATTTTATATTCCTTTCACATGTTTTATCTTATTTGGCTAGTTGGGTTATGATGCCCTACCATGGGGTTGGAGTCGGAGATCAGGTCTTTCAGGGTGTCCAGGAAGCCCTGGTCCTCGACCAGCTGGGCGTTAATGTCATGCAGCTTGGCGACACAAACTGCAGCAGTCTTCCTTACGTAAGGGTCTTCGTCTTTCAGACACTTCCTTAGAGGTTCACACAGGTACTCAGTGATCTTGTCCACTCGGATGCAGCCCATGGTGCGCACAGCCAGTGCACGGATCAGAGGGTTTGGATCCTCACAGTCCTGCAGGAAAGAACATATCAACACACATTAGCCCTAAAATACAGACATTTTCAAAAGTTTGGGGTCAGTAAGAGTTTTAAAAATGTTTTGGAAAGAAAAATGTCCTATTATAATTGTTGAAAACTTGTACCATTTAATATTTTTGTGAAAATACATTCACATATACACATTCACATATATATTTACTGCAGGATTGTGTGATGGTTCCAAACAGCATTTTTTTTTTTAAATAGAAAGATTTTGTGTAACATTATGAATGTTTTTACTGCCACTTTTGATCAATTTAATGCATCTTTTGATCGATTTATTTATTAGCTTATTTATATGTGTGCGTTCAAGTTTGTTGAATGTACATAAACATATGCCAAGCTATCAACTACTTTACAGAAAAACTAGCTAAGCTAAGTTGCAAAAATGCTACTACATATTTTCATAAATCAGGTTTTAGTTACACTGTGCAAAAACATATTAAATAATGTTAAATAATGTCTGTGAAAATATAATTTGCACAGAAAAAGAACAATGAAAGTCAATGGAAAGTCTCCACTATGAAAAAAAATGCTACTCCATTACTTGAAAGATACTTTCTACTGAAAAATTGCATATTTTAAAAACTAGCAATGAAAAAAGTCAACTGAGAAAACTAACAGCTTTGCTGTTTGCAGCACCACTAAAGTCAAGAAAACCAATCAAAAGTCAATAGCAAAACACAGCATCATAAAAAAACACTGATATTTAGGTCTCTCTTAAATCAGACTTAAAAGCCAAGATATAAAAGTGCTTCCTCAAAGCCATTTTACAAGCAATCAGAGAGGGGGCAGAGCGGATGATGGCTAGCAGTAAGTTATTCCATAACCGAGATCCGGTTATCGAAAAAGCCCTATCACTTTAGTCTTCATCTTTAGGCATTCATAATGTGTCTCTCGTTCTATTCTCAGGTGTGTGGGAAGTAGGGGTCGACCGATTATCGGCCTGGCCGATTACCGAAGCCGATATTAAGCCTTTTTATGATTATCGGTATCGGTCATTTTCAAAACCAATTCACCGATAAAATAACTTAATTTTGAAACGCGCTATTTGGCTCTGATGCAGCCTGTCAGAACTCACCACTCTGTGGCCTAAAGCAGTCTCTGCCCACCGCCCATCTGATTTGTTGGGAGTCACGAGTCAGACCAATCAATGCGGAATTCACTCTCACTCCAAAAGCGCTTGCTAACTGGAGCTGCTTCATTGATCATTGAGCTGCTCAGTTGTCTCTCAAAGGTAAGGCAGCAGCAGACGTTGCTTAAGTTGCAATAGATCCCAATCCACCAACGTTACACTGAAGTTGCAAAACACCTCAATATTATCTATGATTTCCGCGATGCAGAAAACGCAGACGGAATCCAGTCATGGAATTTACTGTATGACGCGGAATGTCACGAAATTTGTCAAAGTTTGGATGAATTAATCAAAAGTAGGTCAGTACACTGAAATAGAGTCACGATATGGACTAGTATCTGTAAATATTAAGCCGCAAAATACTATTTAAATATTAATCCAGCATGTTCTGCATGTCTCTGTGTATGTAAATGGCACAGATGCGCGGTGTTGTTTTCTACACATACAAAGTGTGCAACGCTCGCGGTGATTTCAGCTTCTGTCGTATCACTACATGAGGACATAAATACATGAACAACAGCTCCAGAACTGCTCTGACTCCTCCCTTCATGAGCATTTGACAGTTTCATTGGAGTAAAACTATCTTCATATCATTTACATAGACCTACAGAAACAAGTTCCTCATGGCAACCCGTCAAAATATAAGATCGGGTTAGCTTAAAGAAATTATCAGAAATATATTACTGTGGTGCAGTGATGTACATAATACAACTCAAGGATGAAAGTTTTCCGTCGCTACGACGGATTTCCGTCTATTGGAAAAAATGAGGAGAAAAGAAACATGTAGCACATTGTTGTTGTTCTGCCGGCAGACCAAAAATCCTCCCCGCCACGGCTGCAGCTTCTCACTGACAACATAACGCCGCTCGCATCATTCACAGTCGGATTATTAGCAGAGAACACAGAGCAGGTCTTGAATTTCAGGAGCAGGATTGCGGCTATTAATAACAATTGTACACTCATTCCAGCAGGTTCCGCGCTTATAACGCGATGACAGATGACGGAACTTATCATTTGCACGTGCTTTTGAGTCTTGAGAACTCTCATTTTCTGTGCGCCCACAGATCGCGATAAGGAGAGTGACAGATTTGAATAATTATTAAAGGAGTTTGCAAATTTGATATTGATTTAATACAACAGTTCAATAAACTAGTACTGCCCGATTTTGCTCTATTTCATCAACGAAAATAGTTCCAAATAAAGTAACAGCTCAGCCGCTGTGCATCTCTAAAAGCAAACACAGCGGTGTTTCATTCATCAATGAAAGTGCGTTTTTGAACGAATCTAGTGAGTCAGTGATTCATGATTACCCATTCATAAAGACAGTCACTTGCTTCATTCCTGAATGAATTAGCCATTCAAACAAACCAATTGAATGAATGATTCAGTGATAAAATCCGTGATTTGCCTCTACCTGCTGGCGGTTTTAGTTTCATTTTTAGGTATAATTGCAGTGATTTAAATCATTTAGTATTTCTGTATTAAAAATGTTATATTTAAAACATTAATCTCCACATGATTTTATGAATATAATTGCACTCATGCCACCTCTGAGCCTCGTTGAATGTCTGAAAATGTACCTACAAGCCACTTTTGTGTTCTTCTGTGCCACCTCTGTAGTACAAATGAATTTTTCATTAATACTAATTTCATGATTGGTAACTTATTTGTCTTATTCTACTTATTATTATATTGTTTTAAATAGAAATTTTAAAAAGCTAATAAACAAATTTTTTTATTTAACAGATGAAAATGATGCCATTGCAAAAGTAAAAAGAAAATGCCCCTGTAAATCACTTCACTTCATATTAGGAAGGCTAATTTTTTATCAGAATTTTTTATTATTGATCAGAAGGTGCGCCTTAATTTTTTTAAATTACAAGAAAAACACTGCTCTTAAACTGGGTGTGTGACAGGTATGACTGTGGAATGGTATTTGGCCGAGGAAAAATTCTCAGTCAAAATATATATTTTTTGCTTTAACCCGACTACTACAACAATTATTACAACTTTTGTTTAAAAGAATAATCACACAATACGCTATTTCTTCCATGTTTTAATTTTAATGGTAAACCCTTTGTTTGCCAAAAAATAAAAAGTTTAACTCTTTAAAATAAAGAGTTTACTGTGGGAGTACTACACTCAACCAACACCAGGGAAGGCAGTTTTTGTCAGAGCCCTTGTTATTCTTAATTTTGACATTCATTTTCATTTTTACACCAGACATGTATATATCGGTTCAAAATATCGGTTATCGGTCTACTTGATCTGTAATAATCGGTATCGGCCTTGAAAAACACATTTCGGTCGACCCCTAGTGGGAAGCCAGCAAAAACTCATTAGTGCTGATGGAGCAAGTGCCATGCAGACTGTACCATCCTATAAAGACTTCCTTTTCTAGTACTCAGAGAGATGAGAGTTTCTCTGCTGTTGCAGGCATATGTCTTACCTTTTAATAACTTCACAGTCCGGAGCGTGGGTTTTATCTGTCTGAATGTCAGAGCTTGTTTTATAATCCATATACATTACAGTTTTTTGCATTGGAGAGTAAATGAATATCCAATAATCTGTATCTATTGCCTGTGCAAACTGTAGGATAAAATATAAAAAATATATGTCTTACAATAAAGCTATTTGTCGATTCACTGATGTCTGAACTCTACCTTCACAAAGGTGTTGACTGCCATAATGGCCATGTCTGGCTGGCTCTTGGCATAATTCATCAAGTACAGATAGACCAGCTTCTTCAGCTCCAGATTATCCGTCTGCATGCAGTTCACAACATCAGGAAACAGAGCACTGGGAACAAAAATATTAATATCAGAACTCCATAAACTCATACTGTCCCAATGGAAATATACAGAGTAGCATATGAAACAGTGAACCATTCACACAAATGCTGCATATTTAACTGTGGAAAAACCATCAAGGTTAAAAATGGCTCGTCTTACCTGACATCTTTTCCCACTGTCATAGACGCAATGACCTTCTTCACTGCCTCCTTCTTCTTCTCTTTCTTATCACTGTTGAGCTCTGCCTTCAGCTCAAAGATCTCCCCTAAATTAGAAATGCTTAAATATTTTTTATTATTATCGATGTTGAAAAAACTTGTGCTGCTTAATATTTCTGTTGAAATACATAATAAATGTTTTCAGGATTTTTGATTAATAGGAAGTTCCAAAGAACAGTATTTATTTGAAAAACAATTTTTACTATTGTGTAAGTCTTTACTGTTACTTTTGATAAATTTTTGCTGAATAAAAGTGTTTATTTCTTTAAAAAAAAATTAAAAAAAATATATTACTGACTACAAAACTTAAAAAAAAATGTATGAATATGTATGTGTGTGTGTGTGTATTAGAGCCCGACCGATATGGGTTTTTTGGGGCCGATACCGATATTAGGGCGTAACAAAAGGCCGATACCAATATATCGGACGATATTCTTTGTATATTATAGTACAGTACCAGTCAAAAGTTTGGACACTTTCCCATTCGTGTGTCCAAACATTTGACTGGTACTATATATAGAATACAGTATATACATAAACAGAATATATATA
>NW_015505331.1:1217287-1234146 GCF_001515645.1 Sinocyclocheilus grahami
GTATTTGTAACATCAACTCTTATAACTGTCTGCAAACCCTAGCTCTTTTGTGGAACACTTCTCATGACAAACATCTGACTGATCAGACAATTTACCTGTGATTACGGAGTGCTTGATTTGATGCAGACTTGACAGAGTGTCAGTACTGCACCTGATCAAGTCTGAATGATAATGGAAGGTAAAATAATGATCACAACTATTACATCATTTTAATTGTGAATCCCAAGCCAGTAAAAAAACTGCCCAAAGTAGCGCAATTATGTCCCAAATATAAAAATGTCATTTCCATCCCTAAAATACATATTTTACAGTCACTGTTATGCACATTTATCATAAACACAGCTCAAATGCTTCCTACTAGTGTGGCCCAAAACATTTGGCACAGTTTTATTACAGGTAGAATGCAAAATGTTTCAGTACAAGCATTTCAACCAAATGTAATTTATGCAATATTTCAAACCTTTAACCCTTTATGCAATATTTCAAAACTTTAACCCACTGGGGAAAATTAACCCATGGCAACAGTTTAAAAGCAGCCCAATTTCGTGGAAAAAAACAACAACAACCCTGCATCCAACACAAGCTGCAGAAGTCGGATTTGACTAATCACGGGTCAAAAGTAAGGAGAGATAACTGACAAAGATTTGAGTATTTGCTCCTCAACAGATCCCGAGCTCACTGACAAATATCTTTTATTGTAATATGTGCTCCCTTTACACATTGTGCGCGCGATCGCGAAATTGAAAGTGAAAGGGAACTGCGAGCACTCATTCATACATTGATAGCGGGGCCCTGATGCGCGAAAATAATATACAATATTAGAACGTTTGCGGGAGCGGACACAAACCGCGTGAGCGGATGGGAGCATGCGGTAATGGTAAGAAGTTCAGCGAGAGCGGTATCAACAAGCCCCACGCTATCACGCAGCGGCGGAGTCAGTCAGTGAGCGCCATAACAGATGAAGTCAAATCTTGCAGGATTTCATAAATAAACTACAAAGAACCCCACACTGTAAAACATGATAAGTTAAGAAAACTCAAAACATTTGAGGAAACTTATTGCCTCAAAATATTTGAGTAAACAAACTCAATTTTTTTTTTTTAAGTAAGTAGAGCTTAAAATGTTTATGACAAGTGGGGCGGGGCTGAGAACCATGGGAGCCAAGCCAAGCCTGGCTTCCATGATCCCACCCCACTCATCACAATGATAATTATATACAACTTGCTTCCATTAACAGCACATTCATTCAGATCTTTATAGTTAAGTGCTAGTTAGCAACAGCACACTGGCACGTACTAATGTAGTTATCAAAAAGACTCACAATACTTAAATAGTACATAGTCAAACAACATGCAGTATAAATAGTCTTTAAGTTTTGCTGTCCATCCTCAACCTAACCACAGGCTCTACTCTTCACCACAACGGTAACACTACAAAACCAACATAACACAACTCTATGTAAACCCTAACACAACACAACATTTAAGTACTAACTTATGTCTCTCTATGTTAGTCTTGTGTAAAAACACACAAAATAACACTTCATTTCTACATTTATTTTCCTTGTTGTCTGATGCAAAGCATGCTGGGAACTAGAAAACACAATCATTTTAAGTTCACCTTACTACAACAACATTTTAAATTTACAGAACTTATTTCAATTAAGTCCAATTAACTTTCATTATTATTTGAGTGAAGTTAACTCATTTCACTGTTTGGTTTTACAGTGCACTATTCGGACAAATATACATAATGAAAAGATGATACAAAATGTAATACCTTGGAAAATGGCATTTAAGACTTTTGAATACTTAAGGGCCTTAATTTGATCTAAATTGATTAATCAACTTTTAATACTTTTTAAGACCCCGCAGACACCCTGCTCCATTACATATCTTTGTCACGGCGTCATTATAAGTGTTTGATCACCACATTTAAGTGATCATTGCAAAGATCTAAATTGATTAATCAACTTTTAATACTTTTTAAGACCCCGCAGACACCCTGCTCCATTACATATCTTTGTCACGGCGTCATTATAAGTGTTTGATCACCACATTTGAGTGATCATTGCAAAAAATGTGTTTATGTATATATATTCTGTTCATGTATATACTGTATTCTATATATAGTAACGTACAAGTCAAAAGTTTGGACACAGGAATGGAAGGTGTAAAAACTTTTGACTGGTACTGTACTAGAATAGAATATCGGCCAATATATCGATATCAGCCTTTTTTTTTTACTCCCTAATATTGGTATCGGGCTCTCAAAATCCCATAGCCCGACCGATATGGGATTTTGAGAGCCCGATACCGATATTAGGGAGTAAAAAACCCGCTGATATCGATATATTCATTATTTCTCTTCTACTAAATGTTGATATATATTATTAAAATAATAGGTCATTGTAGCCATCATATGTGTTTCTTCATTCCACATTAAAGAAGAAATACAAAAGCATTTCATCCCAAAAAAATATTTATTACAAGAATTAAATTAACAACAATTGGTTTTCAAGGAACAGTGGAATGTTGGTCTTGCAATATTGCTATTCAACACAAGACAAATTCCACAATGTCAAGACCTTACATTTCATTGTCAACATTAAAGAAAAACAATCAGCCAAACAAACTACAGAAATTAAAAGTGAATCAATACACATTCAGATTTCAAATCATCCAACAGCCTTTTCATTTACTGAAACCAGAGCATGACATAGATTCAACATGCATTTTGTAGATCACATTCTGAACATCATATTTGCATAATGCAAATCAGATGGGTTTGCTCAAGTAAATAAAACATGTGAATCTACATGCTTGTAGTTCTGATGTCAATAATGGAAGACGATTAAAAAAAAACATCCATGCAATAAATATATATTTTTTAAATGTATAAATGTAATTAGAAACGCATAACGAATGTCATCATAGAAAAGAAACCCCTTTCTGTAAAAAGTTTTTTTTTTTTGGAAAGCAGAACAGAATAAATTCTGGAGCTCAAAGTGGGTTAACTGTACAAATGTATGACAGGTAATTAGATACTTTAACGATAACTGAATGTGTAGTGTGTATGTGTGTTTGACTAAATTGAGAATTAGGCACAGCAATATCATTTGAAAGACAGCAGAAAGCTCTACTGTCCTTATAAATACCTATGTGAGAAATTTAACAGTGTCCTAAAGTGTCACAACAGACGTTTGAATGGCAATGAACATCGAAGCAATGAGTAGATGCATTGTATTGCAGTTTTTATACAAGAGGTGTTGTTGAGTATCATTGGCCATGCTAACAGCAATAATCCTACGGTTGCAGTCCTTAAGGCAAAAACACTGAAAACCATTTCCATAAAATCTGCCTTACATTTTCTGACCCCTTTAATATTCACTAAAACAGCGAACATCAGAACATCTCTCAATAAAACACTTGAGCTCATAAATACACGGCAGTAATGTATAAAGCCTCCAAAGGAGAACATACCAAAAGTAAACATTTCATCCATCCATTCAGAAACATACATTGTCCCTTTATGATAAAACAGTTCACTCACAACCAATCACCAAGGCCTAATAACTTACTCATTTAATATAAATAATCAATCCAATGCCAAACCAATATGTGTGTAGTGTAATTCATTTAAGTAGAGTCAACGTTTTCCCATATTTTAAGCAATGGTCTACTAGATGTGTTTGGCGGAAAAAACACAATCCATAAACATCCACTCAAATCAAACTTTCCTATTATACTTTCAAGTCACACAAACATCACCAGTACCAATCAGCTTTAAAAATTTTTTTTTAAAAGATTTCAGCCACTTGGTGGCGCCATAAAGCTTTAAAAGAAATGTAATGTCTGCTGCTGATGATAAGGACTGGAAAATATCACTACTTCATAAGCAGTTTTGGACTCAATATGGCTTTCACAATAAACAGGCCTGATTTCCTGAATGATTACCATTTCTATACATAGTTTGTAATGATTTCCATATTTTGAAAAACATCTTATCAGTGTTTAATATGGCACTATCTTTTATTAAATCATTTCTCACTTGTAGATAAATCGAGCAATTTACTTTAAACATAGACTTTAAACAGAGGAACGCTGATAAAGCATGATCTTGTTGTTACTGTGGCCTTAAACATGTGCGATTGTCTCAGAGTTGACAAAACACAGGATCCATCCAGTATAACAAACATTCCCTACCTCACACAGACTGAACCACCCAGATACATACACACCATCTCTTCATCTCTATTTCACACACAACTTCTCATCCTTACTTTAAGGCAAGAAAATTTGTCAAGGCAACAATCAATAGCAACATTGCATAGCTAAGGCAGAATTACCATACTGAAATAAACAGCATACATTTTGTACATTAATATTAAAGTCAATTAATAATTATTATATTTACATTACACTACCACGCATTTAAGTAAATTAACATATTTTACGTAAAAACCTATACATTAACTATATTCATTTGTACAGAAAACAATAAAATACAACATTTGTTTGTCTGCCAAGGTGATATTAAGCACATAATGTGTGAATTATGTCTTCTCATAAACGTTTCTGAGAAGATTCCTCGAACCGATTCAACAAGCTGATATGCCGTCCTATTTATCCTGGGCTAAAACAACAGTACGGCCACTTAAATTGCATTTCCAATTTGGATAATTTGGATTTCACTTGGAAGTATGGTCAAAATGTCATTTAGGCGTTTGTCTTGCACATAAAATTACACCAAAATGATTCCAACATCTTATTCACTCCCTTATACAGTATACTACAATTCCCTGATTAAAATAAGATTTTTACACTTTGTTCCAAAACTTAACAAATTAATACTTTATTAAACCAGCTAAAATTTGTCCTCATGGAACAAATTCAAAAACAGGTCATGAGATATTAATAAGGAGCATTAAAACCTATAAAAATCTCTAAAGGGAAATGCAGTAATTTCCTTTCTGAAACAGAAAAAAAATCTAAGGAAAAATGATGACTCGAACAAAATTAAACATAGCTCAGATGGTGCATGTACAGTAGCTCTCCGATTTACTTCACAACAGGCTATGTTGGTCCCAGATGTCAAGAATGGCGTTGTATGTTCTTTGCCACTTTAGGACACATCTGTCTCCAGTGAAATGACAGTAAGGATTCCAGCATCCTGCTACATGTTTTACACAACAGTCAGATGTGCATCATCTCAGTCTTACAAATGTGCTTTTTTTCCACCCTTCCTTTCTCTAATCTGACTATAAAGCTTTATATGCGGAGCGAATGAATACAGACCAAGTCAGTTGCTTGTGTACATCATCATCATCATTCACTACATCCAGGCCTCGTTGTCTAGTCTGGACTCTGAAGAATAGGCACACTCTCTAGAGCCAATAGCTGGGGAACGATGCTGTGGCTGGATGAGGTCAGCAAAGGCCTGATGCAGAGCTTTGTGTGAGGGTTGGTGATTGTTTAAATGTGGGGACTGTGGTGGGGTCTGGAGGGAAGATGAATCGGCAGGAGACTGCTGACAATGATTTCTGTATCGTACAGGTGTAGGGATGTGTGACGGACTGTTCTCAGGTCTGTTGTCAGTGCGGGGTCTTATCCGCGGCCGTAGCTTGAGCTTGTAGATGGAGGGCACCCTCTCTGCCTTCTTTTTACCTTTCTTGGCACGGAGGATGACTGCGTCATTCGTATCCCCATTGGCCAGCGGTAGAGGAGGAGTGCAGGACCCTTCAGATGGAGGCTCACTCAGACTTAAGCACATGGAGGAGCTCTCACTGGAAGAGTCCTGGTAAGAACAGTCATCTAGAGGTGGTGGAGGGGAGGGAAATGTCTCAGGAAGTGGCAGGTCAGCATCGTCATATGGCAGGTCAGAGCGATGTTCGGTACATTGTGGTACGTCTCCCTCCACCCCAGCCCATTCCACCAGGTCCTGCTGGCTTTTCATTGGCACCTCCGTCAAACTGAGGCTCCCATTGATGTCTTTGGGGAGGCACACTGACCTGGATAGGCCTGGATTTGAGGCCTCTCCTTCCTCTGTGGAGCTGGAGATGGCAGGGAGCTTACGAAGACCTCCTCCTTTACCCCCCCATCGCTCTCCCTCCAGGAGCCCTCCATTGGGGAGGCCTCCACGAATCTGGCTGTGGAGAAGAGCAGGAGGGTCCTCGAGTGCACGGGTGCGAGGATTAGTCCGTTTAGACTCTCGCAAATCAGGTAGGATTCCCACCTTACCTCCGACATTAAGAGAAGATGTTGAAGAGTTAGAAGAAGAGTAAGCCGAGTGTGTAACATTAGTGTCACCCGAAGAGGCTGGGAGCACCCCTAAACCTTTTTGGGAGCCAGGGAGCTGTAGCGACCTCATTTCCCCTCCAGTGGATGCTTTACCCTGCACAGATTTGGTGTGTTGCGTGTTGGCCAGAAACTCGGCCTCAAAGCTACGATATAGGTCTTGCTCCTTTTGAGGGTCCAGACTTGCCAGCAGGTGTAAACTAAAAATACCACTGTCTTCCTGTATTAAGAGAAGATGTTGAAGAGTTAGAAGAAGAGTAAGCCGAGTGTGTAACATTAGTGTCACCCGAAAAGGCTGGGAGCACCCCTAAACCTTTTTGGGAGCCAGGGAGCTGTAGCGACCTCATTTCCCCTCCAGTGGATGCTTTACCCTGCACAGATTTGGTGTGTTGCGTGTTGGCCAGAAACTCGGCCTCAAAGCTACGATATAGGTCTTGCTCCTTTTGAGGGTCCAGACTTGCCAGCAGGTGTAAACTAAAAATACCACTGTCTTCCTGGCTCTCCTGCTGCTGGTTGTAGGGATTTGCCCAACATTTTTGGTCTCTCCCTGTGGGTCGTGAATTGTGTGCAGACCGAGGGGAACGTGGTGGGTGGTGATGACTTGATCGAGGGGAAGAATGCGGAGAGCGGCGCCCTGTCTGTGTGACAGGAGGAAGCAACTTTCGACTGCCAGTGGAAGGCGACAAAGGCGCAGGGGGGCGTGGCGCTACCATCCCCTTTTTCGCAGCTGAGGAAGATGCTTGCCTTCTGGGTAAACTTCCATTTGTTTTTGAGGATGCTGCGGGCATGTGCTTGGGTCTTAGTTCCTCTCTCCGATCTACTGAAAGAGAATGAGGGTCTCTGCGGCGAGGTGATGATCCAAGGCTGACGTCACCCAATCGGCCTCTAGGAGTCTTGCCCTGGCTGAGGGAGCGTGGAGCCAGCAGCTTCCTAGGACCTTCGGGTCCTAGTGATCTGCCTCTCTCTGTGCGGGGAGTTCGATGTACCTCTGTTGGGACCTGTGGTGGAGTAGGTTTTAAGACTGAGGTGGACTGTGGTGCAGGGCGCTCTCTGGAAGCACTACGGGCACGGGTTTGAGGGGTTCTCAGGGCTGGAATCTGTGCTCCCGCTCCAGGATGCTCAATAATGTGTTTCCCTTCCTTACGGTTCACCAGTAGAACCACCTTGTCTCTATGAGCATGCCGTGTACCCAGAGTGAAGCGACCTCCTCCTGGGCTTCCTCCTCCACCTTTAGACGAGGCTGTAGAAGAGTCACTATCTCCTGATAGCCTGCGAGTCAGAAGAAGAGATTCCTTATTCCTGTGTGTAAGAGAAAAGAGAGAACGATTAAGATTAAGATGGACATTGGGATGTATGGGATTACAAAAAAAAACAAAAAAAGCCATAATTTTCAAACATCTTATTTTTATGATATTTTTGACATATTTTGTGTCTCATACACATCACCTTAAAGGCCTTTAATTTCTTTCTTGGTATTCTTGGTTAGAATTACTAATCCACATAATTTCCATAATCTCCATGATTTTATGTGATACTTGTCACATTTAACAACATTGAGAATCTGTACCAAGCATGCAGGGAAATGCATGCAAGGCTGTATTCTCAGCACCCATATTTTTGGATTAAATAAAACCATCAAATAGGAAGGGAGAGAGAGGGATTACTCATCCTCTGGCATTATCAACCACACGCACACAGACACTTTCTTACATACACTACCTCTTAAATTCTTAAGAATGAAACTGACATTGTCCCTCTTTCCTTTAACCTTAAACTGGCTTGTGTAAACCGAGACAAAACACTAAAAACAGAGTGTGCTTATGAATAAAGTCACTGCTTTAAAATAATTTCTTAAATTTAGAACTTCCAGATCCTAAAATACACTTGAAAGTGAAAGTGCTACCTTATTCTGCCCTCATTTGATTTTATTCAAATATACACTCTTATTTAGACAAGAAAGTGAAAAACACACACCATGACACCCGGGTTCTGTAATGGGACCTGCATAAACCCTGTTCTGACCGGTTTCTTCAGTGACAGACTTGGGGGCTGAGATTATCCTAATCTTCAGTAATCCAGTCTGCCTCACCTACAGCTCTGGGAGTGCAAGTGTTAAAGTGTGCTGCTCTGACGCTTGGCCTTCATCGTTAGTTAGCCTACGGAAATCCGAGGCACACAGCCAAGGTAAACCAGCAAGCTGTTCATGGTCCAGTTATACAATGTCCTGGCTGCACACACGGACATACAAAATACCATGTAATGGAAATAATGAAGCACCTTTTGAAACTTCAGGATGTTTAGGAGTTATTTGTTCATTGCTCTAAGTGTGCAGTGATGCATAAAGTGTTTATATAGTCATGCTTAAATATAAATTTCAGGCAGTTGTAAAAGAAAGAAAGAAAATATATATAACTGTCCATTTGCTCAGGAAATACAAAAAAAATTAATGACAAAAAATATATACATTTATCCAAAACATGTTATCACTTGCATAATTAGGCAGAGAGAATACTGTCTCCTTGTAAAATTTTAATAATATTTTTCTAACACAAGGGGGAGTCAAAAACTGGACAAGAAGAGGATAGATGTCAGGACAATGTCACCTGGGATTAGTTCAAATCTGCTTGCAATAATCTGTGTGTGTGTGTGCACACACACACACACAGCGTTTGCCTTAAGATGCAGCTCATCGTGGGGGTACAGTGCACAAGCAGAGTGCTATAATTTGTGTTGAGTTAACTAGGTCAGTGTGAGCATATGGCAGACACCCCGAAGGATCTATACAGACAAAACAACTGTACAAACACACAATCATGCATGTGTCCCAGTCATAACTCCCTAAACTTTATTTCTTCATATATAAAGAGTGCACCCTTTTCATATACAGTGATTCTGAGAATGACATTTTCTTTTTTATTTTATTTATTTTTTCCTCTCTTATCATCACTATTCATATTTCTTTTTGTATGGTGAAAGTATTGGCTTTGGTTTGGCAAAAAACAAAACTCAATAGCATCAATAAATTTATAAAATATGAAATGTACACTTAATTTCAAAGTCCCTTCTTAAAATTTATATTTGGAAAATGTATGAATTGTTTTATGTAGTGTTTACAAGATTTGACATGTTTATACTTCTTACATCCAGAGAAAATTTTTTTCTATCATATAAAAATTGGTGTCTTTCACATTCACTTTCTAGGTTTTTTTGATTCCAGTGAGACTTTTGGGTACTTCTGTTTTAGGTGCTTTCCAATAAGCTCTAAACACGCACACAAACACACCTTCGCTGACCCGAGAGGATTCAAGTGGCGTGGTTCTGATCTGTATCGTGGCGGTCGAGGCAGGTGCTTTCCAATGAGCTCTAAACACGCACACAAACACACACTGCTAAACACCCAAACACACCTTCACTGACCTGAGAGGATTCAAGTGGCGTGGTTCTGATCTGTCTCGTGGCGGTCGAGGCAGCAGTGTGGTGGGTCGCCCTGCGTTAGTCTCCATCTCCACAGGTACAGCTGCATGGTGCGACCTGCCAGGCCGTGATGGAGAGGAATGTGCTGTGGCGCCCAACACAGGGTCCAAAGAGCGCCTATCGGGGGTTTTGTAGGGTGCCATGCCCTCATTGCGCCAGTGAGGTCCTGGGCTTGTGGAGCGGGAGGAGTGAGTGCTGGAACTCTTACTGTGAGGACCCTGGCCACTTGCTTTAGCCTGCTGATACCGGTGAGCTGTTGAGGTCAAAAAAGACAGTTCTTTTAATATTCACAAGATAAAAAGATGATAAACTTCAAAATCATAAGTGTTTTTAAACCTAATACTTATGTACAATGGTTATGGTAAGATTACATGCTCATGAAAAGGTATTTTTTGGCATCTTGTACATTACCGTTCAAAAGTTTAGGGTCAGTAAGTTTTTTTTAAAGAAAATAATAACCACAGAACACTAGAATGATAATAACAAAACTTATATAACTTTATATATAAATTGTTTATTGTAACAAAGAAAACAATCGTTGTGAGAAACACATGTAGTATTGTTGAAAAATTCCAAGAAGTCTCACAGCTCAGAAACAGGAAATGTCACAAGTGGTGATCTTACCGAATGCGGCGCAGCGACAGGGATCGTGTTTGTCGAGGTAATGCTCAAGTGTGTCCCAACCTCCACCCACGCGCACCATCACATGAGTCCGTAACACCTACACAGAGAAAGATGTTAACACCTTTCACGCACACAATAACATGCACAACCAAAATAAAACTCTCCTCTAATGTGCATCAATATAGTGGTCACATACAGTAACAAATACCCAAATTGTGTTATAAACTTTTTATACAGCTGATAAAAGAATTTTTGAAAATCAAAAATGAATATTGATGATTGTAGCCCTAGAAATGTAAACAACTGGTTAAAAGATCCAGCCTGAAGACTGATTATTCAGCGGTAGATAACAGAATTGCCAAATGGAAAAGTACAAAACGGAGTAAAAGATTGAGTCTCAAGAGCTTTGAAACAAAAACATCACAGCGTATACTTTTAAGGTTTTAACCCCCATGTCCTATAACACTGTTTAACAGAGATGCCCACCAACACTTCCTCCATCCACCTCACTGCAGCCTCCATTATCATGACAACATGCTATGACAGAGCTGGAGAGAGAACAAAAAGACATCACGCACCAACACACTGTCCCTCATTCAACCCCCTCTCAGCTGGTATTCAGAGAGAGGGGAATGGAGGAGATTTAGCATTGAAAACAGCTCTACTTTTGCGCCAAGCCCTGTTTCTTTAGCTCTTCTCTGATGAACAGAGAGAAATGTAGGATAAGAGTCTGCTACTGATTCCTTTATCAAAAACACTCAGTCAGGAAAATGCTATCTTTCACATTTTCACTGTTGTTGACTGTGTACTTCGAACCTGTTGCAGCAAAGCTTTTTATAGTTTGATCATTGCTAAACTCCATCTGCTGAGCACATGTTAAGGAATGAATAATCATGTGGTGAGTATCTGTGTGCTGTTGCCATGAAAAGAGAGCACATCTGCTGGCTGGCACTATGTCCATCTGCCCAAACTTACACAAAATCTAATTTTTACAAAGACTGAAACACTCACAAATACAAGCTAAACCTTAAACTGAACTGTATCTAAGTCTGTAATTCTTCTACACAGTTCTCTGCTTGTTTTTGGATGTCTTTCATACATAAAGATGACAGGTAGTAGCCATACACAAAATAATTAATGTACATTCTATTAATCCGCTTTGTTAATCATAATTACAATATAAATGGAAATAACTAACATTTCTGATTTCTGTCGTAATTATGCAGTATTTTGCTAATGATAGGCCTGTTCATTTAACACACTAATTTGGACAATTAATTCTAACAATGCAAAAAAAATGAACATTTATTAATGCCCCCTGAAGCGTATTAAAACTCTGCAATGAGGAACTTTCCTATCGTTGGTTAAATTCAAGCTTGAAGTATCACCTAAACACAACGTTCCACAAGACAGCAGTCAGCCTACACCCAGCTGCTAATACAACGCACCTAGCCAAACCACACTTACTAAAAGAAGGCAGCACAAAATCAGTAAGGAGCTGTTCGCACAGGACACGTTTTTCTATATCTTAAAAAACTCTAGACAGAGTGGAACAGAATGCAGGGGTCTCGAGAGTCAAGATGCATTTATCAAAGCTAAGTCTTTAACAAATTGGCCAGTGTGATTGCAAAATGTATTGCTGTGGACTGTACCTTTTTATTCAATGATCTGTCAATAAAAACGATTAACTCCTACAGCTTTTTTTTGTATATTGTTTTGTAACGGCTGCTAAAAGTTCAACTTTGTCATCATAGGAATACATTACATTTTCAAATATATCAAAATAAAAAGTTTATTTAAAAATGATAATAATATTCCACAATATTACATAACAGACTTGTTTAAAAAACAACAACAACAACCCCAAACTTTTACAGGGTACAGTGCCTTTGAATCATCATCTGAGGGATTTTCTCTGCAAATATTGTTATGTGTAACTATATTTAACATGTAGTTGACAGTTCAAGTATGTATTTAGGTAAATGTGACTGCAGATAGATTTGTTGTTACACTAGGCCTTAATGTAACAATTGACTTTGATTGTACCTCTACACTGGCCAATGGGAATGCTGCACTCTTTGGCAGCTTAACTCAGCTGCCCTTTAAAAAGCACTTGGGATTCAGCCCCTGCATCGCCATGGCAACAGCCAGAAACATGCTGAAACCATAATTATAATAAACAGTAAACAAAGCGAATGTTCTTTTGTGCCAAGGTCTTCATCGACAGAGATTTTAGCAATTTCGTGAGGGTTTTCTTTCAGTTTACCAACATCAAAATGAGTACTGAGCATCTAAACAAAGTGTCTGTCCAGAAGATGACAAATTAAATTTTTCTTTGCTTTTCACCTTCCGTCTTCCTCACTGATGTCAACACAGGGGAGCTGAGCTGGGCATGTGAATGGCCTCTGCTTCACCTCACGCTGTGCTGCTAGTGTTAATTGTGCTGGGGAATGACGATGGGTCTATGTATAATTATAGTCTCAGTAAATAAAATGGTTCAATCTAACAGCACCAGCTAAGTTGCACACACGTCTTGCAAAAAAGCATGCACACACACACACGAAAAAACATCAGGCACAGGAAAAATCTGAGCAAATCATGACAGATGAAGAAGAAGAGAGGGATATAGGGTTGCAGTTACAGCATCCATGCGGAGGAGAATGAGGCTAAATTCAGTTTAATTGATTCAGCCCTGCTGCACTGGAGGAAGATCAAATTCCATCAAAAATTTCCTCCAGCTGAGAGTGAAAATCTGTAGACCCAACAACATATTAAAAAGACATGCATGCATAAAGTGCATGTAAATACCCATACACCAACCCCCCCCACACACACACACACACATCCAGAGAGCTTGGTAGAGGACAGGAAATGACATAAGTCTCCATTTCTGTCTGCAGGATGAATGGGTGTGGGTGCTTTTAGATGAAGTTGGATAACAGGCTAAGTCTTGAATAGGTTAGCCTGGCAACTGTGTAAACACCATTCAAACCTCGGGGTTACTTATTATGGAGCTATGATTATTATAGTTTGGCCTCTGCATCTAAACAAAGTGTCTGTCCAGAAGATGACAAATTACATTTTTCTTTGCTTTTCACCTTCCGTCTTCCTCACTGATGTCAACACAGGGGAGCTGAGCTGGGCATGTGAATGGCCTCTGCTTCACCTCACGCTGTGCTGCTAGTGTTAATTGTGCTGGGGAATGACGATGGGTCTATGTATAATTATAGTCTCAGTAAATAAAATGGTTCAATCTAACAGCACCAGCTAAGTTGCACACACATCTTGCAAAAAAAGCATGCACACACACACACGAAAAAACATCAGGCACAGGAAAAATCTGAGCAAATCATGACAGATGAAGAAGAAGAGAGGGATATAGGGTTGCAGTTACAGCATCCATGCGGAGGAGAATGAGGCTAAATTCAGTTTAATTGATTCAGCCCTGCTGCACTGGAGGAAGATCAAATTCCATCAAAAATTTCCTCCAGCTGAGAGTGAAAATCTGTAGACCCAACAACATATTAAAAAGACATGCATGCATAAAGTGCATGTAAATACCCATACACCAACCCCCACACACACACACACATCCAGAGAGCTTGGTAGAGGACAGGAAATTACATAAGTCTCCATTTCTGTCTGCAGGATGAATGGGTGTGGGTGCTTTTAGATGAAGTTGGATAACAGGCTAAGTCTTGAATAGGTTAGCCTGGCAACTGTGTAAACACCATTCAAACCTCGGGGTTACTTATTATGGAGCTATGATTATTATAGTTTGGCCTCTGTTCTGGGAATGTTAAAGATTCCAATGATACAGCAGCACAGATTCAAAAAGTAAATAACAGAATCGATGGCTTGATGTCTGTGGGTGTGACACCAGCATTTGTACTAAAACTTTGTAATGAAAGAAATTGAGGTGTATCATTCTGTGCCACTTGCGTCAACAAATGAAATAGCAAAAATAATAATTGTTTTCACACTGATTGGCATCGATTGAGTCAACCTACCGATTGCTCAACTTATAGCTAATTTTGCATATTAAGCTCAGAGAAAGCATTTAACTGAAGTTTTTGTCTACTTGGGGAAAAAAATACACAAAAGCACAATTGTTTCAATCCTTTTTAAAGAAAAAAAAAAGAAAAAAACTGCAGCTTTAAGTGATAAAGAAAGAAAGAAAAAGACAGTGCCTAATGTTTGACAGAATAGACAGGTGAATGAATAACTGGTGAGTCAATTAAAAATGTACCCTGATAAAGATGAGTGCGCTGGAGTCTCCGACTTCCATTCAAACCTCGGGGTTACTTATTATGGAGCTATGATTATTATAGTTTGGCCTCTATTCTGGGAATGTTAAAGATTCCAATGATACAGCAGGCAGCACAGATTCAAAAAGTAAATAACAGAATCGATGGCTTGATGTCTGTGGGTGTGACACCAGCATTTGTACTAAAACTTTGTAATGAAAGAAATTGAGGTGTATCATTCTGTGCCACTTGTGTCACCAAATGAAATAGCAAAAATAATAATTGTTTTCACACTGATTGGCATCGACTGAGTCAACCTACAGATGGCTCAACTTATAGCTAATTTTGCATATTAAGCTCAGAGAAAGCATTTAACTGAAGTTTTTGTCTACTTGGGGGAAAAAATACACAAAAGCACAATTGTTTCAATCCTTTTTAAAGAAAAAAAAAAGAAAAAAACTGCAGCTTTAAGTGATAAAGAAAGAAAGAAAAAGACAGTGCCTAATGTTTGACAGAATAGACAGGTGAATGAATAACTGGTGAGTCAATTAAAAATGTACCCTGATAAAGATGAGTGCGCTGGAGTCTCCGACTTTGTATTTCCCTTCTGAGACTTTGGTCATGGGGAACTGTGATGGACAGGAGCAATGGCCCAGAATCTCCCGAACCTACAAAACACAATACAAAATCTTATTAAACAATATCATACAATATGTAGACAATCATGGTTAAAAGTTTGCAATGCTGAAACAAACAAACAAACATTTCATCACATAACAAATGGACAACAAAGATGCCAATAGTATATTTGTATATTCTGCCATATATTAGGAGGCCAAATACATAGTATGAAGCTTGCAAAAGATAAATACAGGCCTGTATGAATAATAACTACTTTAACCAATATACCAATCACACAAAAAAAGTATATAAGAAAAAAAAAAGTATGTAAAGAAACATCATACTTTCCAAGTATTTTTATTGACAATATAACTGTGTTTGATTACGCCAAAAAAAAAAAAGGACTAAAAATTAACACTGCATTACTAAGCATTTTTGGCCATGACATGGCCATGACATGACATGGTCCCTGACAAAAAAGAACATATATAAATATATATCTCCAAAACATATATTATTCAGGAACTTACATGGAATGTTGTATGCTACTATTACTTATAATACTAAAGAAGTACCATACTAAATAGAAATAAATAATAAATACATAAAAATATAAATACATCATATTTATTTTTATTTTTTGTTTATATTTATGCACATATCTCTTCCATATAGGAGGTGTAGGAGGAGATATATTCCCAAACACGGAACACAAAAAAAGTATATAAGAAAAAAAAAAGTATGTAAAGAAACATCATACTTTCCAAGTATTTTTATTGACAATATAACTGTGTTTGATTACGCCAAAAAAAAAAAGGACTAAAGAATGAACACTGCATTACTAAGCATTTTTGGCCATGGTACCATGGTCCCTGACAAAAAAGAACATATATAAATATATATCTCCAAAACATATATTATTCAGGAACTTACATGGAATGTTGTATGCTACTATTACTTATAATACTAAAGAAGTACCATACTAAATAGAAATAAATAATAAATACATAAAAATATAAATACATCATATTTATTTTTATTTTTTGTTTATATTTATGCACATATCTCTTCCATATAGGAGGTGTAGGAGGAGATATATTCCCAAACACGGAGTCATTCTTTAGTATTCAGTTGTTTACTGGCTCACTGCAGACTATACAAGACATTTAGTCACACTCAGAGACAAACGTTCCACCGGATGTCCAGCAGCACCTGAACAGAAGCAGTTCCCTCTCGAGCTTTCACGAGACATCAGGGAGATTTTTCTCCGTTATGGGAACTCCTTCCCTTCCAACCTTTCCTGAAGTCCTATTGGCTCCCGCCAGTCCAAATGACTGGCCAATTGACGCGAAGTATGCAAACCGCATGCAAATACTGACGAGCTCAAGCGGCAGTATAAAATGCGGTGCACGCGACAATTACGTCAGAATCTTCTACTTCACCTGTTGAATTCACTATGGCAACAATCTGCAAGATCTGCGCGGGACCGATAGAGCCGCCGGATCAGCACGACTACTGCGTCGCCTGCCTGGGCCTGGCCCACGCCGAGGCGGCGCTGGACGAGTCCAACTGCGGGCATTGCGCGGACCTTCCGGCC
>NW_015505331.1:1234170-1279745 GCF_001515645.1 Sinocyclocheilus grahami
TACTTTCACATTCAGATAGCACCGCATGACAGACGCTTTCTGAGGTTTGCTTTCGAGGGCACAGCGTACCAATACTCTGTTCTCCCGTTCGGGCTGGCTTTGGCCCCCCGCACTTTCTCGAAGTGCATGGATGCAGCACTTTCCCCTCTCAGAGCGAGCGGGATGCGCGTTCTCAACTATCTGGACGATTGGCTGATTTTAGCTCAGTCCCGGGACACGCTAGTCAGCCATATAAACACGCTGCTTCGTCACTTGGAGTCCCTAGGGCTATGTGTCAACACGCAGAAGAGCATTCTCGCCCCGAGTCAGTCTATAACATATCTGGGATTGTGCTTCGACTCGGTGGAGATGAGAGCCCGCCTCTCTCGGGAGCGCTCGGCGGCCATTTTGTCTTCCCTGCGCCATTTCAGACTGGGCAGCTCTGTTCACTTGAAGGAATTTCAGAGGCTGCTGGGGCTCATGGCGTCTGCTGCAGCGGTATGTCACCTGGGCTTACTACACATGCGCCCCCTGCAATTATGGTTGAAATCGCGAGTCCCTTGGATGGCGTTTCCTGTGAGAAACACTGAGTCACATCCCTTAACTCGCTTCAACAGTGCGTAAGAGAGTGAAGGACGGTGGGAGCCTGTATAAGCATTTGAACGGATAGAAAATAACTCCTATATGCATTTATGCATCATAGGATGGCCTGTTATTGACTGCTGAGGTGACTTACTCACCGAAAGAGCCCAACATTTCCAATTCCTGTCACACCTTAATTGAATCACTCCCTAGGGAAAACAAATCGTCTCTCTCTTTCTTTATCTATCTCTCACTCACTTTCTCTAAAGCACAGATAGTGAAACAAAGAGCCATTCCATAAAGTTGCGTCATATCCTGATGAGATCTGGGACTTGCCCAATGATTAACTCAAAGGCACATGCGCATAAAACATAATTACTGATGTGAAAGAGAGTGACGTAACAGTATGTGTGTGGTCGGCCTGTCAAAAGTGCATTACTGGGTGGGGTGATCATGGACTCGCGCAGGCTCATTCTCTCTAGTTCACTCTGATGTTGTTCTGTTTGCGGTCTTTGAAAACTCTCTCATAAATGAGTGTGGCACCATGACAACAAACAGGGCAAAAGTCCAGAAGATCAATCAAGATCAGACGAGAGAGCAACAATGTTGAGAGTTGAAAATCGTACAGCAAGGCAAAATGTCTCCAACACACATTTTGACACACTTCAGCCATTTCAAAAAGGATGAATAAGACACAGACACTTATTCAGCAAAAAAGTAACAATTATCACAAATAAAACTCCAATGTGTGTGGGTATGGATCTCATAAAGATTCATGTCTGTGTCGTATTTCAGGCCAAAATAAAAATAAATGATATAAATAATAAATAAATAAAAAACATTTAAATAAAGGAGTTCTGCATAAAATGTATTTGTTTAAATGCAACAATAATTTATTATTTACATTGTTATGCACATTTATATTGTATATACAGTATGTTTTCTTTACCAGGTTCACCTGCGTATACTTTAAAATGCCATTTTCTTCAGTGTTACAAGTGTGGGAAAGTTAGACTGTACACTTTGCTGTTCCATTGGACTGCTTGTGCAAACACATGGGAAACTTATCCTTATTTCCAACACAGACAAATTCAGTTGAGTTGCCACAGATGAGAGACAGGAGCCAGCAGACTTCTACTGGCATGATGGAGATGATTTATTGCCACACACAGTCAGTAAGACTTGATTTACTGTAGTTGAACTTGGAGGCTCTAGAATTGCCCATCTTAATCTTCCACATTATTGGCCTGTTTGGAAGATTAGAGGGTTAAAGCTGGAATATTTTATAATAAGACCCATCGTCATGTCTATTTAGGCAGCATGTGTCTGACAGTTACCACAGAACCAGAATGAGCTGTAATACAGACTCACTCTCTCGGCTGTTCTCTCTAAAGTAATCCGGGACTGTGTTTTGCCTCTCTCATGCTTCACTCTCTTTGTCTAGACATCTGTTCTGGAAAGTCTGTAAGCAGTGACCACCTTAAAAGATTTCTGTGGCAACTGTTAGGTCAATAGGTTAGCTATTTCCCCCCCCTCTCAAGATCTTTATGATCTTCTTCCATTACATCATATCTATACCACAAACAAATGACGTGACAAAACCAAAATGCTTCCATTAAAGTCATCAACACTGCATACAAGTTTTCTTACTCATTTTAAATGTGAAGAGGTTAGCCAATCATAACAGAGACATTCACATATAAAAATCTTAAAGCTACAGCAGCAAAAACAGCCTATTACAATCAAATCTCACACAAGCAGTATGTGAGCAAAGCAAACTCATGTTGTACCTTCACAAAGCAATTCTGCTGTGTGGAAATGTGGCTCTGTGCAGAAAATAAAGAGAGTTCTGGGTTACTACTATGCTGAGTGTTTCTTTTAGCAACATTTTTAAATAGCTGTCAGAAGTCGGACACTGAGAACTACTAGAAACTTGATCACTGTAAAATTATAAATGGACATCAGAGAAAACAATTAAATGCTACAGAAGTATACAATATGGAGCCTTAATGCTCATTGCACAGTTTAAAGTCTCCAGCCATCAGACTGAAGGAGAATCAAGTTTACACAGAGCTCTGCCATTCAGTACAGCAGAACCGAAGCAGAAAGACTCCCTGTAACGCTCTCATAGTATTTCTGTGTTGATTTTAGCTGGGAAACCACCCTTACCAAATGTGAGACATGGAGACGTTATTAAATGTCCGTCTTACCAGCAATGCGTACTGTCAGCAGCATATTCTGTATGCAAACAGAGCAGACAATGAGATGTATCTGTGATAGAATCAACTCAGAGACGTGGAAAATGCTGGTTCTGCACTGCTCTGGAAACAGCGATAAGAGACAAGAGCCATGACTGCAGTTATCAAGAGTGCTCTCTGTGTTACGGTTGCAGGCACCTCCTGGGAAAAATATACTGGCAGACAGAAAGAGCTGAACACCTGATGGAGGGGAAGGAGCGAGACGGCAGGAGAGGAGACGCCTGTTGGGAGTGAATATATATGATAATGAACAGGGCTGACAACGCTGACACATTAACTTAAGTGACAAATTAAATTAACACTGTTAACATATTTATCTAATCTGACATTAAATCTGATTCATACTGTTCAGTGTGATTTCTAAAAGACAGCAGCACAAGTGAGTGTCCATGTTCAGAACACACACACAAACAATAACGCTGAGGAAATATATATTATTAAATATATATTATATGTAAATATACTGTATATAGTAAAATTTTTGTATGGTACAATTATATATGATTCATGATGATTATAGAAATCATCATGCTTGCAATATTAATTTCAATCTGTGAATTTTTATGTTTGCCATTGCCAATAAGCAATATAAAGGGCTAAAAACTGATAAAAATCAATGGGTAATCATTAGTGTACAGTACTTTAAAATAAAATGAACTATGTCAAACGACAAATTGTGCAGTAAATAATAGAGATGCACCGATTGCAATTTTCTTGGCCGATTCCGATTTCCTATTTTTTGTTAGTGTGATCTGCCGATACCGATTTTTGCCAATTCCGATTTTCTTTCTAAAAACGATAATTGACAGCATATACAAACAAAAATCTACTTTTCTTCAACGCAAAGTTTTATTTTCATAAAAAAACACAAGTAAAAAGTAATAAAATAAGAACAAATAAAAAATTTTGCAAACAACAGCACAAATAAAAGCAATAGAATAAAGAGAGCTATGAAACTAAGTTTTTCAGGTTAAGCAAGTTTTTATTCAGTTAAGAAATACTACAGAAATTAAAGTAATCAAATCAAATTTGATTACTTTAATTTCTGTTGTCTTCATTGTAAAAATTCCATACAGATTCATGCTTACCATTAAAGTTAATGTAAACGAATGTAAGAATAAAACGTATTCAGTCAAGAGCAGAAAATTATTTTCTTTGTCTTTTGTTCTTTGATTAACATGACAGACAGCAGCATAAATATTGGACTGCGGTCCCTTTAAGAGTTTATCCACAGACCCAATATACTGTTACACAACATGCGTTCTCTTTCTCAACTATTTAAGGTTCCAAAACTGACTGTGTTTAACTGGATACTCGCCAAAACGGGCATTTTGACATAATTTTTTTTGTATTTGAATGTTTTAGCGCAGTTAGCCACTCATTTTGGTATTTGTGGCTCACAAGCTGTTTGAGACTGAGCGCGGCTTGTGCGCTCCACTAATATAGATCAGTGGTGGTGCGCGCGCGTTTGGTATAAGCGCGAAACCTGCGGGAATTACTAAAATAATGCGCAATACAAGCACTATTTAACCGGAGCGAATGAGACGTGTGTGAGAGAGAAGGGGTCATCGGAGAGAAGAGAGCGAGAATGCGCGGCTGATGTTATTGCCTGTGCCGCTGGTAACAAAACGGATCGGCTCGAAATCGGAAAGAAGTGAGACTGACTGACCGATCACCGATCCGGGCCGATCATGAGGAAAATCAGCCGATTCCGATCCCTGGCCGATCGATCGGTGCATCTCTAGTAAATAAAAATAGTTCTAAACAATAGTTCTAAAACAGTGAATCATGAATTGAATCAATTGTTTTAAATTGGAAAAATTTTAAATAAAAGTGTCAGACTTTTGCACCCCACTTATTTAGATGTAACTTATTATGTAGATGAAACTAAACCAAAACTATGGTTTTCTAAATTTGGACCTTGGTGATCTAACTTCATTTATTACTCCATGTGCTAAAAACCTAGGCTTTTGGTTTGACTCAGGACTCAAGTTTGATAAACAAATTAATGCTGTGGTTAAATCATGCTTTTTCCAATTTACAACGCCTTGCAAAAGTTAAACCTCTTCTCTCTCTGAGGAACTTTGAAACAGTAATTTATGCCTTTATTTTATCATGCCCATATTACTGTAATTAACTCTATTATTTAGTCTACCACTCATCCATTGATCGTTTACAAATGGTTCAGAATGCTGCAACTAGGCTGCTGACAGGCAATCGTAAATTTGAATGCATCACCCCTATTTTGTCTTCCTTGCACTGGCTAAATTGAGAATAGATTTCAAAATTTTAACTTTAGTTTTTAAATCATTAATGGTTTAGCTCCCAGATATCTCTCTGACATGCTATGTCCTCACAACCCATCAAGATCACTTAGGTCCAGGGATCTTGGATTGCTCACTATATTGAGCTTTTGCAATAGCAGGCCCTAAACTTTTGAATAGCCTACCATCATCTATTAAAACTGCAACATCTATTTCTGCTTTTAAATTGAAGCTTAACACTTATTTACTTACTGTGGCTTTTAGTGCTGAATGTTTTTTCTTATCTTTTGATTATACTGCACTGTATAACACTTTGGTCAACCTTGGGTTAAATGTGCTTTATAAATAAATAATGATTTAATGAATGTATATTTGAAGAGTTCATTTGCAAAAATCGATAACTTTATTTTTATTAAATTTTTCAGAAATCACGTTTTTTTTATTGCGCATTCCAAGTAATATCAATCAAACTGCAATTGGGTTGTTTTGATTAAGTAATAATAACTTAAACAAATACAGGTAATTTACTAAATTAAAGTTCATTGAAAGTATGTTTTTTTTTACATATTAAAAGTTAGTTTTACAGCAAAAGCAGGTAACTCCAACAGTAGTTTTTTTGGCAAAAGCAGATAACTCCACATTTCAAGTTTTAAAGTTTAAAAAAACACTTGTTTAATCTTTGTAATCTCCTCAGATGACAATGTAGATGCCTGACAAACGTTGTTGTTGTTGTGATCATAAACTTTATGGATGTGATTACACGCAATACACGGAGCTTTTCCCTCACCATTGTAACGCGCTGCTTTTGCAAGGTTCCGTGAAAACGTTTCAGCTTTTATTTTCCTTTTTCGCCCTGAAGAAGATATCACAGGTTCATCAAGTTCGTCGAAATTATCCATCCTCGATCCCTCCTCTCAGCTAGCACGTCTTTTCAAAGTGAAAGTAGCCTTGTCACCTGACCTGAATACAGCGCGCTGATTCGCTAAAATGGACTTATCGGCTTCTGTTCTAAAACAACAAGGGCACTTGTTGGCTTCTGCAGTAAAACGTGAACTCACGATGCCTTGAAAGTGAACAAAACGTTGTGTTGTGAACAAAAAAGTGCTGTTTATCGGTTTTTGCAAATGAACTCTTCATTTAGAAGTAAAGTTTTGCCAATTCAAAGATTCAATTAATTGCACTGATGCCAAAAAATGGATCACAATAATTTATTTTAATTGAATGACAATTCTAATAATGAATAAATTCTGAATGAACACTAAAAGAAAGTGTGTTGTTTTTATGGAATTGCACATGAGCTCTACTTGTGAATTCAGACCTCCTCTTTGTTGTGTTTTTGGTTCTAACTGGACCATCCCGGGTGCTGTTATCTGTGCTGCATGCTTTTTTGCCTGAGCATAAGTCTGGAGGGAAAACTCTATTTATCACCCTGCTTCCTTTACCACCAACATAGCAGCACTATGGGAGTGTGAGAGCCAGCATCAAAGTTACAGCACCGGGTGCGGTCAGCCTGGAGATGGAGACGGGGAAATGGAGCATCTGAGAGATAGTGAGCTGTATCTGGGTCTCTGATAACTGCAGGCTACCTGATACACACACACACTCACACATGCTTTGACAGAGGTGAAATGCAGAAGGTCAGATGGGTAAAAAGCGAAGGACCCTTCCGGGTAAGATATAAAAAGGCTGTGGGTGTGGATTGTTTTGGAATAGCCGAATTGTTTCTCAGTAATTGCGTGACTAAGTATCTCAGAGGAGTGCCATGTAAACAGACACTCTCAACTGGTGAAAAATAGTGACCTGTATTCACAATTACAAAAGCAGCCCGATTCAATTATCTTTTTTATATAACAGTAATGACTGATACAAATAAATTGTAGTAACTGTTAGCCTATATTTTGGTGAAATATCCATGTGTTCCATGGCAAATTGTATATTGTAAGTTGTACTGAATAATAACAATATTTAAACAGTATGGTACTGTTTGAGCAAAGAAAAAAATCTCCCTCACAGAAAAAAGTTTGTTGTTTCAGCTGGGCAAGTACAAGAAATTTGTTTGCTGAGAAGTTTATATCTGATTCCATCAGGAGATAGAGACTGGGTGGGTTCCAGCCTAAATATGATGCCTTGTATTTAACACATTGCTTCAGCACCATAGTGGGTATCTGGCACAGCAGAAACATTTCTTGCATCTCCAGTGGGGGTGAATTAAGCTCAACCGAGCTGAATCAGCTGAAACCAAGCTAAGATCAACATCACACACACATAACAAAACAATAAAAAAAGATAATTCCATTCAGCGTCATTCCATAATCTGGGTCACTTACAGGTCTAAAACATTGTAGACAACCAAAAGAAGAGACTTCATTTCACTTAAAGGCATGGTTTACTCAAAAATCAAATTATAAAATGAAATTCAATGGGGTCCAATGGAACCCCACTGATTTACTTTGTATGCAAAAAAGGAAACACTGAGACATATTTCAAAATATATTTTTTTGTTACTGAAGAAAGATCATATAGACAGTCATACAGGTTTGGAAGGACTACAGAAAAAAAAGGATTTTTAACAAGAACAAGCAAGCAGTGATCTGTGATCGGGTGATTGTATCACAAAGTAATAGCATACTTCTACAGAGGGAAAACATGTGGGGAATGCGCACCTACATTCTCACAGATCTGTCATCTCTTATCTAATTTGTCATCCTTAATTAAAAGGACTGTCCTTCTTTCATCAAAAATCAAAACACCACTGAAAGTTCGACACACACACACACACACATGAACAGAGAGACCTAACCAGACAAACCAGCTGCTTCGAGTAACTGAGCAATAGGGCTTAAGATAAACTTAAGATAAATGAAAAGACTAAGTTACCATGACAGGATTGTTTCCTTTTAGTCAAGTAAGCCATTTTGTAAACTGGTGAAATCTGAAGGTTAGTCTCCAGTGCACTATAAAGGCTTGTTGTGGCTTGTGCCCAAGGGCAAAGCAAAATATGTGTCCTGTCAGGAGAACTAAAGACTAAAAGCTCTCCTCACAAGCTTCAGCATAAGACTATCACATGCTTGTCCTTTTGTTTGAGGCCTTATTATGATGAAACTGATGCTAAGTTTAGGGAGATAAACTGAGCTATAACCTTACACAAGTACCAGGAACATCAGGTGACCTTCTGGTACATACATGGTATAAAAATTCACAAGACCTGAATTGTACCTGGCATAAAATCTCTCTAGTTACAGTATATAACTTTTGACACTGTCTTCCTCTCTCTTTTTTCCCACAATCTACTGCACAGATTATGTAATCAATTTTCATATCTCAGTCATAATAAAATTTGGTCACGGAAAAACTATATCAGGCCACGAAGGACAAAAACATATAGAGGTCATTAAGTTATTTAAATATTTAACTCAACTGTAGTGCCAATTGCAGTGGGAAATCAGTGGCTGTTTTGTTATTTAGCATATGACTAAACAACAAGACCAAATGGACAATTGAGACTTTGTTTAACATTTTTTTATCAAATTATTATAAGACTAAATTATCCAAGCAATGCTATTCACATTAATAAATTTAACTATTAATAATTATAACTCTTTATTCTGTAAGAAAACAGATCATTTCTGTTTATATTTATTTATATCGAAAAAAAATCTTTTGAGACAAAGGTACCGAAATGAATTATTGCTGTGAGTCTCGAATTAAGAAAGAGCTTTGGGCCATAAAATGTACCTCTAGGCAACTCTGACAGAAAAAGATTTCACCACTGTAAATAACTTGCCATCAGTTCTAAAGACACTTTTTGAGTAATTCACAAATTCTAAGCATTTCTTTCACTTTGACAGGCATTTAACACATCAAGGCCCTGTTTACACTAGTGCATGTAAAACAGCGTTTTAAAATGAAAACGACCCTCGTCTACACTTGTGTTTTCACTGCATTTCAGAAGCGTTCTCCGTCTTCACTACACAACCGAAAACGCATGTCACATGACCATACTTGCAGGTACAACAATGAGCATGATGTTATTGTTTACACAGTCATCAAGGATACGCAGAGCGCATGTGGGCAGCCGTTTTCAAAAGTCTCCGTTTTGGTCCGTTTACATTGAAATGCAACCCCGGAGTTTTCAAACTAAAACGGGGTCTGGCTCTGCAGTGTTTTCGAAAGTCTCCGTTTTCAAGAGTCAAAAACGCTGGGGTAGTGTAAACGTCAGGCGTAACCGTAGCAAAAGTTATGCATTTTAAAATGGAAACGCACTAGTGTAAAGATTACTTGCTTCAGTGCTTCCGATTCATTCAGTTCATGCAACTCAAAAAATGCTTAATTTTTTATTGATTTTACATATTATACATATATATATATATATATATATACATACACACACATACACTTATATATATATATATATATATATATATATATATAGTTAAAATGTATACAAAGAATGTATGCATTACCATAGTACTTGTTCAAAACACAACAATAGCTAGCATCACCTTACTTGCAGGTGATTTAAACGCATAATGTAATAGGAATGGCATCCATGCTGTGATTCCATCAACCACCAACAGAGCTAAGGAACCACTCAGCTTCCACACTGAGCAGATATAGACACGGGTGCACATGCATATACACATGCGTGCACACAAACAAAAGCTGAGCATAGACAGGTGCTGTATGAAATGACATATACGGCCCACACCGCTAGTTCTGTTAATAGATTATTGTATTAATAGTATTGTAGACCACCACAGAAAGATACATGACCTATGGCAGCCAAAATTAAAGCATAAATCAGCATGACCATAAAAAGAGAAAAGACTAAAGATGAGTTCATATGGGAAATACTTTCATATGGGAGGGAGAGAGAGAGTGAGTGAGAGACATTCTCTCACAGCGAAGCCTCAGCTTGTGTGATTCTGACCCAGCACAAACTGCCATGACCTACTTTTCCTGTCTCTCTGTCTATCTCTCTGGTGTAAAATCTATTAGATGTGGGTCCAGCAGTCTGTACAGTACAGGCACTTCTGGCAAACTGTCTCCTGCTCTTTTTTGAATACATGTAGTGAAGCATAAGGCAGGATTACTGTCATAAACTCAAACTATGACACAGGGTGAAGCTAGTGCAAGTGCTTGAGCAGGCTTTATTTTGCTAAAGCTCATTTCTTCCAAATAATATGAATATGATGACCTTAGATTTTCATAAATTATATTAACACAATTAATGCAAGTAAATGAAAAGATAAAAACACAAAAATAGCTGTAATAGCCATCGAACTCTCTTCACATGCTGGAATAACCTGACGTGTGTGGGTGAAGACATCCCAGAGGCGGTCTAGTGTGTGATGCCAGTAAGGTTACTGATACAGGTATCAGAGATGAAACTGCAATGACTGGTAGAAAGTAGCAGAGGACTCTTCATTCTCTTACAAATGTACTTTTTGTGCAATGTGCACTACTGTTCGCAATGACTGTGATTCCTATTTAAATACAGATTGTGCCTTTCCTTTTCTGTCAGTTGAGAAAGAAAGAAAGAAAGAAAGAAAGAAAGAAAGAAAAAAAAGAATGAAAGAAATTAACACTTTTATTCAGCAAGGATGCATTAATGCTTTTCTTTCACACTTTCTATTCATCCTGAAAAAGTGTCTACAAAAATATTAAGCAGCACAACTGTTTTCAACATTGACGAAAATGAAAATAAATAAATAAATAAATAAATAAGATTATTGAAACTACGCTATGAAATAAATCTGAAAACTATTTTTAAAGGAAGTTAATTTGAAAATGCACAATGATATAACAACCTTGCCATTAGGTTCTCTGAGCAACACATCATCCCAGCTGCCCTCACTCTGTCCGCTGCTCTCTTTATTCTCTATCCATCTTGTTCTCATTATTCTGTCCTCAGCTCACCTCTGTTTTGTTTCTCTCTCTGCTCCTATTTCTTCTTTTCTTTTGCTCTCACCTCCACACATCTTTCATTTACTCTAATTTTTTCATATCTTTTGCTGCAAAGCTTTCCGTTTTCCCTCGACCCCACCTCTCTTTGATATCAGCCTCCCTCTCGCTATCACTGTCCTTCGATTCACCTCTGCCTCACGGGCTAGTCTCCCTCCCTCTTTCCCTGTCCTCATGTTCCCTTCAGCCTTTAGGGGATTGCAGTTACCTCCATAAATCTCTCAATTTTGACCCATGAGCACAACAAGCGTGGGACAGCATACGTGTGGTCAAAACCCTGCAAGCAGTTCCAGCAAGATGATCATTTTAAAAAATGTTCTGCAGAACATCATAGTAGTGCATGCTTGCAATACCAGGGTATTGCTAGGTGGTTGCTAAGATGTTCTGAGTGGTTGCTAGGTGGTTTCCTGGATGGTTGCTTAATAGTACAAGTCAAAAGAGCCCACAAACATGCCAAATTCTCATATTCTGGTTCTTACACTCTTAAAAATAAAGGTGCTTCACGATGCCATAGAAGAACCTTTTTGTCTTAATGGATCCATAAAGAACCTTTAACATCTGAAGAACCTTTCTTGTTTCACAAAAGGTTCTTTGTATCGAAAGAAGGTTCTTCAGATTACAAAAAGGTAAGAAAGAGATGGTTCTTTGTGGAACCAAAAATGGTTCTTCTATGGCATCGCTTGAAGAACCTTTTGAAGCACCTTTATTTTTAAGAGTGTAGATATGGCTCAGGTCTCTCCTCCAAAGTAACTATATGGGAAATTTCCCTATTTTACTGACCACTAGGCAACAACCAAACTTTCAGCAAAGTAACAGCACAATTCTCAACAAACCACATGATTTGAGCTATTATTCATGTCTGGATCATAATAAGAAGGGCAACATTACTGCACTGCACCATCAAGCAGTGTGTTCTCTCTCTGTGCTTTTCTCCTTAACTCTGGGCAGGGACTGTGTGCGTATGTGTATATGTGTACACATGTATGTGTGTGTCTGAGGAACAAAAAGAGAGAGATAATATTGGGGCTGTGTTTTATTGACAAAACCATGATGCAGAATGTCAAGGCCTCGGGGTGTAGGGAGAGAGAGAGGGGGAGAAAAAGAGAGAACAGAGAGCCCTGTTAGATATAATGGCACTGGTGTCTTAGAAATTTTAGGGCATCCTTCTGGTCATGTGCCTTGATGTCATTTCATCTGGTATTTCTGACAAGATGCTGTCTGTGTTTACAGGAGCATGTGCCAAAAAGAAAACAATCAGTATACTAGTATTTTGTTCTCCTGTCTTCTAAATTCTTTGATTAAACAGCAGCAACATTTTGATTAAACTGAATAATTTCTGAAGGATCGTGTGACACTGAAGACTGGAGTATCGGCTGCTGAAAATTCAGCTTTGCCATCACAGGAATAAATTACAATTTCAAATATATACAGAAAAATATACAAAAAAAAATAATTCACAATTTGTATATTTGTCCATTTATTTTTTGATCAAATAAATGCAGCCTTGGTGAGCAGAAGAGACTTTAACACTTTTTTAAAAATCCTACCAGCCCCAAACTTTTGAACGGTAGTGTATGTTATATTGCATTTCTATTTAAAGCATTCTGAGTAGCCAAGAGTATGTGCAACTATATGATGAGTGATGTAATGCAGTGAGACAGTGCGTCAAAAACAGACGTTACACAAACAAATGACAAATGGGCTGAGAAAGCTGACAGAGTAAAACTGTCTCTCTCTCTCATCTTTGGGTTGGGTTCTACAGCATTAGAGTTGACTATACGAATACATTTTTTGTGACTAGACATTTTAGCAGAAATAGACTGTACTAAATAACATTACACAGGGGGAAGCAGTGGCTCTGTCTCCCCCCATGCCATCCAACAGTGGAAAATCCCAGCCAAACCTACCAGAGATGAGTAAGACATCATTAGAGGGAGAGGTGCAGAGGAGTATTTGTTTCAGTGTTTCTGTAACTAAGAAAATCAAGAGGAACTATAGCTGTGTAATTCAAATACACTCATCTCAGAGACACTTCTGCTTTCCCTCATGCAGCATGAATGTTATTTCAGAATATTAAACCCTCTTCAGAAGGAGAATGTGTGTGTGTGTGTGTGTGTGTGTGTGTGTGTGTGTGTGTGTGTGTGTGTGTCTACTTGAGGATGTGTGAGGAACTAATAGAAGGTGAGGATCAAAACTATCCTTTCATATTCCACAGGGATGAATAGGATTACCAATACTAAATCCAAGCACATCCGCAAAAGTCTTCTATCCTGTCTCCATAGAAATCTCTTTAAGAAATACAAGATCAAAGTAGAATAATCCACATGGTCATTGTTTTACTTTACAATCATGAATCTCACATGTGTACAGTGAACCAAGTGACCAAGCTAAAATCCTCAAACTAAATCCAAAAGATAAAAAACTGGATTACACCACACATTCATATGTCACATGGACAGCACTCACAAAAACTGGATTTGTAAATCTGTGAAAAAATAACTTCATAATCAAGGCAACAATGATAGAATTATAATTAGAGACTGTAATGTGAGTTGCCAGTGTGATGGAGATCATTTTACCTGATCTGACCATTAAAATGATGTTGCTGGTGTAATCTATAGTCAGACAGATTCAGTTATATTAAATAATACTATTAAAGGAATAGTTCACCCAAACGTGAAAGCAGGAAAGATGGACTTGCTAAGGATTACATTTAACAGTGTTATTAAATATTAACTTTAAGTAGGCTGAGTCTTACATCATGACACCAAATCGTAATTCAAATGTAAAAATTGGCGAAAAGGAGCATGCACAATTAAATATCAAATATTATATATCCAATATGGACTGATACAAATAACATTTTTAAAAATCAGTTACATCATCAGATAATTTATACACTACTGATATAGTAAGCATCCCCATTTTGTGAGTTGACTTGACTTCTTTACAGTGTGTTATTGAGTTAAATCAAGAAAGCGCATAAGCAAATCTCATGATGAAAAGCAAAAAAATTAAAAATAAATCACACAGAACTTCTGCATTATATATATTAGAGGAAGTCTGAATGTATTTGTGTTGAAGTGTACTTTTCCCACAAACCAGTCATAAGTGGGTGCATGACATATCTCTCAAATATGGTCACAAGGTGAACTGTAAATGAATCAAAAAGATTTGTCTGAACTTGCCTGTCAAAGACCAAAGGCTGTGACAAATCGCATAATTACAAAGGGCAGTTAATCTCACAGAGCAATATTATTAAAGCAGACAAGACGAGAGAGAGTGGTTGACGAATTCTGCTGAGTGCCCCAGTATGTCCTGAAGCTTCAGGGGGATCTTGCTGCCTGTCACTGAATCCACGCTGTCTCTGCAGGACAAAGCCAGCTGCTCTGTTCAACAACACGGCTTGTGAGATAAGATGAGTAGCTGTGTTAGATGATCCAGACAGGGTCAACCGTAAAAAGGGACCAATCAAAGTGTCTACTGGGCCAGATAAATCACTGACCGTATACTTTAACATTAGTAAAAAATTCTAACAACCTGTATAGAATGAATTCCTGATATAAAAGCATCTGACGTCCACTGTTTCTTCACCCTACCTGAACTCATGCTGATGCTAGCAGTTCTCACTCAGGAAAAAAAGGTGCTTACAAGCTCATAAGGGCGGACTACTGTTTCTATGATGGACCAACACTAGATCAACAACTTAATTCATTAAACATTGATGTTTGGGATGATGTTGACAGTTTGGCGGTTTTGAGTAGTGAAATTTCCATTGCTGATCAGAGCATAAATGGAGTGAAGAGAGGGACTTTTAGAGGGAAATAATAACCACAGCTGTCCAGTGGCACACAGAAACTGGGACGCAGTCAAATTAAGTCCCTGTGCACCAGTGCTTGTGGGAGATTGCAAATTTTCCTGTTGTTCCCAAATATTTGTAATTTCAACATATTTGTAATGTCAGCATAATTGGATGAGAGCAGATTACCAGGACTGGCAAAAGTACAATGCAAACTGAAGAAGCATCTTTCTGAAACAGCAATATTTGTGCTTCTGGCTGTGGCAAAGAAGCTTAATCAAATAAGAAGGACATGTTCATAAATATTCAACTGGCTCAGTAACTTACTAACACAGACAGACCAGGGTCCATTTACATTTACATTTAGTCATTTGGCAGACGCTTTTATCCAAAGCGACTTTGGGTCCAATATTTCTGATCCTAAAGGAACAACCTTTCACCCTCAAGAACACACATAGGTGAGTCTGAGATATGCCATGGACGGTCAGCATTCCACATGACCTGGGTAAAAGAAAATGTGCAGACTCAGATGTCACACACCAATACAAATCACACACTTTCTGACCTTTCATCCTGCACACACACAAAGATCCACTCACAAGACCAGATAATGCCAATCAATGAATCACTGGGACAAAACAGGCTACTAAATTGAACAAATAAAAGCAATCTATTATGTATAGGCTCAGAGTCATGTCTGGCTAAAACTTCCTACTTACATTTTCTCACAAAAGATGTTTTCACTCAATATGAGTCAAAACCATAAGAAAGTCTATATTACAAATTATAAATATTTACAAATCTGGCATTCACTTCAATGAATGAATTTAGATGTTTCAAACTATTTTTCTTTATTATTTATGAGAGGTTTGACACATGGTTATAATATAAGTTACAATTACTTAAAAAACAATAAAACATGCCTGGGTGACTAATCAACTCATGACAAGTACATGACAATGACAATGGCTTTTATTTTACATCATTTTTAACTGTTTTTATGAATGTCTAATCTATTTTTATATATTATAAGAACTGTAGAATTATCTATATCAAATAAAAAGAAAATGGAAATAGATTAAGATTGGTATTCACTGCGCTAGAAGAACATAGCATTAATTTCAAAGTGTAATTTTGCTATTTAAAATATTATGGTATAGGTAAAGTTTTGTCACAATATGTTTTGTCCCATGTTTTAAAAATGAGTTCAATGTGCTAGGTGGTTCTTCCCAAGCTCTATACATTTGGGATGTAGAGCCATCTAAGGTAAAAGTTAAATTCAGTGCAAGTCAAGATTTGACGGAAAATCCACTTATATCTGCAGTAAGTAGAAGCACTGGAAGAGTAAGTGCTAAAAAGCAACCTGATATAACCTATATGTCATTTCTGGTCCATATAAACACAGTTTAACACAACTAACCACTGACACCAGAAATCAACATCAATCCTTCACTTTCCACAACACATCCATGTCTGGAGTTTTGACATGTAGGATGTTTTAACTAATAAAATGCAACAAGTTCTGAATAGTATCAATCTGTAGTCTGTTTTACCAGATTAAGAATAAACCAACAGCTCCCTATAATAATAACAACCCAC
Organism: Sinocyclocheilus grahami; assembly: GCF_001515645.1. Classification (NCBI taxonomy): domain Eukaryota; kingdom Metazoa; phylum Chordata; class Actinopteri; order Cypriniformes; family Cyprinidae; genus Sinocyclocheilus; species Sinocyclocheilus grahami. Next base: position 1,250,616 of record NW_015505331.1, read on the forward strand.
TAGTTGCTATTATTATGAACCTGAGTGAGTATGCTGACAGCTGAGAAACTCACCAGCTCGTCCAGGTTGCGCATATCCAGCAGGACTCTCTTTTGCTGCTCCTGCCAGCGGGCCAGCAGCTCTGGGTCGGGCTCGCCGATGCTCTCCTTGCGGCTGTACGTCCTGCTCGGCGGGCTCTGCGACTCCCCCAGAGCCTCCGACAGGTTCTCCTGGTCCCGTATCTCCTCCTCGATCTCCTCCTCGAGTTGAATCAGCATGGGGGCCAGCATGCCAAATTTGGCCCCCCGGCGAGCCACCTCCAGCAGGCACAGCACGAAGTTCTTCTCGTTACACCTCTCCACCAGGTCGTTGGTCTCGAACATGAGCACATCTTTGATCCAGAGCTCCAGCCTGCACCAGCCGATGAAGTTCGACACGTTGTCTCTGGCCAAAAACGATCCCGGCATGACGTTCCTCGACTGGAAGACCACGTCCTTGCTGGGTATCCGCAGCGAAAGCGCCGCATCTGGATACTTCGTCTTGAAGTCGTGGGCGGCGCGGTTCACATTTTTGGCATGCCGGCAGAGCGCGCAGCCGGTCTCCAGACTCTCCATGAAAGTGTCCGCCGTGATGTCCAGGTCGTACAGCGTGTTCAGCCATTCAGCCAGATCCTCCTTCATGGCATATAGGTATTCCTCGCTGGACTTAAACGGCCTGATGCTTTTGGAGGCGGCGGATTGAATGTTGCTCTGATCGGCCATATTATGGGGAAACGTGTATCAATCAAGGCACGAAATGACGCACGACTGTCTCGTACAGTAATCCTCCATAAACAGCGTTAGGAATGGCATAACGACGCGCGGTAGGAGCTCCTAAAGCGGGCCGCTTTGACTCGCAGCGCCGCGGAACAGCTGTGGGATTCCGCGATGGATTCCGGATGTCTGTGAGATCCCCGCCTCCTTCAGTGACCACATAGCAATTACTCATTCCCCCTGTGGAAGTCTGGACCGAAACAGAAACAGGACAATTATCAGTACATGACAGCTCGGCGACATACTGTCCCACTCGCTGTCGTTTTGTGCATTAGGAACATCCGCATTGGCTAACAGCGCTCCGCAACACCTCGTTTATTCATTCGTTCACACCAATTCGGAAGACGCATGGCCGATTGAGGCAGGAAGGCAGCCCCGGTCTACTGGGGCACTTTAATAATAATCTTCGTCAGTTGGAAATGAATGACCCGACCGTCCTATGCGCCGCCTCCTGCAGAACATGTTGAGCTGCAGTGGCTTATACATCGAGTTACATCTCATTAGAGGATCAACGGCAACTTTATCCCTGTGCATCCCCTTTCTTTCAATTGCCCAAGCCGCTACCAACGGCCAAACCGAACCGTCGGTACCAATAGCCAAAAAAATGTACATCTGGCATTCGGTTGATACCAATCATTTTTATTTAAATACAGTTATTGTTTTGCAGTTTTGAATGTTGATCATGCTTATCATATCTCCGATTTGCATGTTCGTTGATGGGAACAGGCATCCCGTGATTGCTTCACGCTAAAAAACAAAAAACAAATCACATTTAATCAGCGCGACATTGATAATGTACGTTAATATACGTTCGCACGCGCTGCCTGTCCGTTTAAATCAATCACGCGCAAGTCAACTCAGACTATGTGATGAAATTAAACGTACTTATCTACCTTCACGTGATAATAAACTGTGGCAGGGCCAATATGAGGATAATGTACAGTCAGTCAGGTGAAGCAAAGTGGATGGGTATTGTACCATGATGACCAACGGACTGTAACGTTACACTATCCCGCTTATGTATACAACCATTTACCAAATAAATAAATACAATGGCATTACATTTTGATTTATTTACTTATTATTATTGTTGTACATGTTATATATTGTTTACATTCGATTAAAGCTTCCGCTAAAAAAAACAGTCCATCTAAGTAGGAAACAAAAGGTTTTTCAACAAGACGAACACTACTACAACAAATAACATTACAATATTATTTGATGTATTTCTAGCTGCAATTCAAGTCGCTTTTTAAGTGGACTAGTTGGCAAACTTATTTAGCTACAATTCCACCCAGCTCTTTCGCTACCTGTTCGCTGTTGCTCCGACCGATGTTTGCGCTAACTGGCGACTCTGACTCGCGTTACAAACAGCGACACCGCGGAGTCATTTTAGAGACGTGCTAGTAGCGCCGGTATGTTGTCATGGGCAACGGTAAAACGTCGAGATTGACTAGTTAGTAGTATTCTATAGTCTTTGGTAGTAGTCAGAGTCAAGTATAAATAAATATTTGTCATGTGTTTGGATGTCATATACTTGATGAAAATGTAAGACTATCATCTTGCTCTACTCATGTAAAGAACCCTGTAGAACTTAATCTCTCTTTGAAGATCAATCAATGAGAAAACTCAGAAAGCATTTGCCACTTTATCTGCTCCATTGCTCAGTAACTTGATCCACATTCCCAAAAACTCTTTTGCCAAACATTAATCAGGACTGTCAAATTAAATTAATGTGGTTATCCAACAAGTTCTGTTCCCGTTGGGCTCCAAACCTTTAGTTAAGGCTCACTCACACTACTCTGCCAATGGTCTTGGTCATCCGCAAATGAAAGGGGCCATTCTGAATATAGGCAGACAAAAGACATCATCATGATGTTAATCAGCACTCATTCGTCTCCTTTAAACAATAAGTTCAATGGCTGTAGGACAACTGATGGTCTGTCTTCAGAAAGTCAACACTTAACAATCTTAGGTCAAAGCCACACTAGGGCACATGCTGTGAATGAGAAGATAAAATAAGTTTAGAGAAAAAGAACTTAAAATAGAAGTATTTTGATGTCATGGTTTAATATAATCCATCCGAATGTGTCTTCCTATAGTGTTGTAATAGCGGATCAGAAATTATCCTTATGAGGAAAACTCCAGAGTCCAGATTCCCACCCCAGTGTTATCCTATTTTAAGAGTACTTTTGCTTGGATGTTTTTGCAGTACGTCACCAAACAAGCCAACTGCAGATTTAAATCACTCCCACTCTCTTCTAAATATAACATCAGACCAACCATAAGACATTATTACGATTGTGCATTGTTGAGCTTTTCTTCACCCTTTCTTGTCTGTATGATCCCATAACATGAGATCTGAGAGCATAAGTGGAAATGTCTCTATTTTCTTTTTGTTTTACTTCCTGCTCTTGTTGCTTAACGTCAGGCAGTGTGCTCTTCAATAGCTTGGCCTGTGTGTGATTCCAACAGCAGCCCTGCAGCCAAAGGGAGGCCCTTGTTTTGATTTGAAAAGCATGGGTTGTTTCTTTAAGAGAGCTAGACAGGAGAGGAGGACACACAGCGAGAGGGATGAGATCATTCTTGAGGACTGGATGAATCAGCTTTTCTGTGAACACATGCACAAAACCAGTTCATTCCACAGCTTAACATCAGACCAACCATAAGACATTACGATTGTGCATTGTTGAGTTTTTCTTCACATTTTCTTGTCTGTATGATCCCATAACATGAGATCTGAGAGCATAAGTGGAAATGTCTCTATTTTTTACGATTGTGCATTGTTGAGCTTTTCTTCACCCTTTCTTGTCTGTATGATCCCATAACATGAGATCTGAGAGCATAAGTGGAAATGTCTCTATTTTCTTTTTGTTTTACTTCCTGCTCTTGTTGCTTAACGTCAGGCAGTGTGCTCTTCAATAGCTTGGCCTGTGTGTGATTCCAACAGCAGCCCTGCAGCCAAAGGGAGGCCCTTGTTTTGATTTGAAAAGCATGGGTTGTTTCTTTAAGAGAGCTAGACAGGAGAGGAGGACACACAGCGAGAGGGATGAGATCATTCTTGAGGACTGGATGAATCAGCTTTTCTGTGAAAACATGCACAAAACCAGTTCATTCCACAGCTCTCCAGCAAATGAGCATTTGGCTCCTAGATGTCCATTAAAAATGCATTAGTCAGTGAAATTGAAATGAAACAGTCATTCTATGAAGTGAATTATTTTATGACTGAGAATCACCGTCGCTTAATTTAATTTATGAGTGTCATTAAATTAGATAAAAACTTAATATGGGTTTTGTAAAAAGGCTCCAAAGCTGGTGCAAGCACCATCCTGTCAGCTCCTGCCAACACTTCAATTAACAAGAGCAACGATTCAACAAGGCGCTTGGTGAACACATGCCAGATGCTTTGCAGACGAAGTAAAATGTTAACGTTCTCAAGCTTCACAGGAGACCAGTTTCAACTTGTTCGGTTATAGAATGGTTAAACGGAGCAGAAAACATGCTGCGTATTTACGTTTACAAAGGTCTTAAAAGAAACATTCTGCACAGCTAGTGATTGAACAGCTTTACATTTCACCCTCTAAAATTTGACTTAAAGGTGACTACAGTAACTGTGCATACTTAAACGCTGCACAGCATTTGATGATATTGAATTCTTGAAACAAACAAAAAAAGACATCTACTTATGATCACACAAAAGATTCAGATAAACCAATAATGTTCATCAAGAGGCTCTAATGGAGGCTTAGTCATGCTCTGATAACAGAGCTGGCATCATTTTACTTGGTACTCAGCTTATCACGCACATGGTAGCCATGGAATCAGAATTGGAACAAATGAGACACCTAATGGTTAAAGCCTGAACTGCACCCATTTTTATGGGAAGGGCATGTCATGAGATTTACACAAATGTTATCTTACGGTTTTGAAACGTCCTTTAAAAACAGCTTTAAGAGCTTAAAGCAACAAGTGGCTATAACACCCATTAACTAACTAATTTAAGGACACTGAATAGACAGCATGTATAAAGTAATAATTGCTGCCAGCTACAGTAAACAAACCACAATATGGAAAAAGATAAAGCCAATCAGCTAAACAATGGAGGTGGAAAAGTTTATTTTTTTAAAAAGTTCAAAGTACATAGTTACATAGAGAGAGACATAAGACAGACATCCCCAAAAACGTTGACTACAGGGCAACTGAGTATCTTAAAAGGAAAAAAGGCCATTACTGCATACAAAAAAGCAACCTCAAGGTTTAACTAAAACCACAATGTGGTACTGAAATTAAAAAAGGAAAAGCAAACAAAAAAGATTGCCATGTATAAATATGGAATCATAAATAAAAATGACTTTAAAATTTTCCTCTATGTAAATTTCCTTTTGCTTGATGCATGATCTCAGTAGGGTCTGTCTCTGCGCTCCTGACGATGATCCCTGTAAAATAAAAGAAAATGTATCAAGTACATGAAGCACCACACAGACTAAAGCAGATTACATTTATCCTGTTATACTCACAGTAAGTGACGCTCACCTCATATCCATCTTGCCTGGGGGTCCCATGCCTCTCCTGCCCCCTCTGTCCATGGGAGGACCACCCCTGCTACCTCCTCTGAATCCACCTCTGTCCATTCCACCACGGCCTCCTCTGAAGCCGCCGCGATCTCCTCCCCAGCCTCCACGCATGCCCCCCGGACCACCACGATCCATTCCCCTGCCGCCCCTCATTCCACCCCTGCCACGATCACCACCTGAATATACAGTTAAAACAAATCATGCTTTTCTGTTACACAACACAAATCTCAGTCACAGACACTTAAGAGACCAGCTGATGAGGGAAGACTGTTAATCTGTGTGTACCTGCAGGGGGGAAGGAAGGAGCTCCAAGGCCTTCAGGTTTTGGAGCTTTACATTGGTTACACTCCGTTCTCCAGGAGAAGTTTTGATTTCCACATCCACTGTAATGAGATTTGAAGTAGACAGCCAGAAACAGACATCAACATCGTTTTTATGCTTATTCAGCAGGCTTCATGTATTGCAAAATAGATGCCTCATATTTTGTTTGCTTAAACCGTTATGCATAACTCACGGGCTGGGACATTCCCAGTCTCCAGCTCTCTTCTGCACGTTGCCTCCGGGAGGCCCGTTCCAACCCATTCCACCTCGAGGGCCTCCACGAGGGGGGAAACCACCTCTCTCTCCTCCTCTTCCCATACCTGGTGGCATATAATACAAAGCCACCATTACAATACAGAAACACCCTCCACTTGAAAGGATTCATGCTGGCTTGAGGATTCATCATACCTCCACGATCACCTCTCATTGGCATTCCTCCTCTCATACCCCCCATCATGGGTTTCCGGCGAGCCATAGACACCTTTAACCTCCGGCCTTGGAACTCCTTACCTGAGGTATGAGCAGCAGGTAAATGATCGAGAACATGTTTAAAAGTGAAAAGAGCTCTTGAGTGGAACAGGCAGAATAATGTCAACCAATTGACAACTCACGGAAATAATCTGAACGTGACACGTTAAAGTTAAAGAGGCATTCAACAATAAAAATGTAAGAAACCAACCATCAAAGTATTCAACAGCAGCTTTGGCAATGGCAGGCTCCTCATAGGACAGTGTGGCATCTCCCTTCGGTTTGCCAGTGTCTTTATCCGTGTAGATGTTTATGGCTGGTTGGTTTAAACGCCGATTTATCTATGACAAACAAAAATGGCTATAAAAATGGAAACTGTCACAATAGCTGAATTGATGATAAAAGGCTGACATTGTTATTTAGAATGAATCTAGTCATGTAGCTTCTCACCCGTATCGATCCACAGTGTTTGAAGAAGTCGGCCATCTCTGGTAGAGTTGCATTCTCAGTGAGGCCTGTGATGTAGATGGTGCTGTTCTCAGAGTCCTGCTCTCCTGGATGCCCTGTGTTAATGAGAGAGAATCAAATTTAACACTTTCATATCCATTCAACTTACACTAGGGTACAAAAAAATTTCACTAAAAAGTCACCAAGACTTTTTGAAAGAAGCCTCATGCTACAAGGATGCATTTATTTGATCAAATATAGGTAAAACAGCAATATTTGAAATTACAATTGAAAATATTTTCTATTTTAATCTTTCAAAAATAAATGTAGCATTGTAATGGAAAAGCTGAACTTTCAGCAGCCATTACAACAGTCTCCAGTGTTACCGGAGCCTTCAGAATTCATTTTAATATGCTAATATGGTGCTCAAGAAACATTTATCAATGTTGAAAACAGTTGTTGCTGCTTAACATTTTTGTGGAAACTGTGCGTGCGTGAATTTTCCCAGATTTTAATAAAAACCTCAAACTGCACTAACAAATTTGAAGTCTTGTCACTTTTGTAGAAATAACTGCATCCTTGGGGGATGTCATTTACAACACATACCCATGTCACGATCCATTCCACCCCTCATGCCTTCTAGGTTTCCATGGATCAAAGAGAAAGACAAGAAACTATTAGGCGATGACATTACATCTTAAAAGCAAACCTGCCCATCTGCCAAGACAAAAAAACCTGCGAGCAGTATTAAATACATTGAGATGACCATTTTCAGGATTACCCTTGACCACAATTGATTCTCAGAATGAAATGAGGAAAAAAAAAAAAACAGATTTAAAAAAGACGCTTCTGTCAAAGGACATGTCTCAACTTTTGAAGAAATCCAAATAAAAACCATTAGGACACTTTTTTTGTTTAGTTTTTTTGGTTAAAAGTGGCACACCAAATGGAATCTGTTAAGGACACATAGGCGTGAATGGCCTCTAAATTAACACAAGTGGACTAGCCAATGGAATACGCTTTAAGAACTTACCACCAGGCTTATTGAAGCCCCCTCTGTCTCCAGCGATGCTAAACATGAAGATATGAAGGCGATATTCCTTTTAGTCTCCAACCATAGGACTTGAGTAGGAAATGAACACAATATTTCCCTCTAACTTTACAAATGCCCCATGTGACAAATGTAAATAAATGGGCTGCTTCATGACTTCTATAACATGTTATATGGTATTTAACAGTTTGGTTGCACCAATGTAGAACGACATCCACACAGGACCAGAAATACATTGCCTTTTTGTAAACCTTTTTTAAAATGGGAAGAATTGCCAAGTTAGCTTGGTGCCTTCATGCTTAGGGCTACACCCAATATAAAATGAATGTTGAGGCAAATTTTAAATACAGCAATCCTGTTGTGGAAAAATCCCTTTAGCTACTTCAACCAGAATTAAACCAATAAAACATCAGCACTGAACAAATGTACACTCATAAATTTATAGTACAAATGACAAATGTTTACAAAGGGTGATAAGTACATATATATATAAAAAAAGAAATCACATGCTGGTTTAAAAAAAAAAAAAAAAAAAAAAAAGGATTCAAACATTAGCTAAATAAAAAAAACAATCAAGAAAATTCCCCATGGTTCTTTGAGCTGTCGCCTTTGAAATGGAAAAAGGTACTTAAAGAATAAGTACAGCTGTTCTTACATCGATCTCTGATACCTGCAGCGTATAAATGTGACAAAGAATGTTAAAACAAGACCTTTGAAATCAGAAAACAGTTCACAAATGCAAAAATATTTTAAAGGGGTCATAGGATGCGATTTCAATTTTTCCTTTCTCTTTGGAGTGTTACAAGCTCTTGGTGCATAAAGAAGATCTGTAAAGTTGCAAAGAATAAAGTCTCAAATCCAAAGAGATATTCTTCATAAAAGTTAAGAGTCAGCCACACCTACCTAAAACGGCTCGTTCCAACATGTCTACCTCACTATGTGGGAAGATTTGCATAATGCGTTTGTAATGGGTGTTAATGTTTTTGTCTCGTCGCTCCGGCCGGACAGGGCATCAACAGTATGGTGAGGGGCATAACATTTCCGTCACACGCTTGAGGTATTCGGCCAATCACAACGCACTGGATAGCTGGCCAATTACAGCACACCTTGCTTTTCAGACCGATGACCTTTGTAAAAATCGACGCGTTTCAGAAAGGCGGGGCATAGAGGAGAAACAATAATGTACAGTATGTGGAAAATAATGTATTATCCCCCCCACTTTAAACCTCAAACACATTATTACACCAAATAATGTCCTTTTAAGCAGCATATGACCCCTTTAAGTACATGAAATTGTATAAAATTTAAATATCAGAAATGTTTAATAGCATGCTCACCGTCCCTTGAAACATGAATTCAGTTGGACCAGAAATAACTTGATTTTCCTTTTTCTTTTGGAGTCAGTGATTTCTTACTAGTTTTATGGGTTAACAAAACCAACCTACTGAGAAGTGTTTCAAAAACGGTTTATGCATAAAACTAAATTCTTACCTCTGGTTACCAACAAAGTATTTAAGTGTATGTATCCATTAAATATTCAAGGATTCTGTTCAAGTTTACTGCAACCACTTTATTTAAAAGATCAATTCTTTCAATGCTGAACGAACCCTTCTGCTTACATTCACCATTTTGAAACCCGATTACTTTCTGCATACTTTGTCGACAAAGTTCCATTCAGAATTTAAAGCCCAGTAAATAAGGATAAAACTTAAATGTGTGATCTTGATCGTGTGCCACCATCTGCTGCGATAAAATTACACAGTAAACTACCCCTTTTTCCAAGAAAAATGCATGTTTGCACATTTCCCCCCCCCCCCCCCCATTCAAACTACAGTTGTACAGATCCTCATACAGCTTTGGAAAAACCAAAATGTTGTAAATTTAATAGGCAGCTTACGGCAACAAAAGAAATTAGTTTAATAAGAGACCTTTACACCAAACAAAAACTCAAATCTTTGACACCGTCACACTTGAAATAACCGTAGTAAAGAAAAGGGAAAGACCAGTAAGCCGTGAGCTTTGCAAGAACAAATAAATGAATTCCTCAGTCTTAGAATAAGTATAAAAGCATTAAATGCCCCTCCAAAAATGTAATCATAACAATAATGTTTTGCAATATGTAAGACCAAAATAAAACATCCCTGCAACAATACCTTTGTGGTATCATAGAAACCTCTACAAATCAAATTATGGTTGGATGAACTACACAAGAAACTCCACTCTTCTTAGACACCTGTACATACAAACCCTGTGTGTGGTGAGTGACTCCGCTCAGTGAAACAAGCGAGCGGAAGAGCACTGAACAGTTAGTGACATTAAGAAAGTCTGAACTTACCCCATGCCTCCGCGGCCCATACCCCCACGCCCCCGAGGACCTCCACGATCATAACCATCTCTGCCAGAATCTCCTGGGTATCCACCCCGCTGCTGTGACCCTGGGTAGCCTCCGCTCACACCACTCTGACTGTAACTGTCTACAGGAGAGATCACACACTAAGCATATGGCCTTAATTTGATAAGAAACTTACTAGAAAATTAACAAAAAATATAGTACAATGGTTTCAAAAAAAAAAAAAAAAAAAAAAAATTGAAAGCACTCTTACTATAAGGACTTTGCTGGTTATATTGATTTTGTGATGCACTCTGCTGCCCATACGGAGGTTGACCGTAAGAACTGTTCCCCTGAGGGGGGTAGGCAGCGGTTGGGCCTTGCTGGTGCTGCTGAGTTGGCTGTCCCTGCCCATAGCTGCTCTGCTGCTGTTGCCCATAGCCTGGCTGCTGAGCCTGGTATCCACCCTGAGGCTGAGAATAAGCTCCAGGCTGGGAATAGGCACCTTGGTTGTAGGCCGGCTGGCCACTTGCACTATAGCTGCAAAATAAAGGAATACCAAAAAAAATTAAAAGCATTTGAAATGTGCGCACACACACACACCGTACCGTTCAAAAGGACACATGAAATGGATCAAAATAGACAGTAAAGACTTATCATAGTTACAAAAAATTTAAACAAATTTAAATAAATGCTGTCCTTTCGAACTTCATATTCATTCAAAACTGTTCCCAGAAAGATATGGAGCAATGTTTTCAACATTGATAATATTAAGAAATGTTTCTTTAGCATTAAATCAGCATATTAGAAATATATCAGCATATTATCAAAGAGGTTGTTTATGCTCTTACACATTCACTACAGAAAGAAACAAAAGGGGATTTGCATGGGAACTATGCATTTAAAGTGGCCTTCATGCTCTGGAAGTATGAAGTAAGAACAGCATATGGAAATACTGTGGGAGGCTTCATAATAGTATCCCGTTGATGTGATGCTCTAAGAGACGGTCCAGTTACCTCTGAGGAGCGGAGGCAGCAGGCTGCTGGCTGTAACCAGTATAGGCCGGCTGGGTGGAGTATCCGGGCTGGGAGCCATAGGAGGCCTGGGCGGCAGGGGTCGCAGTGGAAGTGCTGTAGCTGCTGGCCCCGTAACTCTGCGCAGGCTGATTATAAGCTCCTGGCTGTGCTGTTCCATACGCTGCTGAGAGGGAGAATGATTTAACATCAGCTATGAGAATAATTTGTGCACCTGAACAACAACATGACAAGAAATAAAATGGTGCACTTTAGAAAGTAGGAATTTCCGAGCTTAACAACTAAAAGGCGTGGGAAGTATTAGTCACAATTGTCAACACATTTTCAAATTCAAAGTTTTTGCAATAGATCTACTTTTTCAGATCCTTTTAACTGCAATACACCAAGACACTTTGCACTGCTTGCAAATTTCCTCGTAAAGCTTGTGGGTCTCTGCATTTCTCTGAGAATCAAACAGAAATCATACTTAATGAAGTGTAGAATATTGTGCATTAAAGGAATAGTGCACCCAAAAAAAACAAAAAAGAATGCTGAATATTTACTCATCCCATCCAAGATGTAGAGGAGTTGGTTTCTCCATTAAAGCAGATTGAGAAATTTAACAATTACATCAACCAATGGATCCTCTGCACTGAATAGGTGCCATCAGAACGAGCGTTCAAACAGCTGATAAAAATCATAATCCAAACAAATTCAGCCCATCAAATAATGTTCTTGTGAAGTGAAAAGCTGCATGTTTGTAAAATCCATCAAGATATACTTGACTTCAAACTAGGGCTGGGCGATATGGCAAAAAAATTTAATCGATTTTTTCAGAACGCTTGACTGATTCTCGATTTTTAACTAGTCAACTTGAAAATGTTACAAATTTATTTTAAAGTTCACCACACATGAAGTTGTCACCATGTACAGTGGGGAAAATATTAATTTGATCCCCTGCTGATTTTGTAAGTTTGCCCACTTACAAAGAAATGAAGGGTATGTAATTTTTATGGTACGTTTAAGGTTGATTTTTTTCTGTGGTTGGGCCTTAGTTACGGAACAATCTGCCGCTTGAGATTAGAGTGGCACCTTCCCCATCCATTTTTAAGTCTCTTTTAAAAACACACTTGTTTGATCTGGCCTATTAATATCCCATTCTTATTACATTGTATTATAGTCTTGTTTATCTGTCATTCCTTTGGTTTTAAATTCATGCGTTTTATTCTTTCTGTTTTATGGGTTGATTTTAATTTACAGCACTTTGGTTAGTCTTGTGGCTGTTTTTAAATGTGCTTTATAAATAACTGAACTTGAACTTAATGTATAGAGACAGAATACCAACTAAAAAAAAATCCAGAAACAACGCATTATAGAAAGGTTAGAGATTGATTTGCATTTCAGTGAGTGAAATAAGTATTTGACCCCCAAGCAAAACATGACTTACTACTTGGTGCAGAAACCCTTGTTGGCAATCAGAGGCAAGACGTTTTTTTGCAGTTGGTCACCAGGTTTGCACACATCTCAGGAGGGATTTTGATCCACTCCTCTTTACAGATACCGTCTAAATCCTTAAGGTTTCTTGGCTGTTGTTTGGCAACTCGACGTTTCAGCTCCCTCCACAAATTTTCTATAGGATTTTAGGACTGGAGACTGGCTTTTTGTAAGTGGGCAAACTTACAAAATCAGCAGGGGATCAAATAAATACTTTCCCTCACTGTAAATGTTAAACAAATAACTTGTTAACGTTAAATATCTTTGCAAAAAAGACGCATGAACAAACTACATCCTCTACAAACTTGTCTTGTACATATATGCTCAGAAATAATACAAGGAAAATACTTAAAAAAAAAAAAAAAAAAAAAGTCAAATTAATTCAAAATGACTGAAGGTATAATACTAGTGGACTTAACTAGGCTATAAATTATCTGTAAAAACAATGAACAGCAGCTTTCAGCCGGTAACCATAATGCAAACATGAACTAGTTGCATACACTAGCTGTTCTTTACAGGTTTTTATTCGATGGCTGCTTTTCCACTGGTTTTTCAATATAAACATGGACGTGTTTGACTGTTGCGCACGCGTCTATTGCAGCGCCTCATGCATGAAACAGCATTCTAAAAACACGGCGCTACCATCTTCCTGCATTTTTTCCTATTCCACTGCCCATGTTGCATCTTCGCCAACACAAGTGCATTCTGTGTGAATGGCATCTAGTGATATATTTTACTTCTGGTCCTTCACAGAACACTTCACACGCGAGTGGTTAATCACGTGCGCCGACATACTGTTGGATCACTCTTTTCTCTTTACTGTTAACACTGGCATATTGTCAGTGTCAAATTCTAATGTTTAGTAATATTTCTATTCAAAATCGCGATTAAATTCAAATTAATCGAAAAAAAAAAAAAAATCACACAGCCCTACTTCAAACCATTGCTTCCAGCTAAAATACAGGTCATCTATTTATAATACGCAACCCTCCAGTGGAAAAAAAAAATCATCCAGTCTGAATCAGGAGAGAAATACACAGATGAAGCATCATTTACAGCGAAAATGGTCCAAAACAGTTGTAAACATATGTTGGTGGTTTTTGATGCTAGAGGACAACAGGGCGTGGACTTTCACTGGAGGAAGCGTTATTACTCATATTTTGGTCAGCAGTGAAACACCTTGACAATGGATTTGTTTCTTATAAGCATGCACCTTTTTTGCTTCACAAAACATAAATTGATGGACTCGAATCGAATTGATTATTTGTTTGGACTGTCTATCAGCTGTTTAAACTCATTCTGATGGCACCCACTCACTGCAGAGGATTAATTGTTGCGCAAGGCTTCACAAAACATAAATTGATGGACTCGAATCGAATTGATTATTTGTTTGGACTGTGTCTATCAGCTGTTTAAACTCATTCTGATGGCACCCACTCACTGCAGAGGATTAATTGTTGCGCAAGTGGTGTAAAGTTAAATCTCAATCTGTTCCGATTAAGAAAAACATACTTACATCTTGAATGGCCTGAGGGTGAGTAAACTTTCGGCAGATTTTAATTTTTGGGTAAACTACTGCTTTAACTCTGGGGCATTTCAAAGCTGTGCAGTCATGCTCCAGTCACTAGGACTAACAGGCAAATATACTGGCGTAACAGTGAATAAGCGTTGCCTGCAGACCTGGCGCTGCTGCTGCTGCGGTTGTTGCTGCTTGTGCATATGAGGATCCATACTGCTGTTGTGCATACGCTCCAGCAGAGGGCGCTGCCTGACCGTAGGTGGACTCAGGTGCAGCAGCGGGTTGAGCATATGAGGCATAATCTTGCTGAGAATAGGCCTGTCACAAAAGAAATCGCTGAATTACATGCCACTGTATTCTTTTACACAAAGCATTAGATACAACAACCAGGATTGCTTAAACGTTATCAAACAAGTACACAGCATGTGTGGGAGTTTGACATTGCAAGTCCCAAGGCTCCACTAGTTGAAGTGTTAGCCTTACCTGTGCAGTCTGTCCATAGCCCTGAGAAGGAGGGGTGGTGTATGAGCCATACCTGTGTAAAATGTGCATTATGTATTATTATTATTTTAATAAATGACAAGCAAGCATCGTGTTGAGAAATACAACATTTTATGGAGGTGGACTTACGACTGCTGTGCACCAGCCTGGTTGTAGCTGCTATAATCTACAGGGAAGTAAATGACATAAGGTTAGAAATCCTGCAAACACCGTTCCAGCTGTAAAACACCAGGGGGGAAAAAGATGTACACTGACTGCACATCTAGCGTTTTATTAGTCCAAAAACGATGGGACCACCACAACACAGACACTGAGTGCAGCCCCTGCTGAATCCCAGCCATTTAGTTGGAACGAAGCTTAAATCAACAGGACAAGCTTAGTTGTTTAAAGCGTTTAAGCATTCACAAGAAACAGGGGTCCGTGATATTGAAACACCACACTAACATTTTAGTTAACGTTAGGGAAACGTGATAAATTTAAGACAACCATGCATTTTAACGTTTACGATGCCGCGTTACTTTAACTCTAAAACTGACGACGACATACCGTCGAAAACAAGACTTGCAAGAAATCAAATCTCAGGTGCAAGTTTGTTTTACAACGCAAGAGTGCGAAACCAACACGAAACGTTGTGTTCGTCGCGGTGGCTGCGCTCTCTATCCCGCTGTTTTTAAACCACGCCTGCTAACGTTAGCTACTGACGGTTTGCGTAAGTACGAAACAACGAGCTCTGGTTTTAGGCACTTAAAGAACAAAAACGTATTTGTGTAAATTATTTCCTGGTGTTGTGAATTTTGCTCTTAGCATACTATAAACGAAGTTTCAAAACCGGTGGGGTCGAGTTAACGATCCGTTAGCTTCAACCGACCACTCTGACCTAAAAACACAAACCTGAGGCCGCGTGCTCGAGGACTGTTGGTTATACAAAAACACCCAAATTCTTAACATTATTTAAAGTTTACCTCATTTGTGGCAATTTCTAGCAATTGCAAAGTACTGAAATTCTAAAAATTTAAACAACATAAACGAAGGAAGAAAAAAAAAAACTCACTCGAGACTGACGCCATCTTTCCGTGGGAGAACGTACGCAGTGTGGACGACTGTGCAAGCGCGACGAGCGCGCATGCGTGAAATCAATATGGAACGTACCAACACACCAAGTGTAGAGGGCGGTGGATGTAAATGTCTGCTTGTAATTGTTAATATGTTATTTGCCTGGTTATCTATACAATTGTGTCGATCAATTGTGATTCGGTATGAAACAGTTTTATATAGTTTAACAAATCCATAAATATACGTTTATAACGTTTTATAAAACATATTCGGGTAACGTTACCCCCCCCCCCCAGGCCCTTGCCCGTAAGAGGAAGTTATTCGCTGTCAAAATAAAAGGATTGGCAAATGACATTGATTATTGATGTACCTTGGTCTTAGCTTACTTGTATAAGTAAATTAAAATAAATTGGATATTTGTGCACCTTGTAGTAAGTACACTCATTGTTTGTTGAAGTGTCTGTTAAACAGACCTCAATATGCTAGCGTCGTAAACTGGCAATGAAGTGAAAGTGGAAACATGAATACATACATAAAGAGACTCCTACCCTAAGCATATATCTAGATATATACTTGTAATGATAGCAACCCATCAGGTGATGCGTTTTTCAGTTTTCTGACAATGCTTGACCGTCTCTTTTCGGCATGGATATGGTTTGGATCAAACCGTCCAGGTTATTGTAGTGGAACATTTTTAATACTCTTATTAATTTTGTTGACTTGGCTCTGTGGTATTCACGCCAGTCTAAGTTTAGGACCAGGCGGGGATTTTCCTGGATTTTATGGTAAGCGATTCACGAACGTATAGGACTATGATTCTAGATTCTAAACATTCAGTTCCTGATGTTCCTTTTGTATTGCAGATTTAATCTTCTACGCCTTCAGTAATGAGGAGTTAACCTCATTTCTCCACAACCTTACACTGCTGCTGTGGATCGGGCCCTGTCAGGAGAGAAGATGGAGCACTTTTGTCTTTCTAGCCCTCTCCTTTATCTCCACTGTGCTCCTTCCTCCTATTTATGCCCTCTTTCTCTTTGTAACCGGGGATGAAGCCAGCAGGGTCAGTGGATACTCAGCCACACACCTTGCCCTGCTCACAGCTCAGTGTCGGCAGGTGAAGCAGAGGAGAGTCCTGCGCTTTGTTCCTGTCTGGTTCTTGCCTTGGCTCCTCTTGATCCTCGACCTCTTCCTGCTTCCCAGTGCTCCTGGCCTGCTGCACTTTTATGCCATTTGCCTGGGACTCAGCTGTATCCTTTCTCAACTTTTTTTGACTCAAAGACTCCCCAATGGCCAACACAATATTCAGAGGCCCCTGATATAGGCTATATATATCTCAGATATTTCTACTGTAATTATGACAATGTTTTCAAACTTTATTATTAACAGAAATTGTGGTTAAAGGGAAAGTCCACCCAAAAATGAAAACTGTCATCACATACTCACCCTCATGTGATTCCAAACCTGTTTGCTAAATATTTTGAAGAATGGTAATAAGCATATACAACCTATATATATATATATTCATAATATTTATTATTATTTTAAATAACAATTTAATAAATAATTTTAAGTCATCCTGCAGCCCCCTCATATGTTTACTGAGCTCCCCCTGGGGGAGAACCACTACTTTACACTAATATCATTTTGCGGTGTAAATTGATCTCTTTATAAACTCTGTATAAAGTAATGCCCTTAATATATTATACAGACAATAATGAGTTAATTGAAATACTGGAGCAGATAGAGAAACTGGGTGCTTGTGCCTGCTTGCCAAAATGGGCCTACATCCCTGTTACCTCTCATCCACACCTGCCAGTTTACCACAGCACCTCAATAAGGTTATTGTGAACTTTATGCTAATATTTTCCATTTGTTATCTTATATCACATCATGTAACTAGAATGAATGAACTTTATTATTGTTCTGTAATAGGCCAGTGTCATTGATTGAGCCATCAACCAGTAGATCCCAACTGGAAGATCATTCAGCATGGCAGCATTCTGTATCTGAGTGGCATCAGGAGCCTTTAATGGCAACCGATTCACAGTTGTTAGAGGAGGAGATGCTGAGAGCAGGGATATTAGCATCACTCCACGATGCACCCGAGGGTGTAGCGGACAAATTGGAAGTACCCAAGTCCTCAGTATCCTCTATAAGGTTAGTGTATACTGTAAATGAGTGTTTCTTCAACTATGGATAACTATAATGATCTCTTGAATGCTTAAGTTCATGCTGTGTGTCTAAACTCACTTTCAGGTTGCAACAGCTAGAGAAGATGGGCTTCCCCACAGAGAAAGCTGTTGTGGCTCTGGCCGCTACAGGGCAGCTGGATGGAGCAATCTCTCTGCTTATTGATGACCAGATTGGGGAGGAGGCCGTGGTCATCTCAAAAGGAAAGAAGTCATCATCAGCGTCATAGCTCAGGGATACCGCTTCAATTTGAAGCTGATAGCATTGCCCTTACTCATTCCATTACTTTAGGAATAGTTCAACCAAAAATAAAAATTTGCAGAAAATTCACTCACTCTCAGGCCATCCAAAATGTAGATGTTTGTTTCTGCATCGGAACAGATTTGGAGAAATTTTGTATTACATCCCTTTGCTCACTAATGGATCCTCTGCAATGAATGGGTGCCATCAGAATGATAATCCAAACAGCTGATAAAAACATCACATGACATCCACGTGACTCCAATCCAACAATGAACATCTTGTGAAGTGACATCTGTTTTCACTTGTAAACGCTGTCTGATCGGTGCTTATTTCTCTCCTGATTTAGACAAAACTTTTTCACTGGAGAAAGAAATATTATGAGTAGAGGATTGATTTGAAATTAAAAAGTCTTGATTGATTTGCTTTTCGCTTCACAAGACATTAATTGATGGACTTGAATCATATGGATCACTTGTGGATTATAGTGATGTTTTATTAGCTCTCATTCTGGCGACACCCATTCACTCCACTATTGAGCAAGTGATGCAACGCTTCAGAATTTCTCTAAATCTGTTCCGAAGAAGAAACAGACTCATCTACATCTTGGACGGCTTATGGGTGTGTACATTTTCATTTTTTGGTGAACTATTACTTTAAGCAAGGCATCAATCCGCATGGTGAACTGTTACTGTGTATTTACTACTTCATGACTTTTGGGTGTGCAACAAAAAATCCAGTGGATTATGGGTGGTGTGGAAAATAATGTTTATATTATGGTGTTGGCAGCTTTTATGATGAAAGTTTAAAGAATGGAAAAACACTATACAGCAACCAAACTGTCCCAATGGATGAGACATGGACGTTCCAAGAAACCTCTCCACGGATATGCGGTCATTAAATCCACATGAGCAGACTGTCAGTCCAGGAGAGTCATGCGCATGTGTCAGAATTTTAGTCAAGGTTTCTTGGCTACAGAATATCCTTCATTAAAATATTACAAATTAAACGTTCAGGTAGGATTGTGTATTGATAAAAACATGGATTGTCTTAAAAATAGAAACACACTACAAAGTTTATTTAGTTTTAACACCAATTGATAAGAGACTGCACACTGGCAAGACAAATCCACACAAAGAGGCTAGAAATGGAAAAATACAGGTGACGTTACATGGATTAGTATACAGAATAAGGAAAACATCAATTGCTAATCTATAAATAATTAATACAACAATATTTATATGGGAATACAAAGACATGGAAAGGTATTGAGGAAGGAAACCAGTCCTATGCATGTGCATGTAAATGTGATGGAAAGACATGCATGAAATACAAAACAGAATTCAAGTTATACGAGTAGTTTCCCCACTTCCCCCTTGTGCTTCAGTCGGGTTTTGTCTGTGTTATGGTTCAATCTCCTCACACAATTGCACATTTTTTATTTTAAGGTTACTTAATTGTTGTCCTGAACTAGAGGAGAATCCTAAAATTGAAGTCAGAACCACTTAAAATCATGCTCAAGGGCATGTTTTAACAAAAGATTTTCAAAACATTGAAACAATTTGTTTTCACTAATTCTATTATAATTGAATTGTCTATACATGTTTATGTCCTAAAGTTGTCCTTTCTCTTAAAAAAACAAAGTGATTCTCTATAGTGCATTTAATCCAAGGAACGGAATATGAAATCAGTTTTTTATCAGTGTGGAAAGTGTGGCGTTTGGCTGAATAGCAGAATCATTATGTGCATTTTTGTCATACAGTACATTTGCTGAATTTACTATGAGCTCCTAACAGCAGCTGGAAAGACTAATAATATGGTTTGATGCTACTAAAAACGTTCTTCATCTTCATCACATTTTGTATCCTTCTTACCCCAAATTTTGTTAAATAGTTGTACAAGCACCAATACTGTTTCTGTATATTGTATTTTAAAACATGTTTCCTTTTCATGTAAAACGAGCATCTTACAATAGGTTGACAAATTTCTTCTGAGACTAATTCTGTTGGTTATGCCATAAGTGTAACACAACATGAAGGCAAACCACAATGATTTGCCAGAGGAGAGGTGCTAGGAACCCGTGAGTCCCATTAGAGGTGGTTAATTTATACAGCACCATTTGTTCTTCCCTGAGGTGTCTCCCCCGTCTTGATTATCCGGAATATTCCAAAGCGGTTGGATCTGTAGAATGTGTGTGTCTCAGGAGACTTGTGTAGTTGTTGCCAGTTAAGCTGATTTATGGATGTTGAAATTGAGATGGAAACGATGGCTTCGCTCTTTGGAATATGCAGACTACTTCCCTCGAACCTTGGTCTCAGCAGTGATTAAGGGAGAACTGAGTCGGAAAGATGACATTCTTGCCCTCTTAATCCGGTAGGCATCTGGAGACGATGTGCCAAAGAAGCCATCTCCTGATCCTAGATCTGGTTCTGTTGAAGGAAGAGAGAGTGAAGGCTGCTAAGTGCTAAACTTTGTAAGTGGCTGGTATCAAGACAGTTGATGAATAATAGTCCATTGATTCAGTTTATTCTAAAGGGGCATATAGAGATATTATGGAGATCATGTTATAGCATATTGAGATGAAGAAGGGTGGTAACAGGGCTCCAGACTGACTAAATTGTTGCAAAAATAAATTGTGACAATAATTTAAAATTTAGGAACTATTAGTGATGGTAATGAAAAGATATGAATGAAAAGTTGCATAAACTTTTACATTGTTGTGTGAGCATTGATGCATGGGAAACATGAACAAATGACTCTAATTAAATCATTTTTTTGGTGGTTTGAATTAGATTTGTTCGTTTTGTTTTGTTGTTGTTTTTGGGAATATGTCAGAGACTTTAATCAGTCTATTTAATGACCAGTTGTCCATATGGAAATAATTAGCGATAATTGTAATTATAGAAGTCTCAAAACGGAGTTCTGCTATAAATATTTATAAATTATATTTTAAAAATCATTCTTATATATATATATATATATTTTAAAATATTACTGATTATTGTTTAGCACAGTAAAGTCAATCTGTGAGGCTGAATCAAACTAAATACTTAATGTTGTTATTATAAATTAATAAATGATACTTTACAAACTATTTTAATGTTTGTTTGTTTGTTTTTTTAATATTAGGTCCATTTAAATGTTTCAATCAACTGTATGGGAAACTTTGTTGATAAAAATAACAAACATATTTTTCTTTAGTACAGTACAGTTCATTAAGGTTGTATCAACTGTAAGGGAAACTTTGTATGGGACTGTAAGACAGTCAACAAAATATCCCCCCCCCCCCAAACATGAATAAATATTCTTACAAAATGCATGAATATATGTCACAAATTCGATCATGATAACTAGAAAACCCTGGTTTGTATAACTTCTGAGCAATTGCTTCTTTATCAAGCAATTCCCTTATTTGACAAATAAGAAATAATTTGGCTCCTATAAGTGCTGCCTTTTAGTAGATCATTTCAACCTAGTCATTTTTGAGTCTAGAGCCCTGTGGTATTGCGTTGTTTTGGTGGGTAATGATGGGTCTTCAATCAGAGGAAGAAGTGTGTAAAATCTTTACTAGTAATTCAAGGGATGCTGGTTCAAACTTCAGAAGGGCTGATTCATGAACTATTGGGGTGATTTACTGCGGTTCCCATCATCACACTGCATGCTTGAGAGAGGCACTGAAACCAGGTTGTTGCAGCAGCTTTATCTCCATAGTAAATATAGCATACTGTAAGTCACTATGGATGGTAACGCATCTACTAAATACCTAGTGGCTGCATATCATTAAAATCAACTTAATGAGAGTCTAGTAACTGGGAAACACTGCTGGAGTCTGACCCTGGATGGAGTCTTTTTTTTTTTTTTGAATTCATATAATCCTTCCTGTGTGCTGATCTTCTAACTGGCCAGGAGATGGCAGTAGATTGACTTGCTAGACGAGCGGAGGCGGACATTACCTGGCCAGATGATCGCCTCCAGCAGCTGCACCCTGCGAGCCAGCAGCTCTAAGTCAGCTTGCAAGTCTTGGAACTTCTTCAAATTAAAGTCCTATCAAAGATCAAGAGTTTTTGACAAGCATGGTGGGGGGTTGGCCTTGTGGATGGCAGGTTGAGTACTTGGCCCCTGTCCTCCGCCACACTTGCTTTCCAAAGATGTTGTTGGGTAAAAGATGCACTGAAATCTCTGACCCCTGATTATAAGTCCTTTAAAATGGACCTAAATCTACTTCTGGCCTCCTACTCACCATGGATACCTATCATAGTCTCGAGGATTAAAACCCTCTCGGCTAAGATCTTCAGGGCTTCGCGGATTTGGTGTATCCCATCCCCCTGTGGAGATAGATACAGCCGTCAAGGTATTGGGCAAAAGCCAAACAAAAGCGCTCGCCAAGATGCATAGTCATTCTGTTAATCAATTACATTAATCTCAATCCATTACCATAGTTAGCAGGTTAGGTTCTCAGTTCCATTCACTACAAAACTCCAGTTAACTACACATCAGATTTAGCTCTGCCTGTCTTTTTTCATTTTTTTCTTCTGTGGCCATGCCATAAGTTTTTACAAAAGAGCATGCATTTTTTTCGGAGGCCAGGCCAAAGGCCCCTTAGAGCAAATCAAGACCAAATGTTCAATCATTTTAGATTTAAACATGCATTTAACATTCCCAGTATACTCAGACTATGTTACTGAAAGAACAAGAGGTGAGCAGCTTTGTTCAAACTAAAGAGCTGTTAGAGTCATCTGGACAATTTTTGCACTCAGTTGATGTAGACACACTTCTTTAGACTGCTCATCTCAAGGTAAAATATGCTCTTACACCAAAGCCACCATAATAAGTTTAAATTGGAAACATGTCTATCAAATACTGGTGTCCAATCAGAGCCAGTAAATCATTTACATATGATACATATAAAATACCTAATGAATTCTGACCATGTAAAGTTCAAGGAATTATGGTTGGGTATCAATAAAGATTTCCCGATTCAGTTCACTCATAACCTCCATTTCATTTACATATTCAAGAAAGTCTCTCTCTTGATACTGTAAATTATACAGGTCCGTTTTCCAGACTGATTCAAACCAGTAGCATGTCGAAATAGCTTGTTCGTATCAGGAATAGGGAAACACTGATCACGCTGCACATTTTAGATTCATTATAAAGAACCGACTCATAGGAGTCATTTGTTCGTAAATCAGATTATACTGATCGTGTTGTATGTTTGCGATTCATTAAAAAAAACTGACTCATAAGATTCTATGATACGCAGTACATTTTGGATTCACTAAAAATAATCAGCACATAAAAGTCATTTGTTTGTCCAATTTCAGTTAACGTAACCAGTGTTTTGTTTTTAGAATTATGTTACTAGGAATAGGAATTATTAATAGGAAAATCAATATTTTGACCCTGCCCTACAAAGAATCAGTATACTTGGACATCAAAAACAGATCTAACGGAAAACCTTTGTGGTATTTTACAAAAAAATCAGCTGAAATGCTTAGTTATGTGGCTTTGGTGGGCATTTCGTGAACAGTGTAAAGAAACTGGTCACATAACGGACATTCTACACAACAGTCCCAAGCTCAAGCACACGTTAGAAAAACAGCATTACTGATGAATTCAGGAATATTCAGGTTATGAATGTAAGGCTTATGTAAAAGTTAGTGCCTGTGAGAGCAGGAGGTAGATCATCTAGCCAAATAAAACAGCAAATAATATAATATCATTACTTTAAAAAAAAAACATATTCATTAAGGGATGTAAGTATGGCTATGGTCCAGAATCTTTCTCCAAGGTATTATATGAGCGTCATGTTGATAAATGTAAAGAGATTAATCTTCAAATAATTGTATGGTCTTTATACATGTTATGTATACATCTCTAAGGATTCTACATACAGCAAAGAAGCTACACCTAAAGGATATAATGAAATTATCTGTCTTGTAATTTATAACACAAATCTTCTGGGTTCGGCAGGCCTTGCGGAAAACCATAAATCAGTTTTCTGTGAACTAAGAGGCTTTTCAAGCCTTTCACAATAGATTGAGTATGAAAACGTGATGCAATTAAAACAGAACATTTGTTTGACTAGTAATCGCTCAATGCTACAAACTCAAATCGAATGGTTAGATGTAAGTTAAGGAGGCAAAAAGGAAGATTACAAGCAGCGCAATGAGATGGGATCATGCAGCAATGCACTGTGGAACACTGAGGGATAGCTGTATCCATCCACACACCAAATCCCTGCAAATGCTAAAATGGAGCATATACACAACACACAGACCTTACAGTTTTGCAAAGATGTTTGTTCTTATTTCTGCCCCCCTGTGGTTTTGACCCAGAGGTTTGGTTGCTGGACAGCCCATATTAATACATTTACAATGGTGTACACAAAGGTTATATCAACAGTACAATGTTTCTTCTTTGTCGTAACAGCACGACAAAGCAAAGATTTAACTTTTCTGTGTGTTGTGTATATGCCAGAGTTGGTAGCTAAGAGATTGGTGGCTGTGAAAGGCAGCCATGGAGACAGTAACGAAAAGGAATCAGATTTAGAGGACAGGGGAAACACTCCGAGACAGCCCCAACCACCAACCAATCAAAATTAAACATCAACAACATTAACAACATCACTGCACATTCTGAATAGAATATACCCTTGTATGCTAACCTGAGACTAGTTCAGAAACCCCTAACCCCACCTTAGACAGCGAGAAGCCAAAAACTGGTCTCAGATCAGCTATAAAGGGCAACCTCTTGTTCAAAAACATATCGAAACAATACCAGTGCACACAAAACCAAGACATATAACAGTGTGCTAACAGTGAGTACTGTAAGTAAGCAATGAACAGCATTTGTGGAGCAAATCCTTTCAGTGGAGTTTTCATTCGCTCTTTAATTTTGCTTAGATTTTTCACAAATTTAAAATGAGAAAATCAGTCTGCACCCATTTCTCAAGATGAAAATTCCACTGATGGATTTAGCATGATCATTGATGTTAAAACACAGATGAATGGCAGGATGAGCAATGAAAACCTAAAACCAAGAATGACAAAAACATCATGGCAAATGTCAAAATCCCTTACGTTTAAATCGCTCTAGAACAACGATAAGCAGGTATAAGGAAAGAGATTATTTCTGCATTAAAATCAATGCATTTAAATAGATTTTAAGTGAATGACATTTTCCCTGCACTCGTGAGGCTCAGGGACTGATCATTTCTCTCCCACACTCCCTCCTGTAAAGGTTTAGCAGGAGCAAGGAGTGAGTGTGTGACTAACAGGACTCCTGATGGGTCTGTCTTACCGGAAGACCTTTCTCCCCCGGCTCTCCTTTAGGTCCCGGCACTCCCTAGGAAGAAAAGGTGTCAATAATGATCAATTTCTCACACAAACTTAATGTACGGCTTCAGAAGACTTGTGACAAAGTCATATGGTCTACTTTTGTAGTGCTGTCCTTATTCTTTTTTGATCAGGTAGAAGGTGTGTGTCTTACCGGCTCTCCTTTGAACCCTCTCTCTCCTGGATATCCAAGAGGTCCCTGTGGAGGTAAATTAAGGGTGAGAATTGCACAATATATTCAGGCAGCATTGCACTCTGGGTAGGTTTATGCTTATGCACTCACTCTTTCGCCTCGTTCGCCGTTTGGTCCCACAGGGCCTTGCAAACCAGGAGGTCCCGGCTTTCCCTGATTACATGAGAAAAGGATGATGTGATTAGTACACACACAAATTCACACACTCACATAAGAAATAGCCTATAACTTACAGTTTGTCCCATAGGGCCTGGTGGTCCACTGGGTCCCATCGGTCCTTGAGGACCTGCAAAAGACACCGTTAACATATTCGAATAAAACACTTCATGATCTCACGTTATGGCATTGCACTGACATGCAGCTCGAAACAGCAAATGGAAAATATTGTGATGGCCAGCGTGATACTCAAATGATAGAATAATGATAAAAACGGTCCATTCAGACCAAATCAAACTGCTAGAGGCTCACTTTGATTTGTAAACTTTCTGCAACAAGTTTCTACAATTGAAATATCACATTTGATATCAGTATACCTGATGGATGCTCCTAGGGGAAAACGTATTTGAACATAAAACAAGAACAACTGATAATTAGAAGTAACTCAATAAAGTAGTTTTGAAATTATGGATATATGATTGTCTGAAATGATGCAGGAACCTCTAACTGAAATGTGCAGGTGCATCTCAATAAATTAGAATGTCGTGGAAAAGTTCATTTATTTCAGTAATTCAACTCAAATTGTGAAACTTGTGTATTAAATAAATTCAATGCACACAGACTGAAGTAGTTTAAGTCTTTGGTTCTTTTAATTGTGATGATTTTGGCTCACATTTAACAAAAACCCACCAATTCACTATCTCAACAAATGAGAATATGGTGACATGCCAATCAGCTAATCAACTCAAAACACCTGCAAAGGTTTCCTGAGCCTTCAAAATGGCCTCTCAGTTTGGTTCACTAGGCTACACAATCATGGGGAAGACTGCTGATCTGACAGTTGTCCAGAAGACAATCACTGACACCCTTCACAAGGAGGGTAAGCCACAAACATTAATTGCCAAAGAAGCTGGCTGTTCACAGAGTGCGGTATCCAAGCATGTTAACAAAGTTGAGTGGAAGGAAAAAGTGTGGAAGAAAAAGAGGCACAACCAGCCAAGAGAACCGCAGCCTTATGAGGATTGTCAAGCAAAAGCGATATCACCCAGCAAGCATTATTTAACAATTTAAGGCTTTAAGACTTTGAAAAAATCGCTTCACAGAAGGAAAATGATACTTGGTTTGTGTCCAGAAACAGAATAAAACATAGAATTCTCATTATACACAAACACTCACAATACTTCACATCCCACACATTTTGTATTCATTGTATTAATTCATACTGAAACAATAAGTAATTTAAGACAGGCCACAAATAGTAAGGCAACTTTGAGTTTAGTGATATTTTTGTTGTGTGATGTTTTCAATATTCATTTTACAGTGTGTAGAAAAGTAAAATGTGCCAATATGCTCAAGAATAAATGAATGAAAATGAATAAATGCTGGAGAAAAAAACAAAAAATGAAGTTACTTAAATTCAGTGAGTATGTGGCATAAATTCATCAGATTTTTATTTTTTGTTTTCAAATCAGGCTTTGAAAAGCTTAGTTTAAACTTAGTAATCATCCATGGTATAAATGTGCAATAGTGAAAAATACTTTAAAAAACAAGTCAAGTCACCTTTATTTATGTATTTATGTGTTGTATACGATACAGATTGTGCCAAAGCAGCTAAACAGTGTTAAACGGTGTGTCAATAATGTGTCAATAAGCCAAACTTGATTACATGAGAAAAAACAAGAAAAAAATCATTCTGATTCACTGACCTGTGGGTCCAGCTGGACCTGGTGGTCCATGTGAAGGGGTCACTCGGAGGTCAGGGAAGTTGTTATGAAGCAGACTGTCTTTTTTCAGGCCTGTAACAACAAGAAAACAAAAAATTAGGGATCCACAGAATGTTCGGATAACGAAATTATTCGGCCGAAAATAGCAACAAAAAAAAAGCTTTTTCGGTGTTCGGCCGAACAAGCGAAAAGACCGAATAAATTGTACCGAACAATGACGTGACGTGATCAAATAGCAAAAATAGTCAGTTGCTCAGTCACATTTTTATGTATTTTTACAAAGCATGTGACATATTCGTAATGAGTCTCATTTATAAATCTGCTGTTGTCAACAAAAAGAAGCATTGAGGTCTTCCTGTGTGTTTCCACCAAAATAAAAGTTGAGAAAAAGCAAGAACTCCATCAACTTTTGTAAACGTTAGTATTGTAATTTTACTGTTGTTCTGTAAAATAAAATAAAAAGTAAGACAATAATAATTATAATAATAATTACAACAGCTCTAGTAATACATTTATTATAACATTCACACATAGTGTTCATATTGGGATCTGTAATATTTTCTAATGTTTTAAAAGAAGTTTCTTCTGCTCAGCTAGGCTGCTTTCATTTAAAAAAATACATGCCTTATTTAAGAAATATGATTTTACTGACTTATTAATTTTAAAGGTGGGGTACAATGCTGTTGTTTACACTGTTAAAGAGTTGGCTTCTCATGCTAAGACGTATACGAGGATGGAACTCCTTATATGGGCATTTCTCCCGGAAGAGCGCACCCGCGCTCACATCGACCAGAGCGAGAGCAAGATCGCGCCCATGAACGAACTTCATCCGGCGGCAGCGCTGCACGGGACTTGGTCAGGAAGAATGTCTCCAAAGAAGTGTGTTTTTGGTTGTAAGGGAAAGATAACTTTGTTCAGCTTCCTAAAGAACCCAGCGTTATGTAAAACAGTTTGATGCTGGATTTGCACATCGTTTGATACTGAAAGATGGAGCGGTCCCAGCTATAAAAGATCCCGGTCATGATTCAGAACTGCAGACGGTAAGTGAAACAGCATCAAATGTCTGTTTTGTTGTTATTCGGCGCTCAAGTGCTCGTCACTCTTTAGCTCCGCCCACCGCGCGCCTCCAGGAGCTCGGCTTTTCCCAGAGAGAATTGTAAAGCTGTATATATCTTTTATAAATATGATCAAACTAAAGACTTTTTTGGAGTACTACTCTATAGGTACTCAAGATTAACATGAGATTGGGTGAAACTGTGTGTGTTATGCCCCCTTTAAGTTAAATTGTGCTTTGTTGGTATAATGTCTGCTAGAATGTTAAAAAATGTTCAGTGTTAAATATTTTTTAATTATTGTTTTGTAATTGATTTTTTCTTTGAAAAGCAAGACAACATAGTAAAAAGCACATTTTGGCTATTTAATTTATGCAATGGTGAAAAAAATTGGAAAAATAAATGGGGGGGAAAAAAAACTCGAAAAACCGTGTTCGGTATTCAGCCTTCGGCTTTCGGCCCAGTGTTTCATTTTGCTCGGATTTGGCTTCCGCCAAGAATTTTCATTTCGGTGCATCCCTAATAAAAATTACAGGGGTCATATAATGCGATTTAAATTTTTCCTTTCTCTTTGGAGTGTCACAAGCTCTTGGTGCATAAAGAAGATCTGTAAAGTTGCAAAGAATAAAGTCTCAAAACCAAAGAGATATTCTTTATAAAAGTTAAGAGTTAACCAC
>NW_015505331.1:1279756-1305364 GCF_001515645.1 Sinocyclocheilus grahami
GCAAAGAAAGAAGGCGTAACTTTTAGTCTCGCTGTAGTTTTGTTGACGCTTTGACGCTGCCCTGAAGATGCTGTGTGCTTGGTTGTGAAAGCGAAACTACTTTGTTTGGTCTTCCAAAAGAGGACGATATGACGATATCCATGCCTGGAGCTGATCTGTGCTGGTCGCTGAGGAAATATATCAACTTTCACCGTGGACAAAGCGGAGTCCAGCCCGCCTCAGCTCACTCTATCCCGGCCTCAGCACACGCTAAGCAGGGGCTTCCCCTCATGGTAGGCCGCTGTGTTTTTCGTTGCCACTGATGATTCAAATGCAAGTTTTGGGCAGTAGAGTAGCACTTGTTGTTTGTCATTTCTCCGATCACAAATGCAGACATAGTTTTATGTTTACGCGGCGCGATGCAATGCAACGCAATGCGTAAAAAGACAGTATAAGTCATGGATGCAACAAATGCCTCATTTGTAATGGGTTTTAATGTTTTTGTCTCGTCGCTCTGGCCGGACACGGCATCAACAGTATGGTAAGGGGCGTAACATTTCCATCTCACGCTTGAGGTATTCGGCCAATCACAACGCACTGGATAGCTGGCCAATCACAGCACACCTCGCTTTGTCAGACTGATGAGCTTTGTAAAAATCGAGGCGTTTCAAAAAGGTGGGGCATAGAGGAGAAACAATAATGTACAGTATGTGGAAAATAATGTGTTTTTTTTACTTTAAACCTACTGAAAGATGGAGCGGTCCCAGCTATAAAAGATCCCGGTCATGATTCAGAACTGCAGACGGCAAGTGAAACAGCATCAAATGTCTGTTTTGTTGTTATTCGGCGCTCAAGTGCTCGTCACTCTTTAGCTCCGCCCACCGCGCGCCTCCAGGAGCTCGGCTTTTCCCAGAGAGAATTGTAAAGCTGTATATATCTTTTATAAATATGATCAAACTAAAGACTTTTTTGGAGTACTACTCTATAGGTACTCAAGATTAACATGAGATTGGGTGAAACTGTGTGTGTTATGCCCCCTTTAAGTTAAATTGTGCTTTGTTGGTATAATGTCTGCTAGAATGTTAAAAAATGTTCAGTGTTAAATATTTTTTAATTATTGTTTTGTAATTGATTTTTTCTTTGAAAAGCAAGACAAAACAATAAAAAGCTAAATTTGGGTATTTAATTTATGCAATGGTATTCGGCCTTCGGCCCAGTGTTCGGCCTGGGGGGGGAAAAAAACTCGAAAAACCGTGTTCGGTATTCAGCCTTCGGCTTTCGGCCCAGTGTTTCATTTTGCTCGGATTTGGCTTCCGCCAAGAATTTTCATTTCGGTGCATCCCTAATAAAAATTACAGGGGTCATATAATGCGATTTAAATTTTTCCTTTCTCTTTGGAGTGTCACAAGCTCTTGGTGCATAAAGAAGATCTGTAAAGTTGCAAAGAATAAAGTCTCAAAACCAAAGAGATATTCTTTATAAAAGTTAAGAGTTAACCACACCTACCTAAAACGCCTCGTTCTAACACGCCCCCACATACCTACGTCACAATCTGGGAAGGTTTGCATAACGCCGCCCAAATGTTCACGCAAAGAAAGAAGGCGTAACTTTTAGTCTCGCTGTAGTTTTGTTGACGCTGCAGCCATGTCCTGAAGATGCTGTGTGCTTGGTTGTGAAAGCGAAACTACTTTGTTTGGTCTTCCAAAAGAGGACGATATCCGCTTCGTCATGCCTGGAGCTGATCTGTGCTGGTCGCTGAGGAAATATATCAACTTTCACCGTGGACAAAGCGGAGTCCAGCCCGCCTCAGCTCACTCTATCCCGGCCTCAGCACACGCTAAGCAGGGGCTTCCCCTCATGGTAGGCCGCTGTGTTTTTCGTTGCCACTGATGATTCAAATGCAAGGTTTGGGCAGTAGAGTAGCACTTGTTGTTTGTCATTTCTCCGATCACAAATGCAGACAGAGTTTTATGTTTACGCGGCGCGGCGCGATGCAATGCAACACAACGCAAAGCGCAAAAAGACAGTATAAGTCATTATAATCAGTAATTGTGTCCCCACTGGATGCAACAAATGCCTCGTTTGTAATGGGTTTTAATGTTTTTGTCTCGTCGCTCCGGCCAGACAGGGCATCAACAGTATGTGAGGGGCGTAACAATTCCGCCTCATGCTTGAGGTATTTGGCCAATCACAACGCACTGGATAGCTGGCCAATCACAGCACACCTCGCTTTTTCAGACCGATGAGCTTTGTAAAAATAGTGAAGTGAAGTGGCCAAGTATGGTGACCCATACTAGGAATGGGTCGACGCATTTCAAAAAGGCGGGGCATAGAGGAGAAACAATAATGTACAGTATGTGGAAAATAATGTGTTTTTTAACTTTAAACCGCACAAATACATTTCATTACACCAAATACACAAAATAATGTTCTTTTTAGCAGCATCATATGACCTCTTTAATGTATCTCAGTCAGAGGGACCAGGATCTGATGCAGAGCGTCATAATGGCTACTTGCCTGTAGACAGCACTATTTATACAAGAATAAACAGTGATGTAATTTGTAGCGGTTGTAAAATATTAGTGCACCATAAATTATAATATTGGTTGTGGCATTTTAATGTGCATTTTTTTCTGTCACGAAAAGTGAATTAAATCACAAAAATGCCGTAAAATTACAAGCCAGCGGTTTTCTTTTGTATCACAGCCTAATGGTTTTATTTGTCTCTTGCTCTTGTGTGGGCTGTAATTTCCCCCTTTGTTACCCCCCTCTGCCCGAAACCCTGAGCATACATTTTATACATTAATAAAATCGACCAATAAAAACATACTATAGATCAGTACAAAAAATGCTTGTCTCTTTTTTTATTATTGAATTCATATTTGCTTATATATTTTACTGCACCTTATTTTTATTATTAATATATTTTCTCTTTTTATTTTCTTGTCACTGCTTTTGTCATGTGTATTGAATCTTTGGAAATACTATAGGTCCTGTATCACAATTGTGCCAATAAAGTACTCTGAAGTTGACTGTTGCTAGTCTACTCACAGTAGACTTAACAGATGTTTTGTCTTGTCTCCTCTGATTGGTTTTGTAACTGTTCTCACAGTGGGTCTGTGAAAAGGCTGAGTACTGATTCAGCCTTTGAAATTACTCCCTGTCTGTCTGTCTGTCTGTCTGTCTGTCTGTCTGTCTCCCCCAGCAGGTGAGTTTGCTACTGTAGTCTCGGTGGCTGCAGGACATCCCAGAGCTCAGACCCAGACAGGAAACTCCAATAAAGACAGTGTTTTTCTATGGAAGTTTCTTGTAGACCCTTTAATTGTCCTGATTACTTTGAAGGTAAAATCACGGGAATAACAGCCTTAACTGAGTTATAAAGTTCTAAGGCCCCTAAATGTAAAATTCTCAAACTTTATGAGGTCTGGGAAGACCTGTATCCCCTCCAACAGAGAGCAGTTATAAAACTGAGCTGAGGTGAAGAGTCAGTCCTCTACACCGGCCAGTCCTCTCTGAGAGTGACAACACACACACACTAAAATATTATTGCTTCTATTCTAAAACAATCCCTCGTGCTTATAGTTTAACTGAGTGTAAGTCTCAAGACAGCACACATACACACACTTCTCCCACTCTACCCTGCTGTTTTGGCCGTGCACATCTGGAAATGTTTGAGTGACATCAGCAGCAGACAGACAGGTCTTTTTCCCAGCATGTGACTGTTGAGTGTAGCCTGCGTTACCTCTTGAAACCTGCCATTTTAATCAACGGCGGGAAAGGAAAAAAACGGGAATGAGAAAGATGGCCCTAAGTTAGACCAATTCCTTGATCCATTCCTTTTTTTCTATTTACATTAATTTTGGACTCATTTGAAGCTTCCCACTGCACAATCAGGAAGTTTTATTCTAAAAAGTAGACTGAATTTGAATCGACTATCCCATGTGATTAAAGGTCTGCAGTTGAGTGGATTGCAAAAAAAGAAAGCAAAAACAACTCGCAAAATTTTGTTCAGTTTCAGCCACTATAGGGAGTATGCAAATATGGAAATGAAGATGTTTTGTCCATCCTTGAGTGCTGAATGTTATAAATATAAGGACTTGTGAATGTATGTTAGCCATATGTACCTGTCATCTTGCAAACTGACTTCCCAAGGCATTTGGATTCCATTTTTGTTGCTTGCCTTGTGGACCCAAATAAAAGAATAAAATGTGTGTGTGTGTGTGTCTGTCTGTCTGTCTGTCCACATGCATCCATCTGGTTCTGCACTACAGCAATTTCCCTCACAACTCAATTCTAAAGGTGCGAAAAATCTGAAGAGCCACATGGGAGAGTGAAGGAAACATTTCAGTTTCTGAAGCCAGACAGAGAGAGAAAGAGAGAGAGAGAGAAAAGAAACGGGTCCAAAAACAGCAAATACGGGCAAATGTCATAGCTCTCCATGATACTTGATTCTGATTGGTCAATTGTGGCATCCTGTGGTCAAATACTTTTGTATAATGACCACAAAACTGTATAACTGACTGCCTTTCCAGGGAAATTATTTCCAACATTTCTCCTATCACACAGCATTTCATGTCCATTTATTTTGTTATTTGATAAGCAGCCAATGAAAAATCTTACCGACTTCAAACGTTTGAGTATTGAGTACTGTATACTGTTAAAACTCTTGCGGTTGGAATGATTTTTTCATGAGTTTAAGAAGTCTCTTATGCTCACCAAGGCTGCATTTATTTGGACAAAAATCAATGTTAACATTTTTGTGAAAATTATCATAATTTTTTTTTTCAAGATTCTTTGATGAAAAGAACAGCATCTTTTATATTTTTTATAAATGTATTTACTGTCACTTTTGATCAATTGAATGCATCCTTGCTGCATAAAAGTATTCATTTCTTTAAAAATTAATAAAACTAAAAACTTACTGCCCCCAAACTTTTGAACAATAGCATAGTAAGTGTAGAAAAGTACAATCAGTCAGCCATTATTGCAAAATAAACCCCTTCAGGGTCATACAAGACCTAATCACCCTGGGTTCTGGTTTTTATTTTGTGATAATGACAGGATGACTGTACATTATCATTTAAGCCCCTTAATGATTAGTAGTCATACCATCTTGTTCAGGTACAGGGGCTGGTGGTCCGGGAGGGCCGGGAGGCCCAGGGAGGCCCCTCTCTCCTGGGAGGCCCGGTGGTCCCTGCGGACCTGAAGAGAAAGCACAAAAAAAGAGAAAAGTATGAGAAAGCTCAACATAACACACACACACAAAGTGCTACCTTTCAAGCTATCTTTCCCCTGAGTAGTCTATGTAAACATACCTATCTTGAGAGAATACAGCAATCAGGTACAGTTCATTGTGCATGACATGAAGGCGTAAAAAAACGGCAAATCCAAGGAAAACAATACAATGGCAAACATATGGAAGAAATAAGAAGCAAGTATTGTATACATATTTCATGTTCAATTTAGATTGGATTCATATGGCTGAAGAGACCCTCGATAGGGCCTGGGTAAAGACCTAAGGTCACTTAAAGCCCCTTCAGTCAGTCATGGCTCTGGTAAAATACCCTTCATAACTGTGGCCATGCTTTAAATATGCTAACTAAATTCCATACTATCTTTGAGTCTTGGGGTAAGTGACACGTATGTTAGCTGATGTGTGTGTGTCTTTTAGGCAAGCCCCAGCACAGCAGTACATGCTGTGAACAAAAAAATATTTTTTGTAGTGTGGTCCAAGCACAAATATTTTGGCAAGAGGACTTGGGGCTCAATGTTAACTCGGCAACACCTCCATATAGTGTCTCTTACAGCAGAAAAATCAGCATGGTGAGAAACCACATTCTTGCAAGTCATAGGTCTGCACTCCATAAGAAATCAGGGCTCTTTTGCTAGTGGATACAATTATATAAACTGATATACGAAGAAAACAAAAATGATTAGTTCACCCAAAAATGAAAATTTGCAGAAAATGTACTCACCTTCAGGCCATCCAATATATAGATGCGCTTGTTTATTCATCAAAACAGATTGGAGAAATTTAGCATTACATCACTTACATTGGATCCTCTGAAGTGAATGAGTGCCGTCAGAAAGATAGTCCAAACAGCTGATAAAAACATCACAATAATCCATAAGCAATCCACAAGACTCCAGTCTTGTGAAGTGAAAAGCTGCATGTTTGTAATAACAAATCCATCGAGGCATTTTAACTTTAAAGCATAATTTCTAGCCAAATTACCAGCCCATAATCGACAATAAAGCTTCCTTCAGTGAAAAAGTTCTTCCCATGTTTTACCTCTCCCATCAAATCCACTGACATAATTTGTTTAGAACAGTTTTGGACTCGCTTGTAAATGGTGCTTTATCTGTGCATATTTCTGTCAGGGTTCTGTCACTTCGGTCTAGTGTTATTCATGGTTTTGTGACAGATCCCTGACACTCCCGTCATGTTGATGTTTTCATGTGAGCGCGCGGCTTCGAGAGTGCTCGAGCTGTGCGCTCTCGTCTGCATGTCCTGTTTCCTTGTTTCATGTTGGAGCGTGGTGTTTGGATCCCGGCACTCATGTCTTGTTGAGTTTCGTTTTCGTGTCGGGGGTTGGTTGGCAGCTTGGTTTTCGCTGGCTGCGTGCTGTCTTGTTTTGTGTTAACACGCGACTTATGAGTATTCTCATTAGCTGTGTGTTCGTGTCTTGTTTTGTTCAAGCACATGGCTTGTGAAGGTTTTGCTGGCCATGTGCTTGTGTTTTTGTTTTGTGTGAGCACATGGCTTTTGTCTTTGTTTCCTGTGTGCCATGTGCTCTCTCATGTCAATTGTCTTGACCCCACCCATCATGTTACCTGATTATTGGTTAATTTGCCCCACCTGTGTTTCCCTTGTTACCCTCCTCATTTGCTCCCTATTTATTTTCCTTGTGTTTGCAATCCTGTTCCAGTTTGTCATCGCATGTATCCTGTTGTGTCCTGTCAGCCTTGTCCTGATCATACCTTGCCAGCCTGTTTTTCCTCCATGGGGTAGTTTTTGTTTTGTTTTATTAATAAAAGCCCATCTTCTGCATCAGTGAGTCTTTGCCTCATCCCTCTACCCAAACCCTTACAATTTCTTTTCTGAGTCACTGACTTTTTTTTTTTTACTGGATAAAGCAATATAATGGATTGAGGACTCATGTTTTGGTTTGAAGTTAAATGTCTTATTGGATTTGTTTCTTACAAACATGCAGCTTTTCACTTCACAGGACTTTAATTGATGGACTAAAGTCAAGTGGATTAGTTGTGCATCATTGTGATGTTTTTATTAGTCGTTTGGACTCTCATTCTGATGGCACCCATTCACTGCAGAGGGCCCACTGGTGAGCAAGTGATGTAATGCTAAATTTCTCTAAATATTTTCCAATGAGGAAACTCATCTACAGCTTGGCTGGCCTGAGGGTGAGGGAATTTTTAGCATATTCCCCATTTTTGGGAGAATTATTCCTTTAAGTGTTCGACGCATTAGACAGCAAAATGAGATGTGTTAAGAAGACCTAGTTACTCTGCCACGACGTTTGTCTTAAGTCACAGAGTGATTTAGACCTCAACTTGTGATGGTGTTGTGGGCTTGATTTGTTTAAAGCAGAGGTGGGGCAAGTCACACATGTTCAAGTCTCACGTCCCTACCATCAAGTCTCAAGTCACAGTACAAATAAATCAAGCAAGTCAAATCAGTGGCTCACCTCAAGCAAGCCAAGTCGAGTCCTGCTAAGGGTCAAGTCACAGTATCAAACAGGAACGAATATATTTTTGCCACATGACCTTATTAATTTTTACTCAGAAAGTAACTTTCTTAATTATACATTTTAAAGCTGCAGTTCATAAGTTTTGCCTCTTTGTCGGTATCTCGGTTTGAAAACCTGCAATTGCAGCTGTGTGCGGAACTATCTTCCTTGCGTGGGTTATGCTCCGGCATGGCTCCAGTGCGGATGAATCTAATGTTTTGAGGTGAATGTGTGGCTGTCAGCCACCGCACCAGTGGATATTTACTGTACTTCGCAGTCACAGATTCTAGCCAACATCTTGGAATATATGACCCAAATAAGAGTTTTCACCGGATATTATCATCTGAACAATAAAATCAGTCTGCCACATTTGTTCTGACCTACTGAGGAAAAAAGCATTACAATAAATTGCGCTACCAATGGTGATTTAATCCAAATTAGCTCATTTCACATCAAACCATGCTTATTATTATTATTGTTAAACTTTATTCTCAAATTCTTAATGTTAACAACATCAGCATTGTGTGACTGTGTATAGTGTGTATCAGCATGTGATTTCAGTTTCTGTACAGTCTAATCTCTAACTGTCATACCATTCGAATTTCATATTAAGAAATTCTTTTAACCCAAAAAGCAAATTATGCTCCCTTCGAACTGGTTGTCTTTAAAATGCAGATCTTGTGTAATCCCAGGCTATCTGTAATCAGATGCACATCTGAAACTGGAATACAATTTAACACATAATCCTTTCTGGATTACAATCCGCCATCAAAATGATCAAATTAATTATTCTAGCTGCTGTGAGAAAAGGCTATAAACCAGGGCTGTCCAAACTCGGTCCTGGAGGGCCGATGTCCTGCAGAGTTTAGCTCCAACCCTAATTAAACACGCCTGAACCAGCTAATCAAGCTCTTACTAGGTATAGAAACTTCCAGTCAGGTGTGTTGAAGCAAGTTGGAGCTAAACTCTGCAGGACACCGGCCCTCCAGGAGCAAGTTTGGACAGCCCTGCTATAAACGATCCGCCACCTGTAGGATCCTCACATGCGATATAGCCAACTAGCCGGGACAACTTCATGTTCACAGACGTGACGTAATGATGCAATGCCATACTTGAATTTCCCACGAAAACCTACACGTACCACTCAAATTAGAAAACATTATTATAAGCTAACCGTTGTGAATCGGGCTAAAGTAAGGCGATAGTTTTGAACACTGGTTGGACATGTACTTGCTCAAATATTGATTTCGGATCATTTTTAACCAAAAAAAGTTATGGACTGCAGCTTTAAATAATAATAATGGCAAAATACTACTTTATATACTACTTTATATACTGATAAGTCCGTAATTGAGAAAATATTGATAAAAATACAAGATAAAAATATTTATCTCATATTTGTTATATTGAGTTTGACCATCCTAGGAGACAGATAATATTTATATTTAACAGATGTTTGAAAATGATTTTGCACTAAATATGTCCAGCGACGACTGGGATTCAGTCTGGGAGCACGCTAAAGTATTTCAGTGTGTAACACAACATGCTATTCAATTTAAAATAATATGCTGAATACAATTTTTATCAGATATAGACACCCTATTTGGACTGTTTCTTTCACTTTGCATGATTGCCTACATTGTTCTTGAAAACTACAAGATGACTACAACTACAATGACTCAAAACAAGAAGCCTATTGTTGTTAATGTTTATGTATCTTCCCTTGTAACTTATCGATTTCTTTGATTTTATCTTAATAAGAACTCAATTGACAGCTGTGCATTTAAGGTCTGCCTAAGTTATTTGTTTTGCTTCATTTTTGTTTTCTGTTCTGTTGGAATTTAAAATATTAATTAAAAACATTTAATATCGAAATATGAAATGATAGGCCTACTCTATCACATTCATGCCGCCAGTAAGTGATGGCAAATCACTGCTTTATCACAGAAGCATTCATTGAACTGATTCATTCAAAACAGTTGATTCGTTCATGAACAAGCAAGAATGGGCCACTGAATCACTCAATGATTCGTTCAGTACTCAGTATGTTGCTTAGAGAGGCACGTAACTCTTTAGCTGTGGGCTGAACGGAACTCGCGCTGAAAATATTACTAAATATCGTATGTTATAAATATAAAAACTCATACTAGGGCCATTTTGACAACATATCTTGGATTTTGGGTGCAAGAGAAACATCACTAATCGATTTTAAAAAACTGTGGTTTCCGTGGTACAATTCCATATATTGATTTACAAAGAGGGATGCTTGACACTAAAGCACTGTTTTGAGAGGCAAATGCCAGCGAATTTAATGTTTGACGTCGTTAATTACAAACACGAGATTAATCATTTATAATCACTTTAATTTAATGACAGACGTAAGCTGAATTTTAAGACCAATGCTGTTTTCAACTAATGAACAAGCTTACATACCTTTCCTTTTTGAAGTGCTGACAGTTTCGAAGTGTTTATCCAAACACCCAGGGAGATTCTCTTGCTCCCTGTATTTGGCGTGCTGTGTTCCTGTGCTTGTGCAGTGTCATGAACTGCGCAGACTCTGATCACTTCTGCTGCTGGTTCAGTGGCTTGCGTTTTGTTTACCAAATTATGTCGCAATGATTTATAATAATAATTAGAGTTGTTATAAAGTCAAGTCCTGCCGAGTCATGAAGGTCAAGTTAAGTCACTGGATCTCAAGTCCAAGTCAAGCCATTTTCTTTATTTAGTCAAGCATGTCACAAGTCCTTAAATTCGCGACTCGAGTCAAGTCATGTGACTCGAGTCCCCCACCTCTGGTTTAAAGTACCTGGAAGACCAGCTGTTCCTTTAGACCCTGGAGTCCCAGTTGGACCTCTGTTGCCCGCATCACCTTTGGATCCTGGCAGACCTCGAGACCCTGGATTACCTACAGACACAGAGAACATAATGTAATGTGTGAATTAGTGCTCTTCTTTTTCCCTTTCAGAGTGAGTGGGCCCAAATTGTGAAAATTACTATATTTTACACCTGGTTACGCAATTATTACATTCCACTAACAAAGGCATAAAATGCTTCATAAAATAGCACTTACAATGAAGATAAAACAGAAAATGATGAAGACCTATTTAAAGGGATAGTTCACCAAAAAATGTAAATTATGTCATGATTTATTCACTCTCATGTCGTTTCAAACCTGTATGACTTTCTTTCTTTTGCGGAACACAAAATACGATTTTTAAAATATTTTAACTGTTTAAAGTAATATTTTGTCAATACACAGTATATTCTTATACATAGGGGGAGGGGGGTGATGAATTATCTCTAAGAAAATCTCCACTTCTTGTTTTATGCATGTAGTGATCATGGGAAACCTGCTGCTTTTATAAAGGTTCTAGTTCTTACAAACTGAATGAATGAATGAATCAAAGTTGGGCAGCAGACCTCTAATGTGAGTGTGCAGAAGTGTGTATGTGTGTGTTTGAGTGTGTATTTTGGTTAGGACTGAACAGTGAAAAGACATGAAACAACTCACCCTCTTTACCAGGTAAGCCATTCTGGCCTCTCTCGCCCTGTGGACCTGGGACAAACACACACAAATTTACCGTTACACAGGAAGTATAAGGATTCTCCAGATCTTAAAGCACTCTCTACTCTAGTCTGTAAAAAAGTCAGTCTTCTACACGAATCCTCCAGGCCTGCCATTGGAACAGTCCCACAGCCTGATAAAAATCTGTGGATCGGTGAAGTGCCTGTTGGCAGACACAGTCTAAATAACACCGAACTCATCATGTGAGATCATCAACTGTGACATCACTGCAGAGACAGGATTCCCTAAAGAAATAATTTATGAACTGATACATCGATATATTTACACAGTCACTCATGTTATTCTCCCCCAGAAAGATTCTATGATAAAATAAAATCTCCTCATGTTTCTCTCCCATCAAGCATCTGGCCATGAACACATCCACACAGTTTATGCTGCAGGAGCATAGTGACTGAGTAATAGGGATGTAAAGATTCACTCAACTCACGATTCAATTCGATTCGCAATATTTTTTAAAGATTTAAGACAAATTATAAATTAAATGTGGCCTTTTATTATTGCTTGGACAAAATACTGTACGTTTCTTTGTGAAATTGAAATATAACACTATAATAATATACTAATATAGCATATATATTATTGCTCTTTTGTTGGTTTTGATTGCTTCTATTGTCCTCATTTGTTAGTCGCCTTGGATAAAAGCGTTTGCTAAATAACAAAATTTAAATATAATGTAAATGTAAATAACAAAACTAAATGTAGAATTTAAAACAAGCCCCAAATCAAATAAATAAGTAACACAAATAAAAGAAATCTCTTCATATAAACAAACTAAGGCTTTGTCTGTGCTCTTTCCATTTAAAATTAGAGGCAACCACTGCATTTTAATCATGATCCAAACAAAGATGCTGCATACATGATTGTATAATTTCTAAATTTGAAGCAAAAACAGAATGGTTTGACTTTAGTTTTGTGAAACTATGCATAAAAAATATCTGCATGAAACAGAAACAGCGGACGAGCTGAATGAGACGCAGATTCACTCTCTCCAGCAGGTGGCGCTTAAAGCGTTTTCTTGGTTTCTGCTGTAAACAAAGCAGCGCTGCACTTATGAACTTTAATATGCAGGGCTCCAGATTTCGACCATTTTTTCTGCCTGTGCCACAAAATTTTGTGTGCGGTCGCACTGGCGCGACCACCGCGTTGGTCAACTCATAAGCGCTGCCATTTCTGTTGCATATGAGAAAAATCAAAGTGCAAACGAAACTGAAAGCATAACGAAACAACGCTTAGAGAGTATACCTACTCAGCTACAGCAAAAATGACGTGCATATTGAGGAAACGATGGATGGTTTTTAAGCGAAAGTCAAGTAAAAGACCGCTTCTTAAACCAGACAAGGTGAACTTGCTGGTATTCTTGTGGGGGGGGGGAAACATGCAAGCACTGTCACCGTTAGTTTGACTTTTCTTTTTGTTTTCATTTTTGAAAACCTTATCTTTGCTGTTTACCTTAAGCTATGGAGGCTCTCTTTTATTTATTTATTTATTTATATTTTTGATTCCTCAGTGTTCGCTAAACGTTCTGTAATTTATTAGTCGGTATATACCGTATTGACCCGAATAGAAGACAATGTTTTTTTCTTGGAAATACATCTGAAAATGCGGTCGTCTTATATTCAGGGTCTAGACTTTGACATGTCAATAATACACCCACAACAATAGGTGGCGCCAAATACGCATAAAACGAGTGTGCCATGAAATACGTAATGTAATGCGTGTTGTAAAGGTCGCTAGTAAAAACTAAAGAAAAAGAAAACCTTACAGCTGCATGAGTTGTGACTGTCACGTTAGCCTGATGGGCTAACATTTTACCAGTTTTTACCTTACTTTCAAAACAAAAATTAAAATAGGAAAAATATGCAATATGAAAATAATTGAAGACAAAATGTGTTTTACAGAGAAAAAACAAGATTTGGTTTTTAAAAAGCCTTTTTCCAAAAGGTACATCTGGAAAAAGGGGGGTCGTCTTATAATCAGGGTCGTCTTATATTCGAGCCAATACGGTAATACAGCATGTGGTCTGTGCCAGGCCTCATCTTATTAGTTTTTGTTTATAAACGTTTTGTAAGCTAATTTGTCATTGTATCTTACTGATTTATTGTTCTTGTGCTTTTTGATTAAGAATAACAATGAATCCATCTTTTGTTTTAGTCTTAAAAAATGAAAGGTGTGTAGATGTAGCTATGTAAGCAAAACAGTGAAAACAAGACCCCGAATTCGAAAGTGAAAGCATCCGAAGCCCGCAGCTTAACACAGCAAAAGAGAAACTCCCATTCACAAAATTCAAATCACAAATAATACTACTGATGATAAAGAATGGGTTGAATGTTAACAACTTTCGTTTCCATATAACTATAAACTATGATAAAAGTTCATCAGCATGCATTGAATAATCCCATGTTGTAGCGCAAAAAAATAAATAAATATTGCGACCAAATCATGTACTCGTGCGACCAGCTGAGAAAGTTAGATGCAAGAGAGCGACCAGTGGGAAGAATGAGTCTGGAGCCCTGATGTGCATTATACAGAGGCAAGAGGAAAAGAAAAACCATAGAAAGACAGTAAGTTCCCCTCAGACATACATTCATATAAACTCCTACCCCTAACTGAATCGTGATTTGTTTGGCATCTCAACCGATTTGAATCGTCACATATTTGAATTGATTTTCAACCGGCTCGCGGTTAATCGTTACATCCCTACTGAGTAACACAAATTCAACAATCCTTTTAAATCTGTTGTGTTACAAAAACTGTCCCCTTTGAGGATAACATGAAGGGGGGCACAAAGGTTTTGTAGTTTAGACCTATATCAGCAACCAGGCAAGGAGGAAAAGGAGACTGTAATTTGAGCCTTCTTGCCTTTCTCATTTGGGATATCTTATGATAGACAAACCTTACTGGACATGGAAAAATCCAACACGGATTAACATTCAGCTTCCCTGGACTCCCGACTGAGGTGCAGGAGAGTTTATGGGGTACGGCTTCATGCTCAGCTAATGTCTTGATCAAACTAACGCTCAGTGCCAAGCATCCTGCTTGCCAATGTCTGCTCACTTGAAAACAAGCTGGATGAGCTAAGAGCCAGGAACAAGTGGGAAACCGACGACTGCTATACCTTAATTTTCACTGAAAACTGGTTGTCTAAAACACACCGTTCTGGCACTGTGCCGCTGCTGAATCTACAGCGCCACTGTAAAAGTATTTTGTTTATATATTTATATTTTTTAAGTTGTAAGTTTGCAGTATACATTGAATTAGAAGAGATAAAAAAGATAAAATATTACAAACAAAGCACCTCTTATAGTTGTGATATTATTATATACAGTATACACAAAGTATATACATTTTATCAAACTAATTGATGACATTTTAAACATGATAATTGATAATGTATGATTTACATGACGTGTGATATATTATCACAGTATATACTTTACAAATGCAGGTTGAAAAAATAAACTTCATTGCTGCCATCTTAATAAAAACGTATTAAAAAAATAAATGGATTAAACTGATTAAAGTACTTTTCTTTGTGAAAAACAAAATGTGAATCATTTTAACCAATATCTAGATATTTTTTTCTGGGCTGGCATGTGTTAGTTCAGATTAAAATGTAAAAAATATTCAAGTATAAACAAATGTTTAAATATAAATATTAAGTATTTAGTGTTTGATAAACACTATAGTGAATACAAATGTAAAACATGTAAATACTGAATTGTTTTAGCTTTTCACCTACTGTCAGAGTAAATTAGCATTTTCATTCATCCTGTTATGCAGCATACATGCATTTACATGTTGATAGAAAAAAAAGTTACGGTGCATTTTAATTTTTTTAATCAATTTGAATAAA
This sequence comes from Sinocyclocheilus grahami, assembly GCF_001515645.1. Classification (NCBI taxonomy): domain Eukaryota; kingdom Metazoa; phylum Chordata; class Actinopteri; order Cypriniformes; family Cyprinidae; genus Sinocyclocheilus; species Sinocyclocheilus grahami. The sequence continues at coordinate 1,294,923 of NW_015505331.1, forward strand.
ATAAGGTACCTAGAAGGTACCTATTCCGTATTTTGAAATGCCCTAGATAACAATACCGTGCATGCTCATTACCGCAATAAACAGCATTACCGAATCCCTGCATATGTCTAATTTGCATCCACCTTTTCTATTTCAATCAGACTAAAACAATAAGTGTGCATTATAGTGAGCCCTGCACAGCATCACACACAATTTAAGAGCTTCACATAAATGCTCATTCCTGCCACGGAAGCACCAGATTCCTTTCCACGTTCTCCATCTGTGTAACCAGCACATGGAAATAATCCTCTCAAGGGTAATTTGTGCCTCATCCTTCCACCACAATCCTCCACAGCTGGGGTATTTTGAACGGATAGAGCACCGACTTTGCGCTGAGGTGGAGAACTTTTGGGCAGCAGATCTATTCAGTGGTCTGTGTTGAAGGAACTGAATTGCTCTGATTTGTTGAATAGTTCTGCCAAGTCAGCACAGGGAGAAGGGACACTGAATAAGTGAGATGAGGGCTTTCAGAATTTTACTTAACAGGCTGGTAAGTCATTTCTGAAATCTCTAGGGACCCGCCTTTTAATCTCTTCCACACTTCAAGTGATGAAAGCAGTGACAGCGAGGGACAGCCGTGGAGTGGTTAAGGGGAATTAAGGAGTGGATATGGTCTTGCTGCATGAAGGATGCATGTATTACTGACACACACAAACTGACAGAGATGATTCACCATGTGCGATTTGATGCCTTCAGATGGAGAAATAAGAGGCCTCAAATGGGAGAACTACACTATGCATGATCCTAAAGAGAGATCCACCAATCAGAGAAGTACGGTCGAAACTAGAACAACAACAGCAGAGCACAGAAGTAACTCACTTCCATGATGTGCTACAACTTTTTGTTGTTATTTGTTTTCTATTCTTTCACTTTAGATTGTTTATACATCTAATATTACTCTGAGTGTGGATAGCAAAACTACAAAGTCAACATTTTCCAGAAAATATTTTAATATTTTGCTTTGGCTGCAGTACAATATCAATATAAAAGCTAGTTAATTAACTTTGCATAATATCACGCTTCATTCAAACAAGGACACATTCAATTGCTCAAAAGTGTCAGTAAAGACTGTTTCAAAATAAATAAGATTTCCATTTCAAATAAATGCTGTTCTTTTCATTTTTCTATTCATCAAAGAATCATGAAAAAAAAACATGATTTCCAAAAACTTTTCTGGAGTTCAGTGATCCAACTACACAGACTGTCAACACACCCTCAACAGGTAAATTATTTCATTCTTAAAATGTAAATACATTTCAAATGTAGGCTTCCAAACAAACATGTTCTTATCTCTTTTATTATTTTTGTTTAGTTTTTGGTCACATATACAGTAAGTGTGTGCAGCTCTGCTAAGCTGTGGAAACGTCTCTCCTCTTCTCCACTAAGTAAGTAAAAGTTTCATTATAAAGAAATGTATAATTCATATTGTTAGACATTTTTAATTATTACTTGGGTTTATATAAACATACCCAGTCACAATAAATATTAAAACTATCCCATGACTTTATATCACTTTTTTCTTTTAAGATTGTGAAGGGCTCACATACTGTCCATTTTTGCTTTTGGCCTTCATAAGCATAATTGTTTTTACACAAACACATGGACACACTGTAACTCTAAACTCAATTGTGCATTTCAGATATATCACATCCCACAACCTCATCTGCAGAGAAAAATCGCCACTTAATCACACCAAAATGATGGACTTTAAGGCATCATATTGATTGGATTGTGATTGTTTCACTGTATCTATTTTTTGTTCTTATTTTGTGTTTTACTTCTTTATGTATTTATTCATGTTCAATGTCAATTGTCATTCATTAATGTATTCAGCTAATAACTGTTGTTAAGAGCACTGATCATTTTGCATGTCAATAAAAACATAATTCACACACCATGTTGCTGTTGTTGTTATTGTCGTTTTACTGTAAAACCCTAACCGAGGCTACACTCTAAGATGCCTCATTACCGATTTTCTGGAGCCCAGCCATCCAAATACACAGACTGTCAACACACTCTCAACAGGTAAATAATTTCTTTCTTAAAATGTCTATAAATTATAACTTTCAAATGCTAATTGGTTTCCTATGACTTTTCTCTTTTTAGTTTAAGAGAACATGCAAGTGTGACCAGCTCTATTCAGGTAAGGATACTCTCCTTTTCTTCACTAAGTAACAAAGATATTGAATTTGGTTACCCTTTATTTCAATAGTCCACTTTAGACATTCTATTAACTATAAGTAACTTTGTAACTACATGCCAACTAATTCTCATTCATTTGCAACTACATGTCTACTAACTCTCAGAGTAGACTGTTAGGGTAGGTTTAGGGCTAGTAGAATAAGTTGACAAAGAAAGTGTTAGAAGATATTAAACAGACAGTCTACTAATACTCTACTAACTGCTAGTTGACATGCAGTTGCAAAGTTACTTACTGTTAATAGAACGTCTAAAGTGGACTATCGAAATAAAGTGTTACCTTGATTTTTTGGTCCATTTTGTTAGATATTTTTTATTACTAGGGTTTATGCATAAACATACCCAGCTATCCCTTGACTTTATATTACTTTTTCCTTTTAACATTGTGACGTGCTCACATGCTACTTTTGGCCTTCATAAACAATTGTTTTCACATAAACAAATGAAAGGAGACACATTGTAAGTCTAAACTCAATTATGTATTTCAGATGCTGTCACATCCTACAACTTCATCATCCGCAGAGAGAAACAGCCACTCAATCACACCAAAATACACATAATGATTAACTTAAAGGCATCATAGAGGATTGTGAAGATATTTCACTGGAGCTTGGTCTTCAATACACTATTTTATGTTCCATTTTGTTTTATTTCTTTAAGCATTTATTTATGTTCAATGTCCATTGTCATTCATTAATGTATTCTGCTATTAACTGTTGTTAGAACACTGTCATTTTTGCTACAATTTCACGTCATTAAAAAAGTACCTAATTGATACGTTGTTGATTTTATGTAAAACCCTAATAGACACTTCAAGATATTATAAGACCAGTCAGATAGAGGGGTAAAAACAATATTAATACATAATATATTAATAATACTAATATTAATTACATTAACATAGTAATATTAATGAAAAACTATCATTAAAAAGGTTATTTATAAAACCAATAAGGTCATTTTCAAAGCATGGTTCTATATGGAACCCTATAAAAAAGGTCATATTTAGCACTAAAAAGGGTTCTGCTATTGTTACAAGCCGAAGAACCCTTTTCTGGTACTGTTTAGAACCATTTTTCTTAAGAGTGAACTGTTTCTTGAGCAGCAAATCAGCATCTTAGACTAATTTCTGAAGGATCATGTGACTTTGAAGTATAGATGATTTATATTTTATGAAGGAGCTTATCCTGTTTGGGAGTCCTTATCTTCAGTTTGTTTTAAAAAATATGTCCAGAACAAAGGCTGCTTAAAAAGTCTGCGGTCACAGTTTGGCTGGTGGAAATGACATCTGTGACACAGTGTCAAGTGCAGTCCTACAGTTTTTCCTATACAATTAGCCCCTTCAAATCCTCACAAGCCTCTTTAATGTCTCAGTTCTACATCTCTATGGTAACTGGCAATGAATTGGTGCAATTCAAAGCCACATGCACCATGGCAATCACCCAAAAACACCCACGACCATCATTGCTCACATCGTCCAACACACACACGCACATCTACTCTAATCTCTCCCCAGTGAAATCCCAAACAACTGTACTGGGAGATAAATGAAAATGTGGGTGGGTTCTGTGATTATCACTATTGTTATAGGGAATGGGATTTTCTCCACATGCTTATTGGCTAAAAAAGTTTTCTCCGTAACTGGATGTAAGTGGATCCAGTGCTAAACTGCCATTAAGAATATACTTCAAAATTATGTGATTTTAGCCATGGTCAAATGCATGGCTTTGAACCTTTGACTTTGGCACGGAACTACAGGAACAGTGGCCTTCTGTCCAATGAACATCAATCTTTGCTCCATTAAAATCAATGGAACAGGACTGTGTGCTTCACATGTAGTCCTAAAGCAAACACCCCTAATAAAACTGCACTTTATTCTGTAACACAAAGTGATAAACATACCTGCTGGACCCTGGGCCCCAGGAGAACCTTTGGCAGGTGGTGCCCCCATCAGGAAGGAGGAGTCAGGTTCATTTTTTAACTGCGACTGTCGATGAAAGGTGGAGGCAGGGGCGGTAAGAAGCTGCACCTGGAAGAAAGAGCAACAGGAAGACAGAGAGAGAGAGAGGGCACAAAGGGTGATTGATTAAACTGTGTTCAATGGGGATTGTTTCAGTGATAAAGGAGCACTGGAGTGATGAGGACAGAGCATCATAATACACTGAGGTAGAAATAAATAAAGCTACCAATGGATGCAATTCATGCTTAGCGAATTTCCCCTGAAAGAAGCTCAACGTGAAAGATGCGACTTTACCTTGGCCTCCAGAGAGCTAACACGATCTGTGAGGGCTGTGATACGACTGCAATTCAGACAGTCTGAGAGAGAGGGACAATAGAAAGAGAGGTGGGGGACAAAGACATGTCATAATCAATTAGATCAATAACAGCTTTCACAGTGTTCTTTCCAAAGCAAGTTATTTTTAAATATAGTGGTATTGTTTTCTGCAGTATGATTTTTTTTTAGCACTTTAGCACTTATCAATTTTTGATGAAGAATAAACAAAATGTGCATGCTGAAAAACTAATCAGGAATCAGTCCGAAAATATGCAGTTTAAAAGAACTGTGCATGCAAACTCAAAATAGCCAACACAAGTGGGCTGTTTACTGTTACAAGCCGGTTTCATCATTAAGTCTTGCAACAAAGGGCCTTAGGTACAATTTATAACAGTTCCAGATGGACAAGTTCCTTTAAAGGTGTTTTATGAATGCTTTGGTCTTAATTGGGCTTTTTCATTGCTGAAGTCAAGTGGAACATATTTTGAGTTGATAATGGAGATTAGAGGTTTGGTTCTTACTTGAGATATGTTCTCCTGTTTTAGAAGCAGCTTTCAGAAGTGTAGCCTGTTTTCTTACAGCCTCCTGGGCAACCAGGTTACTTGATGATCCTACATACAGAGATTAAATTGAAAAAATGAAGACAAGACCTCAAATAAAAAACAAACAAAAAACATGGTATTGTCATACAATAAACAGTGTCTCCAAAAACGTTTTTTGAACAGTGAAATCACACTTGTAAATGTATGAATACTGTTCAAATTTTTGGCATATGAAAAAAAAGCATATGACAAAAATGCAGCCTTAGTGAGCATATGAGAAACGTGAAAAAAATCTATACACCCCCACATTTTTTAACGCTACTATACTTTTACTTATTTTGTTAGGTTTCTAATCATACAGTAATTCAATACATATGCTTTTCAAAATTCAAATAAAAACATATTTGGATATGTACTGGTTAACGTTAATGGAACGTGTCCACAGTTAATCTGATGAAAAACACTTGTGGTTACTTTGCTAGGATTGTGTGAACTTGGGTAGAAAAATGGGTAGAAAAAAGAAATTAAGTTTAGCATAATTTTTTGCAGATACAACATGATATTTTGTTGGTTTGATATTGTTTTTTTATTCAATGAAATGCTAATATTGTACTTTGAGGCCACTTTAGGTATGAAAATCATCATGAATAATCATGCAATATCCCAATATACAACTGACCAACAACAAACTATGCGCACTTTGTTAGAAGCCAAACATTTTTTCAGAATCTCTGTGCTCGGGATCGAATTTGAAACCAAGCAGCAGTATATATTTAATTCCTGGCTTTTGCCCTGTATTGGGATAGTTACGCTCTGAAAAGCACTAATAATGCTGCTTCATATCTGCAGAGACAGGAAAGGCACAGAGGGGCCTCCCTGACAGGTAAGCCCACACAGAACCCTGGCACGAGGGGAAGGGTCCACAGGGGTGGGCTGGACAGGATACAAATGTGCATGGAGGATCCAGGAATCACTTTTCATATGAGAAACGCATCTTTAAAAAATAATAACTGATTTCTGGGTTTTGGCCTAAATATGTCATCTGTGCAGCACTCTACTTTATTGTGCAAAATCATTATACATTTAAAAACAATGGTTTCCTTGTACTGTTTAAATGGACTTGAATTCACTTTTCCCCAACTCCTCTCTCTCTTTCTCTTCCTCTATGTCTTTTTTAAGGTAGTGAGAAGTTTTAATACTCCATGGACTGACCTGTTTCAGATTACTTCAGCAAACGTATCTTATATTAGGCAGTTTGTGGCTAGCTCAGGTGCTCCAGACATAAACAACTGACTCAGTTCAGAGCTTCATTACTGACTAGGGACAGGAAGTCTGCTCAACCGCTCTGACGTAGCTAAACCACAGCAGCAGCAGAACCAGAACCAATGAAGTGGCACCTGCCTTGCTCTCAGACCTGGTACAGGAATCCTGGACTTGGAGTCTCCGAGTGAAAATGTAATGGGTTCACATGGATAAGTCAATATGTAAGAAAGATACCGCAATGGAAAAAGAAAATGTTTTTTTTTTCTAGCTACCCTGGTGGGTAAATCAAAACAGAATTCAAAGAGAAAGACGCAATGTTTTGTGTTCAACAGACCTCACCAGAAGAGAGAAGGGGATGGTAACGGTTTTGCAGTTAAACCGTGAAACCTGGGATAAATGTTCCCTTCAGGAACCTCCTTCGATTTACTTTGTGTGTGTGCGGAGGAGACAGAAAGGAAATTTCCCATAATACATTGCTCTTACCGATGGTTATGTTTTGTTCCAAATGTCCCTGTGATTTTAAAATATAGACCTTTCCACCTCTCTAAAGTCTTTTTCCAAAAGCAACTCTACACAAAAAGCTAAGCGAACCACACACAAATGCTAACAGCCTTTCATCTCCCAGCAATGGCACTAGATGAGTCTTTCTGTGGAACACAAAAAGAGACATTTTGAACATTGTCCACACTGCTCTCTTCCATACAACAAATGCATATACGGGCTGTCAAACTTTTGTCTACAAAGAACAAAAAAGCAGCAGTTTTAAATTACTTTATGGTGCTTTTAGGTCATTTTTAGAACTTGCTGTTTATTGTTGCTTTATGGGAAAGAACAGCCTGATATTCCACAAAATATCTTCTTTTGTGCATGGATTCGACGCAGGGATGAGAAGATAAGAGAATTTTCATTTTTGTGTGAACTATCCCTTTAACGCAATCCTAAATCTATATTTAAATTGCAATATTTGAGCTGAATATATCACATTCACATTCAACTTAAGAATACTGAGCTGAGTGAGAGTTCAACCACCCCCAGGTTTGTAATATCCCTTCTTGCACTATTAATATACTTCCCCTTAAGAGTGCCAAGAGCCACGTCAACCTGCAAATGTATGTGAGATTGACCTCTCACCCCTGGGTGTGTATGGATGTATACAGGTGGGAGTAGCCATTGATTTTATCAGCAGGTTTTTAAATATCCAAGTTCCTTCTTAGTCTTTAAGGAGCAGAGAGGGTGGTGACATCAGAGCATGTGATAAAATCTAACTCTCTCAGCTCTGAGAGGTCAAAAGAGGTGCATGTGAATGTGTGTGTGTGTGTGTATGGTACATAGTTCAAAGGTTGAGTGCTCTTAACACCATTACGAGGTCACTTCCTGTTAAGATGCTTGGGAAAAAGCTGGACAAGGTCGAACCACACACAAATGCTAACAGCCTTTCATCTCCCAGCAATGGCACTAGATGAGTCTTTCTGTGGAACACAAAAAGAGACATTTTGAACATTGTCCACACTGCTCTCTTCCATCCTAAAATCCTAAATCTATATTTAAATTGCAATATTTGAGCTGAATATATCACATTCACATTCAACTTAAGAATACTGAGCTGAGTGAGAGTTCAACCACCCCCAGGTTTGTAATATCCCTTCTTGCACTATTAATATACTTCCCCTTAAGAGTGCCAAGAGCCACGTCAACCTGCAAATGTATGTGAGATTGACCTCTCACCCCTGGGTGTGTATGGATGTATACAGGTGGGAGTAGCCATTGATTTTATCAGCAGGTTTTTAAATATCCAAGTTCCTTCTTAGTCTTTAAGGAGCAGAGAGGGTGGTGACATCAGAGCATGTGATAAAATCTAACTCTCTCAGCTCTGAGAGGTCAAAAGAGGTGCATGTGAATGTGTGTGTGTGTGTGTGTGTATGGTACATAGTTCAAAGGTTGAGTGCTCTTAACACCATTACGAGGTCACTTCCTGTTAAGATGCTTGGGAAAAAGCTGGACAAGGTTATCGGCAATTTCATTATACTAAAATATCACAAAGGGGAAAGAGGATCCCCAGCACTGAAAAAAGGCAGTGGATTCTCTTTTTGCTTTCAGGAACAGCATGAAGTGTAGGAGTATTTATCCTGGGAGGTTTTCCTGTTTATCAGCTTATATACAATTAGAGAAGTTTGTGGAAGGAAGTGCCTAGAGTTTGTGTGTGTGTGTCTGAGGCCTGAGTTATGATGCAGTGTGTGGGAATGTGTAAAGTTATGTGTGGGTGCATTATTTTGACAAACTGTCCAGAAAGGACAGAAAGAGAGTCGTCATACAGAGATCATTCACTTCAGTCTCAGGTTAAGGGCATTAGGACGATGACATTACTGATCTTTCAGGAGTGTGCCTGGAGAATTATGGGTATGCAGCGGGCCACTATAACTGACAGGAATATTGTTCCTTGCTTAGCCCCGAAATTATTAATGGCCCAAGGTCAGCCCTTAATTCTCCTCTCAAAATAAAAATAAACCTAGGCACACGGTCACAGGATGGCACAGAAAGTTCATGCTCTAGAGCAGTGATTTATTGCCTACTAAAATAACAGGAAAATTAAAGGCTTAGTTCACCCAAAAATTAGGCTGCGTTTTATTCACCCCTGAGGCATCCTAGGTGTATATGACTTTCTTCTTTCAGACGAATCCAGTCGGAGTTATATTAAAAATTGTCTTTGATCTTTCAAGCTGTTTAATGCCACTCACTTCAGTCCAAAATAACTTAATTAAAAATCGCCCATCCATAAAAAAAAAAGTGTCTCACACGGCTCCGGGGGGTGAACAAAGGCCTTCTGTAGCAAATCGATGCATTTTTGTAAGAAAAATATCCATTTTCAAAACGTAATAATCACTTGAATCTAGCTTGCGCTCACTGTTGTAAACAGAAGCAGTTCTGGGGGAATGACGTATGAGGCCGGCTTTCACAAGATATTTTTCTTACAAAAATGCATCGATTCGCTACAGAAGGCCTTTGTTCACCCCCCGGAGCTGTATGAGACAATTTTTAATATAACTCAGACTGGATTCGTCTGAAAGAAGAAAGTCATATACACCTAAGATGCCTCGGGGTGAGTAAAACGCAGCCTAATTTTCATTTTTTGGTGAACTAACCCTTTAAATAAGAAAGGCAGAAAATCTACTAAACCTAGTCCTAAAAAGTGTCCAAAAACAAGAATTTGCCATGTTGCAAATAAAAGTGTTGGAGTTTCTTGAATAATTATATTATTCAGTTTTTAAAGAAAATTTACTTTGTAAAGAACATTTTAAATGAATTTAAATAAATATTAAATAATACATTTAAAAGTATGTTTAAAATTATTTTTTATTAACACATTGACATTTATAAAAAAAACATTTTAATTTTATTTTATATTTTTTATTAAAAATTTATTTTATAATTTTTTTAATTTCCCTCACGGTGGTTACAGTTTCATATTTAAAGAGTCAAGCGCCACTATCTGCATTGCAAGACAAATTCAGTATGAAACAGATGATTATGGAAAGTGATGATTATGTTATTCCTCTTCACTCATACTCCTAATACTGAACTACAATCAGCTTTGAGAGTCTAGATGCATTAGCTGATCTAAAACAAGACCACATCCAAATCCAGTCCATTTACAAAGACAATACTTTGCTGTGTTGACTGAACATCTGAAGGGTTTAGAGCACTATTAATGGGTTTAGAGTCCAACTGGCTTCAAACTAAACAGAGACTTTATTTAACCTAATTAAAATCTGAGTATATTAGAGAGGAGAAAAGAGCACACATCTGTAGATGAATAGGACAAAAGAAATTGAAAAATAAGACTACATTTATCTCTATCAGCGAAGACTGCTGCCCTCAGCATCACAAGCTCATTAGAGACCAGGTGTTAGTGATGAAAGCAGGTGAGGTGGGTGTGTATGCCTGCGTAAGGGTGTGTGTGTGTGTGTGGGATGGAGAATTTTAAAGGGGTCATATGATGAGATTTCAAGTTTTCCTTTCTCTTGATGCAGCCATGTCAGGGAGACGCTGTGTTTCAGTGTGAAAGCAAAAACACTTTATTTGGCCTTCCGGAAGTAGATGCAATTAGGAATCATTGGTTAAGATTT
>NW_015505331.1:1305479-1312955 GCF_001515645.1 Sinocyclocheilus grahami
CTTGTGGTGTTCGGCCAATCACAATGCACTGGGTCAGCTGGCCAATCAGAGCAGACTGCGCTTGTCAAAGGAGGGGGCTTTGTTGAAAACGACGTGTTTGAGAGAGGCGGGGCATAGAGGACCTACAATAATGTACAGTATTTGAAAAAGAATGTGTTTTTTGAACATTAAAGCATGTCAACATATTCTGTTACACCAAATACACAAAATAATGATCTTTAAAATAGCATCATATGACCCCTTTAAGTCATGCTCGCTCTCTTTTCACAAGATCCGCATCCGCCCTATAGAATGTCGAGTCTACAGGGAGTTGCTTGTGCTGAGAAAGTAGTCTCCGTGTTTTAAGACAGAGTGGGGAAAGGAACTCATGTCTCTCTCTCTCTTTCTGTTCCACACAGACTACATTGTTTCTGAGCTATTCAAAATAAGGTCCATAGCTCAAAGTCGAAAGTAACTGCTGATGTTCATATGCAATCTTGAGCAGTATGGACATTAACCTACATATTCATGAGAGTCTGACTCAACAATAGACCCAATTGACATTCATTGTATTGACAAAAATCTATTTATTTTGTGTTCCACAGAGGAAAGAAAGAATGTAATACAGTTTTGGAATGACATGAGTGAGTAAATGACGACAGAATATTCATTTTTGGGTGAACTATATGTGTGCCTGTCATAAGCATCCAGATGTGCACTTGCAAACAGCCCTTAATCTTTTACAGGGAAATAACTCTAATATCTCCCTTTTCTCACTCTTTGCTATACATTTACCCTAGTTAGCAGTAGCAACTTTACACACTAAGAGTAAATAGTGCTTTTGAATGGTTTTGATTTAGCAATTTGCGTCACTTTTTCATTTCACTCCTGGAGTGAAGGCTTTAAGGCAGTGTTGCTGGGACTGTTTCTAAGAAAATGTAAACCTTAAAAGTGTTTCACACTAATCCTGTAGCAACAGCAAATCTCTCTGGCACACATGTTCAACAAAGTGGACTTCATTTTTAATTAACTAACAACTGTGACTATGACGCAATGAAGACTGTAAATCAGGCTCAAGACTCAAAAGGCTTTGTTTTCTTTCTGAGTGCATGACCTTGTTATTCTGATTTTGTTTCTCTTTCTTTTCCATACTAAAAAAAATTAGCTCTCTTCCAGTATCTCCAATGAAAACTACAGTAAGAATTGCAATAAAAAAATTAATATGCTACATTTTATTTTTAATATTTAATTTTGATTTAGCTGTAATTATTTTCTATAATTAGAAAAAGTGGTTAGTAGGGCTGTGCAATATATCGAAATATTGCAAATGTACATATCTCAATATGCATATCGCTACAGCTTGCAATATTTGGGGCCATGAACAAAAGACAAAGAGAAAATCACTCACTGCTCTTACCTAAATAACTTTTGTAGCTTAAATAAGAATCAATGCATATTGAATTCAAAGAGTAAATACTACGCAGTGTTTTATTTTTCCTTTTTATTATTCAGTTCCTAAACTCATTTTAAAACGATTACACTAATGTTAAAATGAAATTTTTATGTAATGCTTGAGTAAAACACTACCGTTCACTTTCAGAAGTTGTTGTAGGGGTGCTTTCTTATTAGAATCAGAATCAGAATGAGCTTTATTCACCACTTAAGTGTGCGCAAACACAAGGAATTTGTTGTGGTTTTACAGGAACTATTGGTACATACATACATACATACAAATAACCATATAATTTTTTGACACAAGATAGTTATAGAAGTTCACAGAACTGACTCGGCAACAGCTGAGTAAAACGGTTTCATCTGAGCATGTTGCACCTTAAGCATTATCGTATCGCATGTCGAATATCACATTATTTAATGAGTTATCGCATATCGCATTTTTCTTCAATATCGCACAGCCCTAGTGGTTAGTGTTCACCTGTGGAATGCCATTTATATTCCAATTCAATTCTTGAATTTGAACTGCACTTGAATTGTGGTCACAAACAGTATGTAGAACTACAAATTTAAACAAATAAAATCCATTGAAATTCTAATAAATTTATACACTATCTGGGTGTTTTCCAAATGGTTGCTAAAGTGCTCTGGGATGTTTCAAAATGATCCTTGCCTGCTTGTTTTAGTAAACACCACTAATAAATGGTGTCTAAAAAGCGGTTTCCCGAATAACAGTGTTAGGTTATGAAACCACTTAAGCCTCTTCTCTCAAAAAGATTCTAAAAGAGGAGGCTGCCGGCCATCTGCTTTGATATCCTCTGGCCTCTGTGTGGAAACACATTTTAAAGGGTACAAGATGGAAACACTTTTCTACAGGAGACAAACAGTCATGTGGTGTCTGTGGAAGATCTAAAATAAGCCCCGTGAGCATGTGTAACCATGTAGGCCACAGACCAGCCGTACTGTAAGCTCCTGAGACGTTCCACACCGCAGAACCGCCTCTTGGTTCTTTGACAGACACTTCCTCCCACACTAAAAAACAGATGTTAAACAGAAAGAAGGCTGGCCCACTTGTCCTTCTTTATTAGGCAGAAACACAAAACATACAGATCTTCCTCCCATCATAAAATGCAAACCCCTTTCATGTCTTTGTCTCATGACCTCAGCTGACCTCGTGCCAGACGTGTGCCCATGTTACTTGTCTCACACAGTTTCCTTAAACTCTTTCACTTCTGCAATTCAGTAGCCGACACCCCCTCTCCTTCCAATTGTCTCCTAAAAGAAACAACAGTGGGCGCTACCAAAAAAAGGTTCTGTCTGAACCACAATGTTGTTTGTGAGGGAGACAGGCAGGCAGGAATCATCTCAGTTACCCACACCAACCACTCCAAACTCTCCGCAGTCATTAAAAACCTCTCAGCTCAGCGGACACGCCACCGCAAGAGATTCACAAAACAAGCACAGGAAAACAACGCCTGCCATATATTGGACCTCACAAAATCAGCTACTCAGCATGCAAGAAATTAACACAGACATCAAGGACAGAGCCTTAAAAAAGTAAATGAGAGCCTAAAAGAAGCACATACCACCAATACAGACCTTAAATGAGAAGGAGCTGCAGTTGTCCTATTGTGCCAGAAATATTCATTTAATACACATTTAAGTTGCTTGACAACCAAAAACAGCCTAAAGTTTTATGAACCTAAGAACAGTTTTATGAACAGGCTTATGAACTATTACGTGGTAGAATAATTGTTTATTCTAGTAATGAGAGCCTAAAAGAAGCACATACCACCAATACAGACCTTAAATGAGAAGAAGGAGCTGCAGTTGTCCTATTGTGCCAGAAATATTCATTTAATACACATTTAAGTTGCTTGACAACCAAAAACAGCCTAAAGTTTTATGAACCTAAGAACAGTTTTATGAACAGGCTTATGAACTATTACGTGGTAGAATAATTGTTTATTCTAGGGCTGAACTGATATTAAAATTCTGGCTGATACTGATCAGTTATTTTCTTCATTTTATAACCAATAAACAGGTAAGTGAAGAATATTAAAATTATATTAGAAGTTAAAAATAAATTAAAAGTAAACACTACAAAATATCATAACATTATAATGAACAGCATGAAAAATGGTTATTCCTTTTGAGACTTCTAAAGATTCATTTTAATAGTGCTATTCAATTATTCATGTTTTTACAGATTAACTTTAGCTTTGACTGCATAGATAATCTAAACGTAAAAATAATCTTGCACAATATCCAAAACACGCAGATATATCCAACACTGAATGATACTGATAAAAATAAATAAACAAATAAATGGCGACAAGGAAAATATGATAAAAGGCACCTATTTTCAATAAACGGTGACATTTATTAATATTAATAACTGGAATAACATAGGAATGCACAATATATTGATGCCATATATTAGTTATATAAAAAGCAATAAGCCACGCAAGGTGGTGTGTTATAGTGATTTAACCACAGCTAAGGGACATAACCTCAAGTGGTTTATTGTTCTAATTAAGGAAGAGAAAAGAAGAGATTTTGTGGTTTGTGAGAAGATCAAGGTCAGAAGTACTATTCCAAATGTGGCACATCCTTCTGAACCACTAGCCAAAACAGATGACACAGACTCAGATCTTCTGAGGAACCTGCTTGTTCCACAAGAAAAAAAAAAGATCTTAACCAAAACGATTGCACTAAATCTAGAGCCTGTGTTGTTAAATTCTGCAGAGGTTTTATTGAGTTCGCTCACAGTGAGTTCAGACCAAATTCACAAAGTATTTTTGGCCACCAGCTGCATTGTAAGTACAGCATGACTTTTAATAAGACCTGCAGGCCATATGAGCGCAGCAAAGATGTTCAAATCTCATCCTACCTTTAACCCCCCAAAAATAACAAAAACATTTTGAGGTCCACTACAAAAACAGTGTTTTCCTGCCAACGCCATAACTACTGCGTCAAGTCCAGGAACTATATCATTATAACATTACAGTTCTCCCTGCCAGCACAAAACGCATGTTCCAATATTCCTCGCAGCATCTCCTGTCTTAATCACAGATCATAAACCTGCATTAATGTGCTTATGAATATATGCTCACTCATCAAACACTTCCTCTGCCTCATTTCACTCTTCGAAAGAATACCTTTGCTTTAGGCCATGGAGCAGCATATGATCCAATTTTTGGCATCTAACTCTACAAAACCTGTCTCACAATTTGAGATAATTTCCTTTACAAAAAAAAGTTGGATTCACATGATGGAATTTCGACAATCTGCTTTGGAAGTGTTTGGAAAATCTGACTTTTACTCAGCAAGTTTATGCTACAAAAGGCCTAAATGGGACTGAAAGGAGTGTTTTGGGTTAGTCTGCCAGAGGTCAAAAGGTATTTTAAAGCAAAGATAAAATAGCTGACCTTGAGAGTGAAAAGACTCTTAAAACGCAATCCCTGTAGAAATGTAGAATTCCACAGTCATTCGAAATAAGATGAGAAAACTGTCTAGAAGATTTGGAAAGCATGTGGTTATTAGTCCCTCTGGATAATGATGGTGTGCAGACAGTATAAACACCACAGTCTTTTTTACTAAAAAAAAAAAAAGCATATGCAACTTAACAGCAATAGTAATACAAAAAACTTTGAAACAGAACAGACATATACACTGAGTGTAGCCCCAATACTGATACTGTACAGACAACACGCCAGCCATCTTGCAAACAGAAGATGCTCTTTGTTGTGGTGGCAGCTGAGACTAAAAAGGATGAATGTTTTTGAAAGCATTAAAAAATTGGGGCTTATATAATCTAATGACATGTGCTGTAATTGTGCTTCAGAACACATGTAACTTCTTTTCTGAGATGTCAGTTATTCCGAAGACCTCTTTTTGCAAACAGATTAGAATTTCACTCAACATGAGGTTAAGATCAGTATTACTGTCCAAATGTGATACAGAGTTTTTGCAGTTTGGAAATGTTAGCATGATTTGATCATTAGGAAGGACTAACAATAACTGACAAATCATTCTCACTTTGCCTCTTCGCTTTTTATTATTTTTCATAAAACGGAAACATACCCAGTCAAGAATCACTATCACTCCATTTAAAATAACTTCTTAAAAAGGACCTTTCACTATGTAATGCTTTAAATGCCAAAGCTAACTTCCACTATGTGCACGAGAAGATTTGTTCCCCACGCACCCAGTCAGCCAAAGGCATTTAGTGTGTATAGGCATGTGTGCGTGCCAGTGTGTATATAATTAGTTTCAAAGTCAGAGTTAAAGAGAGTTTAAGTGGTCGGTGAACTTCAGGGTGGGCATAGACGATTACTGGAGCAGTTGCAGTGTCCTTTGTGGTTGCGGCTGCCCATAGTAAGTCACATGAGCAATCATACCTCACTGTTTCCTCGTGTTTAAGTCAGTAAAAACCCAATTAAAACACTCACATACAAAGCCAAGACATTACAGAGCTTGAAACAAAGAGCTGCAGCTGCAGCTTCTTTTATAATCGGGTCCTGAATGGATTTCGGAATACTGTACATTCTGTGCATTTCTCTGGATTAGAGACGTCTTATTTCCAGAGGTCAAAGGTCACAGTGAAAGCTTTACACAATGGGAATTGTTTGCCGAGTGTGATGTCTGAAGTCATTTTCTAATTATGTTTAATGTGTTTGACAGAAAAAGCATTAATCACGACAGTAAATTGTGAGGAATGGGTGACTTCACACTGACTGATATTTTTTATTAGTTAGTTAACTAATTCAGCAGATGGTTTTCAAGCGACTTTAATAAAAGGACTAATTGTACCATGACCATGATGTCCAAAAGTTGATGTAGCCAATTGTAGGATCAAATTTTGACCTCTTCCTATCATCTTATTTGAAAGTAAACCTGTGATCTTTGTGTTAAGCACAGAATCTTAACCAAAGAGCAACAATCATCCAGGTTAAACTTTTAACATCCCTAGTGGCTAGTTAATGTGAAATGTCAAAACAAAGACTCTCAGAACCACATCCTGTGAATTGGCACACACATACGCACACACTCACACACACAGGCATTCTTACAGAGCTTGATCCTTGCGTGCAGGAATTCTGACACCTCATCTGAACCGTGTGCTTGAGTTTCCAGTCTAACACTAAAATAACACCTGGTGAGAGCTTGATGAGCAGACACCTGTATAGATGGAGTATAGAAGCGTATTAAACGCATACTACAGAATGCAACACTCAAAAAAAACCTATATAACAATTTTAAGAATTAAATATAAGCTATAAAACATGTAAATAATATGCAGTTTGCAGCATTTTTCATTGGTGTTGCATGACCTCAGTATGTTTTATCTAGTAATTGTTATCCAATAATCATCTCAGAAATAAAATCAATATTTTGCATTTTAATTGCTTAAAAAAAGTCTGAGGTTATGGCAGTCTTGTCAAATAATTCATAAAGAAGAAGAAGAAGAAGAAGAAATGTTTTAGTTATTATTGTAGAGGAACCATGCCATGTTCCCAGGGAAAATACTAACACATTAAATGTATAACAAAAATGCAATGCAAGATGCTTTAGATAAAAGTATCTGCCAAATGCAATGAATGTAAATTTGTCACACTGTACATGGACGGTAAAGCATGTTGCATTGCACATGCAGAGTGCTCTAATTTCTTTAATGCGCAATTTGGCAAATATAGCAGTCATCTGGGTATTCTGTGCATACAGAAAATATGCACAGTACAAATACATCATACTGCAAGGCATGGCAGTAAGCCATGAATGCTTACCCTATTTCACAGTACAAAATTAGAGACCACAGAGCATTTTAGCTACTTTCAGGGACATTTTCTTAATATTTTTATTGTAAGTAACAAGTTACCATGACACCCTGACGTAACATCATAAACTAGCCAAACAACAAAAAAAACTTATTTTTTAAGAGTTTTAATAATAAATAAACTTTACTATGAAAATAAAAACATACATGATCATTTTACGGTTAATGTTTACAACCTGAAAAAAAATTAAAAAAAAAAAAAAAAA
>NW_015505331.1:1312965-1329186 GCF_001515645.1 Sinocyclocheilus grahami
TGACACCCTGACGTAACATCATAAACTAGCCAAACAACAAAAAAACTTATTTTTTAAGAGTTTTAATAATAAATAAACTTTACTATGAAAATAAAAACATACATGATCATTTTAACATTTTACGGTTAATGTTTACAACCTGAAAAAAAAATTGCAAAAAAAAAAAAAAAAAAAAAGCAAATCTTAGCCTTTTAAATCTTTTACAATATGAACCCACATAAAAATCATAATCTAACACAGAACTGTCATTTTACATACAAAAAACAATACAATTACCAGTGCAACGTTTAGCTATTTGCGCTGAATTAACGTGATTTGATGATGTTCAGGACATAGTTTACAGAACCAAACATAGTCAATTAATTCACTTTTTAACTCTGCTGATGCTTTGCTAAATCAGTTGTGTATCAAAAGGGTGAGGGGTTGGATTTGGCTCATAGAACGCCAGCTGAACAGCCCTGATCTCTAGTAAGCATCACATAAGATGATCACCGAGGTCAATCCCTTCCCAACTCTCCAGGCTACTGGCATGACTGACAGGCACTCAGAGATGAGTAGGAACAAGACAGTACTGAGGTTGTGAGTGCTTGGAGCTGAACAAACTGCTGTGTGCCAAGAACTCTGTATGTGTGTGAGAAGAGCTCTTGTTATCACAAGGACAGGCTTCTAATCTCTCCCCCCTCTTTCTGCCATCAGGACACACACATGCAAACTCTTGTTCTCAGTGTTATCTAGACAGGTGTAATTATCTCTTATCTGACCTCATCTAACCTTCTTCTCTTTATCTTTGTCTTTCTCTCCTTCTTGTTTTACTCCACGCCTGCATCTGGTCTGCATCTCAGGTGGACGGACACGGTCAGTGTCAGTTCTTCAGCAACAAAGGATGCTCCTGCGGTGTGACTGTTATCACCTACAGTAGTATTCACATCTGATGTGGTTAGTGGTCACAACTGGACAGCTGAGACACATAACTGCTTCAATGAAACGCTCATAGTTTGAACTATAGTTCACATTAGTTACACTAATTTATTTAGCAGACATTTTTATCCATGTGCAGACATATATTTCTGTTACTGCACATGGCATACTGAATATGTTCTACAAGCTTGTTGACATCATTTCCTGATTCTTTCCCCCCACCTTTCCTGTCAGCCTCTTTTTTCAATTTTGCTGTGCAATGGCAAAACTACAAATAAAGCAACTTTTATAAATTTAAATTATAAAGTTCACCTCCCTTACCCGCAAATACATTTCCCTATTGGAGAATGCGGTTGAGTTCAGCCAGCAGTTCGACAACGCTGCACTGAACTCACTGTTCTGGATCGGGGGAAATTACTATCGTTCCGTCGACCTCCCAGACACCTCTGGAGTGAGCTGGAAGGAAGCCATTGTCTGGTGTCTGGAGAGTGTCTATCCAGAGCATAGCCAGACTCAGAGCCCAGCCCTTGCCTCTGCCTCCAGCCTCTAAGCCCCGGACTCCGACTTGGTCTGTCGACCCAGCGGCTTCACCATGGCTCCTAGCTCCGTCCTCTCCGCCGTGGTCCATCAGTCCACTGGCTTGGCCGGGCTCCCTCGTCCCTACGGCTCCGCCTTGGTCTGGCGTCGACCATCCGTCGCCTCGGGACTACACTCCTCTGGCTGCACCTCGTCCCTCCGGCTCCGCCTTGGTCTGGCGTCGACCACCCGTTGCCTCGGGACTACACTCCTCTGGCTGCACCTCGTCCCTCCGGCTCTGTCAGGCTCCTCCATCCTGTCTGCTCCTCCTTGGTCCTCTGTCGCTCCGGCTCCACCGCGGCCTTTCAGATCCCCACCTCCGCGTTGGTCGCCGGGGCCATTAGTTCCACCTCGGCCCTCCGGATCCTCCTCGTCACCCTGGCTCATCGGCTCCTCCGCCACCTGCTCCGCCGCCTGTTGTCGCCCCCCTGGAGTCGTCAGCCCTTTCTGCTCCATGGCTCCTCCCTCCGTCAGCTCCACCATGGTCACCATTATGGCTGTGGCCTGGGTCCCGCTTGGCTCCTCCTGCTCCAAGTCCCTCCTGTCATCTCCCTGGCTCCTCCCTCCGTCTGATCCACCCTGGCTCCTCCTGTTCCTGTTTCCTCCTTGGCTCCTCCCTCCGTCATCACCTCCCTGGACTCTGTCTGCCCGCCCCCTCCTGGGTGTCCGTCCTCCTCCTGAGCCTCCTCCCAAGTTCCCACCCATCCCTCCTTCTGTTGTTGTTACCGCGTGGGACGAGCCTTCCGGGAGGGGGGGAGTAATGTCATTCCCCTGGACTGTATTTGTTGTGTTTTCCCTCCCCATGTGCTCCGTGGCCCAGTTTCTCCCTCTCGTTGATGGTTCTTTTCATTCAGGTGTGTCTTGTTGTTTAGTTCTAATTACCCCATCTATTTAAGTCCCAGCCTTTGCGTTCTGTCTTTGTCGGGTCTACATGTTGGATTACGTGTGTTTACCCCGTTCCTGTTGTGTATTTACCCCTGTGATTATCTAATTAAATACCATTTGTGTTATCCACGTCTCCATCGTTCCTTCCAGCAGCGAGTGTGACACCCGCTGACTTTCTTCATATGAACAACATTGTTCAAAAGATTTTTTAAATGTTTTTAAAATAAGTCTCTTATTCTCACCAAGACTGCATTTATTTGATCAAAAATACTGTAAAAACATAAATATTGTGAAATAATATTAGAATTTAAAATAATTGTTTTCTATTTTAATGTTAAAATGCAATTATTAAAATAGTTTATTTAAAAGTAGAAATTAATTTCATTTCATGTTATTCATTTCCAGCAAAGCTCCAGTCTTCAGCGTCATATTATCCTTCAGAAATCATTCTAATATTCTGATCTACTGCTCAAGAAACAATTTTTATTATTATCAATGCTGAAAAAAATTGCGCTACTTAATATTTTTGTGGAAACTGTGATATATTTTTTCAGGATTCTTTGATGAATAGAAAGTTCAAAAGAACAGCAATATGTTCAATCGGTTCAACCTGTAACATTATAATAGTTTAATGAATCTATGTTGAATAAAAGTATTTTTGGGGAAAGAAAATCCCAAACTTACAAATATACAAAACAGAAACATTCTTCAATGTTTCTTCATTTTCTTTTGGTACTATAACACACTCACACACACTTACTTCAAGGCACTTTTTCTGAAGTTTAAGAGTCACTCACAAAGGCTGTTTATGGAGCATTTGATAGTGCTACTGCAACAGAGAGTTCCGTTTCAGCCAGCAGAACTAAATCTTTCTGGCCTTCAGACCTTTAACATTCCTGCTAAAAGAAGCTTCATCCATTCAACCCTGACAGGGCAGCATATCATCACCTTGTCATTCCTGTTTGTCCCATCTGCCTGTCTGTTTCCATCGAATGAAAATAATTAGACTCAATATTACCACTCAGCTGTCCCCACTATGACACAGGCACATACAAACACTCTCCAAACACTCAAGTTTACTGACAAAAAGCAGACCAGACCAGTGAGTGAGACAGACTTAAATGGATTCCCACACTCCCACCATCTCTCTTCCCACAGATCTGAGCTTTATCTTAAGCAGCCACTTCAGCAGAACATCCACACGGCCTTGTGTTTGTGTTAATATAGGGGTGGATGAAAGATGGGGTTCACTGGGATGAGAGAAACCCTGCGATCGAAGCAATGAGGGGGTATTCAAATGCAAGAGAAGAAGAATGTCAAACAGCACTGATCTCACAATGAGAGAGTCCTGGATCAAAACACACCCAGATTCTCTGTCACTAGTAAGTCAAAATACACGAGTGAGCCAAACCAGAGGGTCACCAGAAGTCAGGTCACTGAGGAACAGCACTTTAATGCTCTAGAGGGATTTAAAATACATGGCAGACTATTTTAAAACTACAAGACAGTGTGGCTAGCAGACACTGACCCCAAAGGTTAATAAAAATGCAATAATTATATTATTTGGTTCATGACTTCAATTGTAAAACAGAAGTAATATCTTTTCCATATTTATGTATAAATAAATAAATATATATATTTTTTTACCCTTTAAAGTGTGTTTTTGCAGGTATGTTGTGATAAAATGTTTTATTTCACAATAACTAAAATAATACAGTTTTGTTATATGCCTAATAATCCTCTTCAAGCTGCAATATTAATTAAGAAGCATGAGCCCATAATACCGAATAATTGCACAGAGGAAAATAATATCTCAGTCCTACTCAGCAAATTTCATTTTATCAGCTTCCTGGCAGTCGGCTCTCTCGACTCATAAAAGCTTTTAAGAAAACAGGGTGGTTAGGCCTTTCAAACTAACTTATGGATGCCTTTAAGCTTTATGAATACAAATGACTTCACCCAGTGGCCAAATAATGAGACAGTTTGGACAAATGGAAAATGAAATCATGCTGTCTCTGCAGGAAAATGTCTTTTCCATATATTGTGTGTGGGGTTGTTGGGTTATCGTAATTAGAGAAGACTTGATATATGCAGCATTAAGCTACTGGATGTCTGAGCAATGTGGGTGAAGGAGTTTTATCTGAAGATCTGATGTGACTCATTGTGGGTGTCAGACTTTGTGGTTGTGGTTAGATGGACTACTAGCCTATAAAAGCTCCAGAAAGAGCTGAACCAGACAACCTCAGAGAAAGAAGTCGAACTGTAAGGTTGGTGCTGTTCTTGACTGTTTCTGGTGGAATAATCTCCTCAAAAGGTCTTAGCACTCAAGTGGACTTTTCAGTGCACATTTTAGACACTGAGATTTAACGTTTTGCACTTAACTAGGACTTCATTCTCTGCACAGGCATGTCATGCACCGGAACATCTCTAATCTACCCCTCCATGGTGGAATGACACAACCCTCTACGGCAAAAAAAAAAAAGCGGCCCCATTCTGTGCGAGAAAAGCATGTTTAAAAGAAGAGCCGGGTGTGGTGCCAATGTGTGGGAGATGAGACTACAGGCTGGCACTAGTGCCATGTGAATGAGATCAGCAGATTAATGTGGGAGAGGAAAAATTACAGTCACCCTCATAAAACAAACACTGAAAGAGATCATGAAAAGGTTTTGGATTTTGATAAGGTGCAGTAAACTTGAGCAAACATGGTCTGCACGATAAAATATAAAGAAACGAATGAATTCATGCATAAATGAGAATGTACAGTTTGTCTGCTCAATTGAATTTTTTTTTTTAAATAAAATAATTTCTAAAAAAATGTAAATGTGCAGAGAAAACCATAAAGTAATGGTACGTCTATTTATATACTATCATTCAAAAGTTTGAGGTCAGTAAGATTTTTTTAAAGTAAAGTTTTTATAGACTGTAAAGACATTTACATTGTTACAAAAAAAAAAGTTGTTCTTTTGAGCTTTCTATTAATCAAAGAATCTTAAACAAATATATCATTGTTTCCATAAAACTATTAAGCAGCACAACTGTTTTCAACATTGATAATATTAAGAATTGTTACTTAAGCTCCAAATCAGCATATTAGAATGATTTGTGAAGACAAGAAAAAAAGAAAATGACAATAATATAAATATTATATATATAGTAGAAGAAAAGACAAAGAAACATTAGAAAGATTCTCAATCATATTCTATAACAAATCCCAGGCTAAATCTATTGGCATCGTCCGGTACAAGTACAGAATTCCAAGAATCTAAAATCATTTCACAAACCAAACTAATCTACACTGCTCTAATGATAGTGTAAAGGCCATGCGGGCTGGGCCCTATCATTCAGACACTCAGAGGTTCACCACTGACTTCTCGTTCATATGTTGGGTCTAGTGAAAAGAAATCAGAAACACGGCCCAAAACAGACATAGTGTTCCCATAACACTCAAACCTCTTACAGAAATAGCTGCCACTCAAACCATAACTATATATGTACTCTACATACACAAGAAAAATTAATCTCTGTTTTTGGGAAGCGTCCACTAAACATAAAAACTGGTTTGCCTAGCCCAAAAGTGCAAGTGACTGTTATGACAGTGTTCAGTTATATTTGGGCTTGTTTGGACCACCTGTCATAGTTACAAATAGCAGTTTGTAGCAATCTGACAGCCACATTGTTTTTTGCCCAAAAGACTCAAGTTTCTAAACATCGAAATTATTAAAGGCTCAGTTTTTCTTTTTTAATAAATCTGCAAAAATGTCAACAATTCTGTGTTTTTCTGACAATATGGGGTGCTGTGTGTACATTAATGAGGAAAAAAATTAACTTAAATGATTTTAGCAAATGGCTGCAATATAACAAAGAGTGAAAAATTTAAGGGGGTCTGAATACTTTCCGTACCCACTGTATATATTTTTTAATGTTTTCTGAGGTTTCTTCAAAAATATAATTCAGTTTTACCCACTCCCTGACCATAAATAGACTGTTTTTCCACTATTGTGCCTTTAAGCCTACCATGTCGCAGTCAATATGAATTAAAACTTATTATTTTTGAAGGATCATGTGACACTGAAGACTGGAGTAAAGGCTGTTGAAAATTCAGCTTTGCCATCACAGGAATAAATTCTATTTTAAAATATAATAAAATAGAAAACTTGTAATTACTTGTAAATTTTTTTAATTATATTTCAAAATAGAGCTGTTTCTACTGTATTTTTGATCAAACAAATGCAGGAAAAGAGCATGAGCATAAATAAGCATAAGAGAATTCTTACATGAAACGTGAAAAAAAATCTTACAGACCCCAAACTTTTGAACTGCACTGTATAAAAACAAACTAATTTTTAAACAATGTATAACATTAAACATCAAAAATAAAAGAAAAAATAATGAGGAAAAAAATGGCACTGCATCATTCTTCTCGTTAGTTCTGCAGGAACAAATTTAATGTGGACTTGATTACATGCCAAGTGGAACAATAGCGTTGACGTAATAATAGACATGCAAATGTAAGTTGCCGTATGTTAATATATTTGACTGTCTGACAGCAGAGATCCAACGTTTTTGCAATGAGCTGTTTTTACAGCTTAGTTTCAGTAGATGGTCTTATTGCATTAGACTTTTGGGTTCTAAAACTTACAGTATGTTTTTATAGTGAAACGGTTTAATTAAAAAAAAAAAGCAAGGTAAAATTATTAAATGTTTCTAAATATTAGCATGGTGTCGGTTTACTCTTCCATAATGTTGAGAAAACATGATCGCTGACGTGACTATACTAACCTCCCCTTCCTCACAGCAAACTGATAGCTCCATCTTTCTTTGTTGCTCTTCCTCTCTCTCTGCCTTTCTTTCATTCCAAGTGCCCTACAATAATCAATTTTCACCAGAGACTCGGACGGAACTGCAATCTAAACCCTTTAGGAGCCTCTGCCAAAGTGAACACAATGTCAACCTTGACAATGAGTTAGAGTGTTAGGGAAAAAGAGAGAGTGAGAGAGTGATTGACTTATTGCGGCCCTGATACCTGGCAGCAGTCGTAGGAAACGTGTATTTTTGGATTTCCCCAGTCTTTCACTCGCTTATCCTTCATCATGCTCTTTCTCTGTGATGACAGAGAGGGAAAAGATATCGTGATGCAGTGAAAAATAGACGGGGAGCCTTTATCACACTGTCTTTCCATCTGGAACTAAAATCGATCGTTTATACGGCAGTTACAGGACCTTCTTGCAACAAACTCATCTTTACCAAAACAAGACCTTTTGTTTATCCAGTTTTTAAACATTATAATTTGGCCTCTAGTAAATTTGAACCAGTGGTTTATCCAAAAGGATAAGCACGAACAGAAACTGCCATCAAATGAAAGATACTTTTGTCCAGCCAGCTTGATACTTCAAACTCTGGCGTGGGAAAAGCTGAGCTGTTCAAAGCCTCAACATCAGCCCTATAAATACAACAAGAGTTCAAGACCAGCATGACTCCAGCTAGACTGGTTAATTTCCAGAAACGGTTAAACTCTTCTGTAGAGCACACTCACACTGTACTCTACTTCAGGTGTGTGTGTGAGGCAGTTTTTAAGACAGACGCCCTGGAACACGTCCAGCCCAAATAACAGACCCAGTCATCATCCTACCAGTGCTGAATAACCCCGCCTCTACTCTCATGTCGCATCCATTGACATCTCAGAAAGCTCTCAGCGAGCCTTCTCATTGGCTGGTGGCAGGACGGAGTCCAGATCCCTCCGTACACATTATGTCACAACACACAGTCTATTAAAGTGATTTACTACCATCACTGCCATCAAAGAATGGCAGCTGCAGTAGCGAGAGAGTGTGTGTAAAAAAGGAAGCTAATCTGAAACTGTAGCTTGTCAATTAACTACTTTAATTCAAAGTAGTTAAACTACAGTCAAGCTAAAAAGTAGTTAAATGCAAGCTACTAACAAAGTGCCATTTGAGGGGACTCCCTTTTTAAATATGCATTACCATTCAAAATATAATTTTTATGTTTAGTTAAAAGACAACATTAAAAATGATTTTTGCACACACATCCTGTGTGCCTTATACAAGGTTAGAATGACAAGAAGGCACCTTCACACGTTATATTTGAAGATATTACTACTATACAGGCATGCACACATTTTATGTTAGTCACACACAAGATCATCAAGCACACGCATGAAATCAGTTCACTTTAATTTTCCTGCTGCATTTCATGATGGATCTCTTTTCTTACACAGATATGGTCTGTTAAGATGAAGTCAGCACTGCACACTCCTGGCCAAAACCACAGGCAGAAAACTCTAATGCACACAGCATACTGCAACCCCATCATCCCTCTGTGAGCACCAGCACCTCCATCATCTCTTAATGCAACAATGCTGTCGCTAAAAACCCAATACAACAGATTAACATCAGCACATAGTCACTAACGCCTGACTTTCATCATTTGTACTGACACATATACTGTTTTACTATCCTGCTAGGAAAAAAAAATCAGGTCGGTTGAAAATGTGCTTTTCCAAGTGCATTTAAAACTAAAGGTATTTATATGTGATGTGGCAGGACACAAAAGCTTACTTAAAATAATGTACTGTATTCATTAAAGCATATACAGTAATTTCACTCACCATACAATGTGTGAGTGTACATTTACTGTCAGAGCTCTGTCATGGATCGTTTGTTTGTTTTTGTCAGCTAATAAAATGTGGAGGAGAATAATTTCTAAAAAATTTAAAAAAAAACATGTTTTTTTTTATATCACAAATTTTAAAAAAGTTTCCTTTGATATAGTATACTTTCTGTGAATAAGGGTAAATTCTAATTTTAATGATCAGTTAAATGTTAAATGGTAAAGTGTGTAAAAAAATAAATAAAAAATCAATATAAATTTTGATATGCACTACCATTCAAAATTGTGGGTCCAATAAGGTGGTCACCAAGACTGATTTTGTTTGATCAAAATAAACAAACAATAAAATAGTAATATTTTGAAATAATGTTACAATTTAAAAAACTGATTTCTATTGTACTATATTTTAAAATGTAATTTCTTCCGATGGTGGAAAAGCTTAATTTCAGAAGCCTTTACTCCAGTCTTCAGTGTCACATGATCCTTCAGAAATTATTCTATTATGCTGATTTTATGCTCCATTTCTAATTATAATAATGTTGAAAACACTGTTGTGTTGCTAAATATATTTGTGATACATGAAAGAGGGCATGAGCCATCATACAAAACAGTGCACAAGGGCTATTTTCACTTGGACCAGTAAGCAACCACCCAAAACTCCCTAGAAACTGCATAGCAACATGCTAAAAACACTCAGAACACCATTTTCAGCCAAACATAATTTATATTCAGAAAATATAGATGCAATCCGACAGCGCTCAATGCACAATTGGGAATCACTGCAGTTCCACTGTAACACAACACCCCCTGCGGTCACCCGGTTTCTTCTTAATCCTTTTATCCTATAAGTTTCTACAGCACTGCTGCAGAGCGTGGCTCTAATAAGCATGTGTGTACGTAAACATATGTCACAACCATCTTTCTACTACCCCGTAAGCACACACAGTTCCAGACACATGCAACATGTACACACCAACACACACTTACAAATGTTTGCAAATGACGTCAAAGAAACACAGGTTTTTGTGTCTTTGCTTAATCAGCGGCTCAGGATTAAATGAGCTCTTGGCAACCACAAGATAATTTGAATATGTGAATGACTTCATAACCGCTTGCCGCAGATGAAGACTTTTGTGGTTGTCAGTCTCAGACGACCACAGGAGCGAGAAAAGGGAGGTGAGAAACAAGAGACAAAGAAACTGTTTTCAGGTTTTCTAATCTTCATTCTAATATAAAACACTGCAATGCCTTTTCATGTGGCAGATGCATAGTTAAATTTTACAGGGCCATATAAAAGTACAACAATAAAACCAAAACACAGCACAAACAAGATATGATGTATGTGTAGCAACAAACCTCTGTTTCAATACATTTAACAATGGAAAAAAGGCAAGAAACAACAGGTAGAAAATAAATTAAATGGCTGAGAATTTTTTGATTTTTTTTTTTGATGCCAAGGCCCCGCTGTCACGGTTGCACTACTGAGTGGAGTGCGGAGCAAGGAACGGAGGGAGACAAGGAGTACATCAATCCAGAGAAGTTTAATAACAAAGGAAACTCACGTAGCACATGTAGACATGAACAGTGTTGGGGAAAGTTACTTTTAAAAGTAATGCATTACAATATCGCGTTACTCCATAAAAAAGTAACGAATTACGGTACTTAGTTACTTTTTATGGAAAGTAATGTGTTACGTTACTTTTGCGTTACTTTTTAAATCTGGACAGGGCTTGCTTGTTTGTTTTTAAAATAAAAAGTAATTTTTTTGGCAAATATAAAAGCCTTTTCACACCAAAAGTGAAATTAATACACCTCAGGCTGAAGGGAAAGTAAAATTACGTCCGTACAGTAGAAAGCAGAAGAAGAAATTTCAACACACTTCAGCAATAAAAAAAGACACATAAATGTTTGTCTAGAGTAATTTTTGCTTATTATTATGGTTGAACTGGATCATCGAAGGTCAGAAGCAAAGACATTGGTTAATATAATGGGATTAACAGTTTAACATTTAATTATTGCAGGTTTGCGTCATATTCTGAGTTGCATTATTTTTATTCATTTTGAGGAATACTGAATCTGTGTTTTTTTTGTGAGTGAGATGAATTAATGCATATTCATATTTATTTTAGAACTACAGTAAGGTCTTCTGATTTCTCTCAACATGGGGACAGGAGGGCTGTCAATCAATAAATTGGAAAAAAAAAGTAACTTGCGTTATTTATTTGAAAAAGTAACTCAGATATTCTTGTCAATTAAAAAGTAATGCGTTACTTTACTAGTTACTTGAAAAAAGTAATCCGATTACGTAACTCACGGTACTTGTAATGCGTTACCCCCAGCACTGGACATGAACAACACTGGACGCTGAGCTAACCGGGAACACTATTTAAACATGAAAAGACGAGGGGATGACGAGACCCACCTGGGATCAATGGAAATAAATGGGGAACACCTGGAATTAAATCAACATAATCAGGACAGGAACCGGAAACTAACCAAATATGGGCATAAACACTGGGACACAGGGAGCACATGGGGAACAAAACACAACACAAGCCTGACACCCGCAAATAAGGTGATCCCTTTATGAGGGAAACCCTTTTAAATAAATAAAATACCTCCTATATAAAAATATTAAGCATGATATTACATATTATTTGTTTTCATGCCTTTCACAAGACGTTGAACTATTTCACGCTTTTTATATTCAGACAGTTCTGTCTTCCTCCCCATATTGAATGAAAACTGTGACTTGCTTATTAATGTGAAACAACCTCTTCAAGCAGGTTTTCCATTTACCTAAGAAGACCTGGCAAACTATTTAACAAACCTGTCTGAGATTGATACCAATGATCTAAAAAGATATGAGGAAAAAAACAAAGAAACTTTTTGCTTTGAAAAACTCAAATCTGAATGCGTCACTTGCATTAAAATTTGGAACTCGGTGTATAACTTTCATAACAAATATAGTCACAAAGCAGTTTTACAAAAAAAACATTGCTTTAAACTCCAAAGTAAAAAAAAAAAAAACATTCACTAATCTTCACATTACTTTTTATTTCTAACTGCTAAAAACTACAACTGAAAATAGAATAAAATAAACTGCATATAAAAAATATTGTGTTAAACTTTTAATTAAATTAAATCCTTTTTCTCAAACTGCTAAATCTAAATCTTTTTTCCTACTGCTGCTCCTTGGGTTTCCCCAGACCACAGTTTGAAAATCTCTTATGTAGTACTTTATGTAGTTTATTCATTATTCAAAATCATCATAAAACTCTATGAATTAAGATACAAACTTGCTCTTCAATATCCCTAGAAAAAGACAAGTGCTAAACTAAGGCAACTGCTTGAAATTGCAAGTTCGGAGTGAAGGAAAATAGAATGTCTCCTCTATAAATATTTGCTTTCCTTCCTTATACTCAATTCCTTTGTTTCTTTCCATTTCCAGACCTTCACTTCCTCCAGTGGGGCTCTGTGCAATGCAGCACTTCCTGTTTGAGTTTATGTGGTGGAACGTAGAGCGATGGGCCTGTTAAACCTGAAATTTCTTGGTTTATACAGAGCACAGATTTCACACTCATTTCAGCAGGTGGGTTATGTCATCCTGCAGATTGATTGGGGTCTTGGGAAGGAATGGACAGCTCAGAGCAGAGAAAGGAAAAGAAGGGAATCATTGCAATAATATACAATACACAGAACAAGCAGCAAGATTTTAGAATAACAAACAGCTCACACATCTAAACTTACAAAGTTTACAATAATGCAGATGGAAGATGTGGGGTGAAAGACAGAATATGACTTCATAGGCTGCTGATGGGCAATTTACAATGTGCATTAAGAATTTGTTCATAACGTGTGTTGATAGTGTGCACTCTTGTGTGAATAGTGTTGAATAAGTATACATTCAAAGTGTGTTTTCAGAATGTTCATTTACAGTTTGTCTTCAAGAATGTTCATTCAAAGTGTGTGTTCAGAATGTTAGTTGATGCTCGCAAAGTACAAAGCACACAGACACAACAGCTGCACAATGCACTTCTTGACACCTCATATCTCCCACACACGCTCACACATGCAGTGCCTCACTTGAGGAGCATAAACACACCGCAGCCACACAAAGCTGACTGGCTAACACAAAGACAGGCAGGAGGCTCTGCCTGAGGGTTTGGCCCTTTCCCAAGTCATTAAGGACAACTTAAATCATCCCAGAATGAAAAGTGCTCTTAAAAAAGAGCCAAAAAACGCTCCCAGCTGACTGCCTCCATAGTGAGTATGTGTAACTAACTGATGTTTGAAGCGTAAGAGCTTAGCGTGGAACCCCCCGATAAGCCGAGCTGAGCTCTGAAAACAGATTACATTTCTGTGGCTTTAAAGCGGCCATCGCATGCCTGCAAGCCGAGCAGGTAATTAGTGCATCAAAAGCGCAGTCTCACTTTGACCGAAGGGCGGAGTTTGATACGGGGCCCTTCGCACATCTGAGACAAGCATGCTAATTCAACACGTCCTCCCACACGACAAACACACAAGCTGTTCACTTCCTCTCAGTCACTCGCTGACTGTCAGTCAGTTTCTTTTACGCACACGCACACACACACACACACACACACACACATTTGAGTAGGGTGAAGTGTAAATGTGTATGAATATAAACATCTCAGAATTAATCCTCATCATTTATTTAAGTAAAACACTAAAGGTCTGTGGAGAAATCTTCTAAAAACACAGACACCGAGGGGGGAAAAAATTATTTAACAAGTGTTAGGTCATTACGCTTATCAACAACATCATCTGTGGAGCTCTGTTGAAATAATAAACTGAGCTGAAAGCAAATATGACTGAACAATATTTTGACATAAAGCCTCGATAAACAGTATTTCATTTTTTCACGCATAATACATGATGTAATTTGCTCAGTGCATTTAATCTTTGGGTTTTTAAATCATCAAATAAATTGTGCAGGGTTGGCGTGAGGGGTATTTTTGTTGCTTCCAATGAATACAGATAAACAGGAGATATCCATTAAGGGCTTGCTTACAATTACAATTCAGAATCATTTATTTAGCAGAAACTTTTTTCCATGAGTGATGTCAGGTAGGATGTGTTTCGCTAACCATAGCTAGAATCCCCCCTGTGAAATATAAGATACCCTGTCCTGAGAGCACTAAACACAATCTGTCTGTATACGCCGCCTGTACCTCGAATACAAAGGATCTGTGTGCTGATTAGAATTCAAATAAAAAGTGTGAAGAGTGGCAAGGGAGCTAAGGAGCTGGGAATTAACATGGAATTAATGTAAAGAATGCAGTAGAGATAAAGAAGGTAATGTGTAAAGCCTCCAGAGAGTAAACAATGCTTGTTTTGCAGCCACAACTCATTCAAGGCCTTCAGCAAGCTTGCAAAGGATCACGTTCATAATAATATGAGGGCTGAAGGATCTGCTCTGGTTCATAAGATTTTTTGGAAAATATGCAGTGATACATAAGACAGTAATTAAAGCAAAAGGAGCCCCTACCAAGTATTGAGTACATGTACAGTAAATGAACATACTTTCCAGAAGGCCAACAATTCACTAAAAATGTTTTTTATTGGTCTTATGAAGTATTCTAATTTGTTGAGATAGTGAATTGGTGGGTTTTTGTTAAATGTGAGCCAAAATCATCACAATTAAAAGAACCAAAGACTTAAACTACTTTAGTTTGTGTACATTTAATTTATTTAATACACAAGTTTCACAATTTGAGTTGAATTACTGAAATAAATGAACTTTTCCACAACATTCTAATTTATTGAGATGCACCTGTAGATGAGAAACTAAATAATCCATTGCCAAATTTAGGAGTAAACCAAAACAACACAAAACCAGAGCAGAAGGTACAGAACAGCAGAAAGTGGTTTACAGTTTATAAAATATCCTGTGTGCTGGATGTCTGTGACAGAATCCTGTGAGCGCATACAGTAACTGCCTCATCTGAAATACTTACACACAGCACTGTATGTAAAAACAAACAAATATATCAGAACTGCCCATACCACACAATGAATCTCAGGTGTTACTAAACAGCTACACATCTTTTGATTTTGTGTATTTTTTTAGTAGATTTTTTACTTTCCATTCATCAAAGAAAAAAAGTGTTACAGTTTTCACAAGATATTAAGCTGCACAACTGTTTTTAGAATCCTGCATATTCTGATACAATGATTCTGAAGAATCATGTGACACTGAAGACTGGAGCAATGACTGCTAAAAATTCAGTTTTGCCATCACATGAATAAATTACATTTTAAAAATATATTAAAATAGAAAACAGATGTTTTAAATTGCAATAATATTTCAAAATATTACTGTTTTTCAGTGGTGGGCCATCAGGGCCAGCAAAGCCTTCTCTGCTGGCCTAAACACTATCAGAACCACTGATTTAGTTTTAATATATTTTTCCATGAATGTGTATTAAATTATTTCCAATAGACTATTCTCTTCAGTTCATAGCTTTTCTCTTGGTTGCACTGCTTCCAGCAGTGTATGTTTATATTAGAGCTTTTATCCAATCATATTTCAGCAATCGTGTTGCCAGGGTCAAAGAAATCTGCCTTAAGGCCTTCAGAATCAACAGTGCAGGCGTCTGTTAGCTTAAATCAATGGCAATGAAACCGTTGCTTTAACCCAGGGGTTTTCAAAGTGTGGGGCGCGCCTCCCCAGGGGGGCGCCAGAGCATGTCAGGGGAGGCGCGGGGAAATTATAATAAATTAAAAATATAATTATTGAGTTAAATTATTATATGTATTTTTTATTATATTTAAATGTTTTTATTTAAACGATACAAAAAAATAATAAGTCAAAAATAGGAGAAACATTTTTCACCCAGAAGGCTGTAGCTGTGAATATGCCTATGGAGCGGTTTCTGAGACCTCCCGATTCAAAGCCTTCAACTTCAGGGCTTAAACCCAAAAGACGACGATATGATGATCAGTATTTGAGTTTAGGATTTACGTGGACAGGACCAGCTGATGAACCACGACCTTTATGTGTGGTTTGTCAAGATATTTTGGCTAATGACAGCATGAAGCCCGCAAAACTTCGGCGACACCTTGAAACCAAGCATGTTGAGGTAGCAGGAAAACCTCCAGAATTTTTCCAGAGAAAACTTCAAACCTTTCAAGGTCAGAAAAAATTGTGGAAGATTTTGTCAAATTAAATGGAAAGGCCACTGAAGCTTC
>NW_015505331.1:1330048-1338519 GCF_001515645.1 Sinocyclocheilus grahami
ACTGTTTCTCAGGTTTAGATTTTCAGTGCATTTTGAAAAAATATTTGCCTACTATATTTAGTAAATCTAAAAACAGTAGTCCTA
Source organism: Sinocyclocheilus grahami (assembly GCF_001515645.1). Lineage (NCBI taxonomy): Eukaryota > Metazoa > Chordata > Actinopteri > Cypriniformes > Cyprinidae > Sinocyclocheilus > Sinocyclocheilus grahami. The sequence goes on from NW_015505331.1 coordinate 1,330,133, forward strand.
ATGGCAGCGAAAAACAAGCACACACTTCCTCGGCAGCGGCTCTGTGAAAGACTCGTGAAGATGGAAAAACCACTAGAGTATGGTAGGTTAATTTTCATTTTTGACTCTTTTATCGCTTGATGCGTTGTATGCTGGTGTTATTTGCGCGATATAAAGCCAGGTTTAAGTTTCCGTAAGAATATCTCAGTTTCCCGAGTGGAGCTGTATTAACCTCCGGCCGCAGCGCCGCTGGCAGAGGCAGACCAGCGGGGAGATGAGAGTCACAGAGGTACGTTAAAACACATGTATACACTTTTCTTCATTGTCTTGTATGACTTATTTTAATGTTACTTGCTCACTTTCCTAGTAAAGCTGTGCTAACCAGTATTTTCCTCCCGCAGTGCGCTGGCAGACCGGCGGGGAGACTCGTGAAGATGAAATTAAGCAGTAAGAAAACATTAAATTGTTAGGTCAACTTTAAAACACATGTTTAAAACACAAACCTTATTTGTTTTATACCAATGCTATCTGTAAGGTATAAATGCGTTTGGGTGAATAAATGTCTGTAAGAACATCGGATGGACTGTATTTGTGTCATTTTGTTAGGTTAATGCTTCAGCTACAGATGATGTGTTGCGCAATTGTTAATTGGGTCTCTTTCTTTAGTAATGGCATTCACTCTCGCTACATAAGATACCTGTCTGTTATGTAGTGCCCTGTTATACTGCATTACTGTGTAATATTTATGGTTTCTATAGCCATGACATCATTATGATGGTATGAAGAGATGGATTAATTCATGTAGGACGCCACTGAAGGCCTAGGTGTAAAATGCACGGCCCACCACTGCTGTTTTTAATGTTGATCAAATACATGCAGCCTTGGTGAGCATAGGAGGCATCTTTCAAAAACACTGATGTGAAATGGTATGAATGGTAGTGTAGCTTGTCCAAAGTTTTCAACATGTACTACAACAATGACTTATGAGAAGATTTGAAGTGGTCTTCATTAACAGAGCTTCAAAAATCTGTGTACAGTATGTGTGTGTGTGTGAATGTGTAAACGCTGATCTTTATGCAATGCACTTCAGATAAAAAGCTTGACATTTATTTCAAATATGTTTTTGTGTCTTATCAGTGATGTAATGTTTTTACTAGTTCGACGACGCCACTGAGAGAGGGCGAACTAATGAGAAAAGAACAAGAGATTGCAAGTATGAGAGCAAAAAAATTGTCCATTTTGTTTTGGGCTAAAAATGGACAAAAGCAAAAGAAATCTTAATCCACAATCAACTCTTTAAAGCAGGCCTGTTCAATTAATATCCCACAGGAAAAGAAACAGACCAGTATAATTTTTTTTAAATAATTTTCTACTAGATGTAAGTGTTTCTCATGACAAATAAAAAAAGAATGTTGTATGGCTGATGTTTTATGTACCAATAATATATTATACTATATCGCGGAACTGCTGTCTGCAGATAGCTAGTAATTTTTGTTGCACTAAGGAGAAGTTCTTGGCTTACTTGAATAATGCTGCTTTAAAGTGAAGGTGATGTTTAAGAGATATTGTTTGACCAAAGCAGCATATTTCTCTTTCCTCATTCCACACACCCCACATCAGAACACAACTGATCCTACAACAACACAGAATCACTACGCTGAGTGCCATTACACTTTACATTTCAAACTACAACCCATACTGTGTGCATGAAAAGGAACTGGAGCCAGTGTAGACACAAACAGAGACAGTCAGAGAGAGACAGACAGACAGTGTTATAAAACAAGATGATGTGGGGGCTGTCTGGACTGTACATCTCACCATATATGAGAGAATAAAGCTTATTCTCCACGGTCTGATATTCCAGACACTAATAAATGTTCATGCATTGCATACACAACATGCTTTCTAGATTCTGTTCCTCACTATAGTGTATTGCATTAGTGACATGAGCGATGTCTTGAGGGTGCTGAAGCCCACTGTAAACTGTGGTGTCAGAAAGACAGAAAGAGACAGAACGGAGCTGTCAGTTCCACTCAGGGGTGTCTGTGATCAGAGTTTATCGCACATGGTACCGATAAGACATTAGTGTTCACAGGCCTCACAGCATCCCACTTGAGGCAGTATCCTCTCTCCATTTCATCATCTCTTTCTTATGAGGAACAGATTAAACTTAACTCACCCACTTTATCTCTCATTTCATGGATGTTTGATGCCTTGGGGTATGTAATTGTGTGAAAATAGAACGATTTGCATTTTGGTTGGTGGTGTGGGTGAGGGTTTGTCTGTGCAGTTTCATCTTCGGATAAAAGTAAACTCATTCCCAAAATAGCAAACTATTAATGCAGTCATCAAGTTCGGATTTGCCCTCTCAGGTCAAACGGATTCTCAAACCAAATCAACTCAGTTCACACAGTTACTTGTATAGTGTGCATCTATGAGATAAATAGCACTACTAAATGGTCAGTGTTTTGTTTGACAGCAGAAAAAGTTCACCCAAAATCCCTTAAGACTTTCATTTTAGAGTTACAGGAGTAAGAGTTTCAGTAACAGTGACTGAAATTGTCAGTTCATTCATTCTAGTAACTTTAAATGGGGGCAAAATCACCAATGTTTCTTTAAAAATATCTTCATTTGCGTTTTGAAGATGAACTAAAGTCTTATGGGTTGAGACCGACATGTGGGTAAGTAAATGATGACAGAATTTTCATTTTTTGGGTGAACTATCCCTTTAATTAATCATTGAAAAAGAATCACAAAAATATAAGTTACTGCTTAAATCAGTCTGATAGACTATTAACTGAATTAATTCAGTACATTCAGTCACTGAATAAACATCAATGAATGAAATCAAATTAAACCATTAAAATCTAATTGAAATCTTGTGAATTGGAACCAAATTGGCTTCAGCTTGGACAAAACATCTCCTTTTGTTTTCCAAAGAAAAAAACATAAATCATACGTAGAGCAACATGAGGGAGAGTAGTTTTTGGGTGAACTAAATTACTTAAGAATTATTAAAATGCTGTGTACATGCTCCTGTTATTACCCAGGGAAAGAAAAAGAGCTCCATATAGACAAAGTCTTATGCCGTGGATTAAAGAAACACCACTTTGCCTCACACACACACACACACACAAACAACCAACCACATGACAGACACTGTGCAGCATTAAGATCCCTCAAAGCAATTTACAGGGCGCATTAAAGCCAAACCTGTCTATAAAAGTAAATTATAGTTCAGTCAAATGAAGACTTGCCACCCTGGCAATGCCTGACATATTAAATCATTTAGCGGTGCTTAAAAGTGTCCAAACACAATTTAAAAACTAGTAGTGGGTCAGTGGGTACAGCTGGTTCAAACAACAGCTTATAAAGCCCAACTTTGGCCAGATCACACAAGACCTGGTTCATTTGGGAGAGGACAGAAGACTCTCATGGCTGCTGGCTGGTCCTCACAGTTACTCCCAGCACGACTCACAATGAGGCACTGGCTGACACTCAGAGAACGCAGCCAAACACACACACACACATACAGTCACAGAGCAAAGCAGCCAGAAACAGCACGCAAACACAGCTGAGACACACTCTCACATTAATCACACACTCACTCACACACACGCAATCCTTCGCCATCTCACAATAGCCATCCATCCTGTTTCTCTTCTTTTGTCTTCTCCACTATTTGCTCTCCTGATAGTGGGACACGATTTACAAACAGTGACAGTGGAGTGAACGAGAAGTCAAAGTCAGACGTGAACTGTGGCCAGGGCAGGACATTAGTTGTGTGGTGGTCTCCTTGTGTGAGCCTGTATAAACATGAAATAACAAATATGGCTGCCTCACAGACCCTAAACACTTGTGGATCATTTCCCATTCCCAGGTGATGTCTAGTTCTGCACTATGAGTAGTGTTGGGGAATATCTACTAAGAGAAGTGACACTACTAAGTAATTTTTTTCTTCAGGCATGCGACAGCAGTTTAGTCGTTTCCAAAAATAGTGTAGCTTTTTCCAGCAACATTTTCCAATGAGCAGCATGATTAAATGCTACATAGATGCCATTTGTCACAGTGTGTTGTGCACACAGCCAAGTCAAAGAGGAAATATATTCTCTATATTCTCTCTCAAGTAGCATTGGGAAGTCAGATTTATTTTTAACGAAATGGTTCGGTCAGACCATTTATTTTAATAAACCTATTAAAAAATACACAGTCCTTATGCAATATTTCATGTTTAAAAAATAATAGATATTAAAAATGTTGTCAGATTTAGTCAAATGCTGCTTGGTGTGTTTTCATTAGCTTGGTTTTAATTACAAATGTTTGTGTTTTATTCAGTATAAGATACATGCTGTCACACAAATTAAGATCCATATCGAAAAAAAAAATAGTTTTATCATCTACTCTTTTGAAAACTAGTTTCAGTAGCTTGACTGTAGTTTGACAACTTTATAAGTTTTTTAATTTACACAAAGTTATTTCCCAGAGAAAGATTTCCCAGCGCTGACAAAGAGACACGGTATAGATATTCCTTCTTCATAACTATGTTTAGTTCTTTATTGGGATGCAACTAATGTCACCAGTCAGTCCTACCTTCCTCACACTGAGATCCGCTGTATCCAGGACAACATTTCCACTCCAGAGAGGTGATGGTGCGGTACACGACTTTATAGGATGGCCGGACCACAGTGCGATAGCTGCAACACACACATAAAATGTAAGACAGTTTGAAAGTTTTATTATATTTTCACACTAACTAACACTAACAAAAACACTATAGAGTTCACTCAATGATGAAAATATTGGTGACACCTATTTTCACAATGCAGCTAGCATTGTAGCTTTCTCATTCTATAATATTATTTATTCAGTAAAAAAAATATCATTATTTAATTGTTAAATTGTCCTAATTATGGAAACCGGAGAAGTATTCTAGAAAGACTTATGGTTATATGTTAGTCAGTTTCCACAAAAATATTTAGCAGCACAAATGTTTTCAACATTGATAATAATAATAACTATTTCTTGAGCAGAAACCAGCAAATTAGGATTTCTAAAGGATCATGTGACACTGAAGACTGGAGTAATTTCTGCTGAAAATTCAGCTTTATGATCACTGGAATAAAATACATTTTAAAATATATTAAAATAGAAAACAGTTATTTTATTTTTAAGTGTAATATCTCACACTGTTTTCTCAAACTGTTTTTGAGCATAAGTAAAAATAAGTAAATAGGAAATAATAATATACAACAAATATTTAAAAAATACACAATATATAAAAATAGACAACAGTGTACAAATGCATGGAAATGTGAATAAGAAGTATGGTGTGTAAAATAAATAAATGTATAAATAGTGTTGAGTATTACATGTTTATTGCCAAGTTAACTGTTCATGAGATGGATTGCCTGAGGGAAGAAGCTGTTCTTATGCCTGGCTGTTTTGGTGCTCATTGCTCTGTAGCACCGACCAGACAGCAACAGTTCAAAGAGGAAGTGGCCTGGATGTGAGGGGTCCAGAATGATTTTGCCGGCTCTTTTACTCACACCCAACAGTTCTCGGAGAGTGGGGAGGGTTGTACCAGTGATTCGCTCAGCAGTCTGGACTATCTGCTGCAATCTTCTAAGGTCTGATTTGATAGCTGAGCTGAACCAGACAGTTATTGAAGTGCAGAGAACGGATTCAATCACTACAGAGTAGAACTGATACACTACTCAGCTGGCGAAGGAAGTACAGCCTCTGCTGGGCCTTTCTGACAATGGAGTCAAATGTGGAATGTGGAACTCCCACTTCAGGTCCTGAGAGATGGTTATGCCCAGGAACCTAAATGACTCCAAAGTTGCCACAGTGCTGTTCATGATGGTGAGTGGTGGGAGTGCAGGGGTGGTCCTCCTGAAGTCCGCTATCATCTTCACTGTTTTGAGCATGTTCAGCTCCAGGTTGTTATAACTGGACCATACAGCCAGCTCTTTAACCTCCTATCTGTAAGCAGACTCATCATCACCGTCCTGGATGAGGCCGATAAGTGTGGTGTCATCTGCGAACTTCAGGAGCTTGACAGAGGGGTCTTTAGAGGTGCAGTCGTTGGTGTATAGGGAGAAGAGCAGTGGGGAGAGCACACATCCTTGAGGGGCACCAGTGCTGATGGTGCGGGTGCTGGATGGGAATTTTCCCAGCCTCAACTAGTTTGGTACGGTTCACTTTTGGGAGGTTTTCCACTGGGTACAGTACCTGGTACCTGGTACTTTTTTCAGTACCACCTCGATTGAGGTTCCAAGTGAACCGTACCGTTACCAAAATGTGACATGTATACTCTGCTGATCACTGATTGGCCGGAGAGAATCGTCACTACCTGCATCACTGAACTTGCGACACAGAGAGACAAAACAGACCCGCTAGATTTAAATCAGCACAGCCAGCGAACGATCGAACGCAACTGTTTTGAACGAGCGCACCCTTTTTTAAAAACCAAAAAAATTTAGTTGTCTGTTGAGGAAGTACAGACTTTCCACTTGTTGATAGCAGAGGAGCGGATCCAGCGAGAGCTTGATGGGGCTACGCGGAATGAAAAAGGTTTTCAGGAGTCGCGGCAGTAGAGGCGGCGCAAATATAACGACATGTGAATAATCCTGCCCGCCCTAAAGCGGTACTAAACTACAGTGGAAACGCAAACCGAGCCGTGCCGTACTGTGCCGTGCCGAGCCAAGTTGTACCACGCAGTTGAAATGAGCCATTTCAAACCTGCAATAGAACTCATTCAAATGGTTGGCCAGTTGTGATTCAACACAAGGCTGGGGGATGGTATCTTGTAATTGGTGATGTCTTTCAGTCCTTTCCACACTGATATGTCACTTCCCATTTGTTGCTGCCGTGTGTTTTAAGTTTGAGCTAATTCTTTATCTTCAATTTTTTTTTATCTTAAAAACAATTTTATACACCATCATTTTCGTTTATATAACGTGTGAATATATCCCCTATCTTATTCTACAACAAAAACAATCAGAGCGCCTTATCACTAGTTCTATTTTGATTTCCAGAGTCCGCTATTAGCATATAGCCCGTTAGCATGGCCATCGTGGTTGCCGCTAATCTCGCTTTCATTGCTAATACTCTATTCACATACATCACCATTGTTTTACTCACTGTTACTTGCTTTAATGGTGGATGTGTGTCTACCTTTGAGTGCAGGTGAGGACACCGAATGCAGCTCGAGCTGGAGGCCGTGGAGAAGCAGATCCGCGACCTGGTGGAGAGGCAGACCCAGCTGAGAGAGCGGAAAGCCGCGCTGGAAACATCCCGGGCTGACGCACACAAGTCACATCCCGGGCTGACGCTCACAAGTCCGGGGTAAGTATACAGCGTGCTGCTAACTCTCCCACCCCCTCTACTCCATGTGTTTCTCTGCACAGGCCCGGTGCACCCAGGACGCGATCTTCCCAGATGTCCTTCACTCCGGCACCGGGACACCACAGACCCTGGGTGCACCCGCAGCGAAAGACGCAAGCCAGGCCCGGGTGACGACCTCTCAGGATTTAGAAAAAATCTGATCGTGATTAAAAATAGTTTTTGTTCATTTATTTGACATTTTTCTGGTTTAAAGTTTGGTTCTGCGCAGATACCCGTGATCCTGAAGGGCGACGAGAGCACCGGAGCGGTCGTGCTTCACGCGGGGGTTAATGACACCAAGCTGCACACCATATGACTAGTAAGTCAAATCTCAAATTAACTGCCCTGATGACTTTTGTTCTACCCGCTTAAATGATAGAAGTACTTGCGCTGTGCAATCTATAAGGACTGTGTCTGTTCCCCGAATAGTGAGGTCAAAATATACATTTAATGCAGGATTTAGAAAAAATCTGATCGTGATTAAACCAGAAAAATGTCAAATAAATGAACAAAAACTATTTTTAAAGTTTGGGCTCCTAAACATTAGATCACTCTCACCCAAAGTGTGGAGTTATTGTAAATTAAATGATCACAGATAATAGTTTTGATGTACTCTGCTTGACTGAAACCTGGCTAAAACCAAATTATTATATTGGTCTAAATGAGTCTTCTCCACCAAGCTACTGTTATAAGCATGAGCCCCGTCAGACTGGTCGTGGCGGCGGTGTTACAACAATATATAGTGATATTCTCAATTTTACTCAGAAGACAGGATACAGGTTTAACTCATTCGAAATACTTATGCTTAATGTTACACTGTCAGATATGCAAAAGAAATGTATCGTATCTCTTGCTCTGGCTACTGTGCATAGACCACCAGGGCCGTATGCAGATTTCCTCTTAGACCTATTGGTTACTGTTGATAATAGGGCTGCAACAACGAATCGATTAAATCGATAAAAATCGATTACTAAAAGAGTTGGCAACGAATTTCATAATCGATTCGTTGTGTCGCGCGACGC
>NW_015505331.1:1338589-1356369 GCF_001515645.1 Sinocyclocheilus grahami
TAGCTTGGTTGGTATGTCTCTATTTGTTTCTCTGTTTCTGCTGGGATTGACATCCCGTGGTAACTAGGATTTACACAAGCTTCAGTCTGGATCCAGAACACCTGAGAAGAGATGATGCCAACCCCTCAGAGGACCAAACATACAGAACTACCACATTTTGCTATAAGTTTGATTGCATCATATAATAATTGCTGTTAATAGTGTTCATCGTCTGTTTGATTACGTCTTTAATTGATTTTTCCGTACATTTCTGCCATATGTACATTAACTGACAGTCACCACTGATAAGCTACCACTAAATATTGTAGAAACTTAATTTGCTATAAAGTTTGTATCGTGAAAAGCGCTATACAAATAAACTTGAATTGAATTGAATTGATGCAGGATCACTGGCAGAAAACTGGTTTCTCAGCTTTTTGGAGTAGTTTCTCTTTGCCACTCTGATCTCCTTTGTCAGTGTGTTTTTGACAAGACTCTGTCCCCACTCCTGTAGGCATCTTCTTTGGCCTTACGGAGCTGTCTGAATTTTGCAGTGAACCACGGTTATGAAAATGAACAAGGAAAACTCCCGCGATGAATACAATGGCTTACAGTTGATGAAAAGAGCTTCTAGATCAGGACAGCACATCTTCTTTAATGTTGTTACATCTGTACATCACCTTTCGTTGATGTAAAAGCATGTTCCACCGCCACGTGATTTCCCTGTTGATTCTGCGTTGCGATCCGCTCTGAACAACTGGAAGCTCAGCAGATGTAACGCGCTGTCCGGAATGGCTTCATTCAGTCAGGTTTCAGTGAAACACAGAGCAGCAGATTTTGAAAAGTCCTTATTTATTCAGGAGAGAAGAAGAAGTTTGTCTGTTTTGTTGTGTAGAGAGTAAAAATTCGCCAGATGCATACTAAGCAGAGGCGTTCTTAAGCCGTGCTGTCTGAGCATGACGAGCGCACCGGCTCGCTTCCCAACAAAACATTAGAATAGCCGAAAACCGGTGAAATATTTGGTGTTTACTGCCGAATGTTCAATAATTACTCCATAGTGAAACTGATTGCAGGAATATAGCTAAAAACAGGACAAACTAACAAAAACATTAAAACAACTGTGGAGCTCCACACTGAGGCAGCCATCAGCAGCGCCATTTTGTCTCATTTCTTATACATTTGCAGCATATTATGCATAGTATGCAAAAATTTTGGGGTTTACAAGATCCAGTCAAGAACTATAAAATGAAATTATGAGATTATAACTTTACAAGTGCAACATTTAATAGTTTTAGTTATGTTTTTGGAACAGTGTCCTACAAACACAACCACTGAACAGGAAAATGCCTTTCAATTTACTGCACAGGCTGCATGTGTGAAACGGAGGTCCCTAAAATGATATAAAACACTTAGTGAGTGTGTGTTGATAATAAACTCACCTTCCTCCATTGCAACCCTGAGGCCACCTGCAGGTCTGATAGACTCTCTGGAGAGTGGTGCCATTCTGCACCTGACAGGTCACTGTTTTAGTCACTGTCTGCGGACACCAGTTCCTAACAGAGCGAGAGAGAGAAATATGAGCATCAGAGTAGAGCAATCTAATTGACCTCCATCCTGTACTGGATGGTTCTGATGACATAATAACACACACACACACAGCTGGCTATAAAATGGTCTAATCCAACTCCCACATACTGTAAAAGTGATCAATGTTTCATGGGACACCCATCCTTCAACAGTCTAACCATCTTCTTTGAAAAATCTTTATGATGTTTATGCAGGTTAAATGACCCGTATGCCCAGCAGGAGAGCATTGTCAGCGCTGTTTACTTTGCGGTCTTTCGCTAGCAATACACATCTGCCCATTTTTATTCTTTCTGCAGCACTACAAGCAGATCAAGTCATGGATGGGAGAAGATGTCCTGTGCGAGTGAACATGTGGACTCCTCAACTAGATTTAAGACAGCTTTTAGAAACTCGAGCCAAAAACCTGAGCAGAGGCACAGTCTGCGGGAGAAAGACTGGTTCTTTTGTGCTGATTTTTATTAGGGCTTCACTTCACACAGCTGGAAAAGCCCAGAAACATTTTGAGGCACTCTTACACTCTGACATTTTTCAAAATAAATATTAAAATATAAAAAAATGATTTTAATAAATATAGTAAATATTAAAATATTATTCCCTCAAGCTATTTGTCAAGTTACAGTTTGAAAGAAATACTTCAAATTATTGATTTGATCTATTTTGTTATATGTGGGAATGAGAAAATTGAGAAGATGTGCAAGATCCACAATTCCACACCAAAATTCAAACCCTGATTAAAGATCAATACTTGGCATCCATGTCTCAATATAATATATACCCATACAAACATATCGATTTTTTCCCCCACCCCTGCATATCCATATGAAATCCTGACTGCCCTATTAGCTTTGTAGCATAGAAACTTACTCAAGGTATGGTTTCAGTCATGGTCTCATTATTTAGCAGAAAATACAAACAAGAGAAACAAGCCTGGGAGTCAAAAGTCATCTGGAAAGTTTGCCACGGTAATCATTAAATGTGCCCTACATAATGTGGAACTTTCTAATTGGGAAGCCAGTGGCAAATCCAGCCCTGATGAGGAGCAGACTAGAGGCAGGACAGAGGAGAGGAGAGGAGAGGTGAGAAAGAAACACGGAGAACCAAGACAAAGCTGCGTGGCACAAGCCCAGACTCTCGGCACATGCCAGAAGTCACAAAAGAAAGGAATGAAAACGTGGGTTTGAAGAGAAACACTAATCAGATCTCTTTCCCCCTGAGTTCCCTCATGATTTTTACACAGAATGACTTGAAACAAAGAGCCATTGATAAGTTCACCTCAAACAGACCTTTGTATGAACCATTATGCCTCAAGTTGAGCAAACATAAGTCAAAGAGATGTGGAGCAGAATTCAAAGAGAGTTAATGCACGTGTAACATATGGAGGTCATTATATCTACTATACTTCAGTCGTTATTATCAATGGCTAAGTTTATGCATAGCTATGATCACACACCAGTAAAACAGGCCAGAGGGCCGTTACATGCTCAATAATCAGAATTAATCTGCCTGGATTACTGTATATTGTCCGTCTGTGTCATTGCATGTGTGTAGAATTTTTAGGGATTGATGGTATTGTGGCAGCGTTTTCAAGCACAAATGGAATGGCATGATACAACAGCCAAAGAAATACATTTTAATGATGTAAATTCAATACTAGGAGGTTGACTGGTTAAAGATTAGTCTCTCTTTAACCTAAAAATATTTTTTTATTTAATACTTAAATATAATTATTTTTACATAAAATACCTTCCTCCATTGCTAAAACTATGGCCCTCAGAACCAGCCCTCAAATATTCCAGAAATGTCCAAAGCCTATGCATTTTAGGTGGTTTCCATGCCCTGCTTTAGACGAGGACCCAGGGACTCAGAGTCTGGAACAGAACTGGGGTGACCACTGGCTTATCCGGTCACTACCTGCCCAACTGCTCTGGCCCAGCCAACAAACACACCCAGACTGGACACACAAACACAGACGCCAGTCTGGCCACAGCTAAAAATCATGGAGCTATTTTTGTGATATGCTTGTTATTGAACCTAAAACCACAAATCATACCCTTGTCATTCTCTAGGAAACACAGAAATGCACATTCAAACTCGACCATAAATACAACTACACACACACCAAAAAAAAAAAAAAAAGATATATATATGCTCTTCAAAGCTTGAAAACTCCATCCAAAAAAAACATCTTTAATTAAAGTCATACGGGTTTGTAATGACATGATGAGTAAATTATACCAGAATTTTTATTTTGTGGTGAACTTGTGGTGAACGGCATTTGTACAGTCACATCACCTGTCAGCACTAAATCGTAATTCACCTGAGCAAAAACTATCACATATAATTGCTTCCATATTTCGCTGTGATTTCAGTCGCACTGAACCCCATCGCACTGATTCTGTCGATTTAGCATAATTTTAGCCTGCAAATCTGCTACATAAGTTGAACGGACACAGAAATGAGCCGAACTCTCTCACAGTAGGAGACGACGTCCAAGCAATGGACAGATAAAGATCTAGAGCGGCACAGCCATCAGAACACAGTTCCCACACTGCCCCCAATCACAATGGCAGTTTGGTGAATAGGGTGATTTGTTCGAGTTGTTCACCCCCCTCTCCTCTCATCCGATCCAGACTTCATCTGGTACTTTGCCAAACTGTAACTTCAATGAACCCCTCTACTCTAAAACCCAAATGTACCTAAAAACCAATACCCTCTCCATTTTAGAGTATACAGCATACAGTGCATGGCATTCTCTGAATCTTTGTGAAAACATTCTGGACACAGACCAGCTCCATATGAACGAATGAGAAGATTTATAGGGAACAAAATCCTTTCAATGAGAAATGACCCCTCGCCCGCTTTCTGTACAGAGAGAAGGAGAAAAGGGCAGCTAAACTCTGCTTTGATCCAGATTTAAACCTCAGGGCAGGGAGAGACAGAGGGTTAAAAGAGAAGGAGCAGTACTTACAGACCAAGAATTCCTGTAATCTAACATCTCTCCTTCACAAAGCATTTATGAGGGCTCATTATGCAACCCAGTTATCAGCCCACACTCTAATTCTCACTACAATAACCGTTCCAGTTATTGTTGTGCCTTGAAAATAGTTCAGTAATTTGAGATATAAAGAGCCATCAAGAATAATTTTTCATTACAAATTATTTAAAGGGGTCCTATTATGCTTTTTCACTTTTTTTATTTTAGTCAGTGTGTAGTGTGTATGTTTGGGCATAAAAAAGATCCAGAAAGTTACAAATCTCAAAATCCACTCCAAAGGGAGATATTTAGTTTTTTAAAAATCCCTTTTCAAGAACTACAACGAATGGCTCGTTGGACTACAGCGTTGGTTTCCGGGCTTTGTGATATCACAAAGCGGCTCATTAGAATATAAATACAAATAATTCCCACCTACAGAAATTCGAATGGTTGGGGAGGGGCGAGGTTGTGGTTAGAATGCTTGGTTGAGTGAGTGCATCAGATGAGACGATGAAGAAGAAGTGCTGCTGCAGAGTTAGTGCATCAGAGAAAACGAAGAAGAAGAGCTGTTGTGCTGTAGCGTCACATTTTCAGCATGTCTAGAACAATTCTTACAAGTATAACACGACGTAGCTGGGCGCCGCGGACAGACGCCGAATGGCACCGCCGGTGTGCCTACACTCATAGAAAATAATGTATTCGAATTTGAAAGACATGGCGCGACGCAACGCTGCGCTTCTCGTCCGGTGTGCGACCGCCTGAAACGCTGCTTTTTTCACCTCCGTGCCCAAACGTCTTTGTTTGGGCTTCCAAAAGCAGATGATGTCAGGAAACAGTGCAATTTATTTTTTAACTCTGTTCCTGAGCATTATAACCCCAATTTGCTATTGTGTGCTGCACATTTTACTGAGGACAGCTTCCACAATATAAGGGAGTACAGTGCCGGATTCGCCAAAAAGCTTTTGTTGAAAGACGGAGCAAGGGGCATGGCAGTAATGAAACACCGTCTAAGCTGCCCGCCAATCACAACGCACTGGGACAGCTAACCAATCACAACACATTTTGTTTTTCGGAAAGCCGGAACTAATCGAGCCGTTTGTGCCAGGCTGGGGAAAAAGGTATTTTAATAATGTAAATTATGTGAAAAATAATGCGTTTTTCGAACCACAAAGCATGAGAGCATGTTCTAGTACACCCCCAAAACAAAATCAAGACTTTGTAAATGAGCATAATAGGACCCCTTTAACTTGGCTATATGGTTCTTTAAGGTTCACACTGCTTCAACAAATCCCCAAAAACACCAAATACGCTTTTTGGTCAGTGTGAACATGACAGCTCCAGAATGTTTTGCAACATTCAAAATACCAGTCTACCACAATAATATAGTGCAATTTTAAAATAAAATAACCATGCTAATAATTTAGCACATTAAGAATATATATATACTGTATATATTTAAATAAAACAAACAAAGAAAGAAAGAAAAAATGAACATTAATTTAGTGCAATTTAGAATTAATGAATAAACAAAAAACACGGCTAACAATTTAACACATTAATTTAGAGCAATTTAGAACAAAAATCTATAAATACATAAACAAATAAATCAAGTCTAACAATTTAGTGCAATTTAAATGTGCCATAAAATGGAAAACTGTATTTACCTTGGCATAGTTGAATAATAACAGTTCTGTACATGGAAATGACATACCGTAAGCCTCAAACACCATTGTTTCCTCCTTTATGTAAATCTCATGCATGCAAAAGACCACTGAAAAATAGGCGAATCAGAACATAACACCGACTGTGACGTTACAGTCGGATCACTAATAGTTACGCCCCCAACGATTATCCAAGGATAATAGCGAAAATGGCAGATCATGGAAATAAATGTTATGTTCCAGGCCGTGCAGGGGATGTGATGTGCAGGGATGGGTTGGTGTCTGTATTCAGAAAGGCACGGAAAACAAATAACGCACGTTCTAATAAAATAACGCGAGTCCCTAAAGGGACATGGTTAGCTGCTTGCTAGCGGTAGCCTGTTACATTACAGTACATAAGATTTCACTTACTACATAAACAGAGTAAGGAGAGATGACTGAGGATGATGGCGAATGATTTACAGATCCTGAGCACCACTGACAAGCATCTGATCTTGTAAAATGTGTGGTAAGTACTGCTGCTGTAGTTTACACAGAGCACGTGCGATCGCAAATCTCGAAAGTGAAAGTAAAAAGCAATCGTGCATTCGAAAGCAGTTTCAATGTCCCGCATATTAATAGCAGCTCCCTGATGCCCGCATTTTATATACAGTGTAATTACCCAACGATATAACTGCGAGAGACGGTATTGAAATATATATTTCCCTGCGTTTCCTTCCTGCTGTGTGAGCTACTGAAATGAGTCGCACTGTGAAACAGCCAATCAGAGCAAAGCTCAACATTGAGCCACACTGTGAAACAGCCAATCAGAGCAGAGCTCAACATTATTATTCATGACCCTTCCAAATAAGGTAAAAACAGACCATTTCATTCTAGGGACAAATCCTAGGGTTGTACATGGACATGTAAAACCGTTTCTGGAGATTTTTTGCCCTTACCTAAGTCACATACCTTCTATGAAGATGTCAGAGAACAATTTAAAATATTGTATCAATGCATTCTATGGCACCTTTAAACTAAATAAATAATAAACAATTAATGTTGATGACCTGAATGAACAATTAAACTATTTAAATAAAAAATAGAGCAGAATAAAGAATGCAAGATTGTATCATTGTAAACTTGTAGACTGTGGACTGACTGACAACTTCACTACAAAATTTGATTCCTCAACTTCTGTTAAATGTAAGCCAATGACAGGCTGATGCTTAAAGACATGGACATAAACAAACAAAATTCTGTCTTAAAGCCACCTTTCTATAATTAATCCTTTACACATCCACCTCATCCTTAGGTCCGTGCCACATTCCACTACATTCCAGAGTGGTGCGGTGGTTAATGATCTAGGCTGTAGGTTTAAACCCTTCAAAAGATCATGATGCATTAGAAATCACCACTGAGACTCTAGACAATCCCTGTAAAGAGTATACTGTGAATTGCTTTCAGTAAAAGCATCTGCTAAATGAGTACTTGCATACTTTTCTTTCTAAATGAAGGTAATTGAAGCACAAGCGATTACAGCATCATATTTATTGGCCTGTTCAAAACACATTGCACTGAAAGCTTCATTGACGTCAATACTGCTTCTAGCTTCATTGTGCCTGAGATATGCGGTACATTTCACTGGCATTAACATGCACTTGGCCAACAGAGTGAAAGACTGACTCTCTTCCTCACATACACACATGGGACCAGAAACGTAATAAATAACTCTGCAAAGCACAGAGATCATAGGAGAGACTGTAAGGGGGAGATAACTCAAATCAGAAAGGGATGGCAGGAATCACACAGAGCTGGACTGAGTGCAACTTAGCACGCAGTGAGCGGAAAACAAGCCAAGGCTATTAAATAAAAACAGCAAAACGCACACATGCATACAAATCAGAGGAAAGATCGTGAAACTGTCTCATTTCAGACAAAAGGAAAAGCAGTGCGCTTCATTTAAAGCATGAATGCTAGCTTTAAACACACAATGCGTGAGACGCAAATGTTGACTCCCGCAATGTAGCACAGACTACAAAGATTATTGACTCTGGAGGCAAATAAATTAAGTTTGAACAAGAAGACAATGGAAAGCTGTGGCAGCTGGACAGGAGGGGTGGAAAGACAGCATTTCATCATCGGGTCAGTAATGAAGCCCTCCTGGGATAACCCAATTAGGCTCATGACGTCCAATACTAGGCAAAACAGTGAGGGATGAATAAGATTAATGGGCTGCTGAAAGAAAGCATCAAAAAGTACTAAAAGAGAGAAAAGAAAGAAAGAACGACAAAGCAAAGCAGAAATGAGCAGGAACCCTCTTCTGTCCCTGAGATTTGCTTAAGAATGGTTCAAAGGACAGGTCAAATGATAAGGATGAGTGAATGCACACACAGAAACACCCATAGATCATGACGATGATCAGTGCATATTTCCCTAAGTATCTCTATCCTCACAGTGAAACTGATTCCTTGATTGATTGATCCGAGTTTCATGTGATGATGTTGATTTATATCTGACAACATGTGAGAGTGCTGCAGCATTTGTTTTCTGTTTTAGAAGATATTTTCCAAAACAGGGGCTGAAATTCTGAAACATTCTTAAGAATAACATTTTTATTAACTGCCATTTTCTTCCTATTTCCTAATTTAGGAGTAAAATTAAGAATATTTTGTCATTTCCAAAAATATTTCTTATTTTTTTTCTTAAGATTATTCTGAAGACAAAATTTAAGAAGAATCTGAATTCCTGAAAAGAACCATTGTAGATAACCTCTAATAATACTACTGAGTAATCATGTCATGATTATGCGTGATGTGACTTTTTTTTTTATTAGTGTTTTTCATTAAGTTGAACAGAAAGTCTTCAAGAACCACCACACAGTCAAAGCGTGTCATTTTCTTCTAATGTTTCTAAGAAAATAGCTTGATATCTTATGAATTTTTCAAGAACGACATTTACAAACTTCATAGAAATGATCTTAACAAATTCTTTAACTTCTTTTTTGAGAAGATGTTTGTGAATCCCCAGAACATATAAATGTGTCAAAACAAATATTTCCTCTGCCTTTTTTAAAATTTGCAATGGACTTACAATGCAGAAGAGAAAAACAAATAAAGTAAACAAAAATATATCTAATGTGTATAACCCACGGAGCAACACTTAAGCATCAAAGAGTCACTGCTTTCGTGGAGGCAGAATGAGGGTAGAAGTGGAGGTATGTTGGATGGTGTTGATGGGTCAGCAGTTGAAGGTCCCTCTGGGGCCCCAAGTCTCACACTCCCACCCTGAGTGCTGCTCTCTAGGGCAGTGAAGCCGAGCAGAACAGGAAATAGCTGCTGACTTAACCCCCAACTGCGCTTGGCCCCTAATTAGACAGATATTATTAAGGGACTTTTCTCAGGACATTTACGTTTCAGGCATTGTCTTGGATCGGGGTTAATTATGATTTATGGCAAAAGTTAATATGCCCGTTCAGCCTCTCCCAGTGATGCTTTAGAAAGCAGAATAAACTTTTCCTCTGTGCTCTAGCGTGGGAAACTAAATTGTGCAGGCATCTATACACAGTACATCGACATGCAGTTTTAACTCATGTAAAGTGAGATTCTGTGTAGCCGAACTACAGTATAAAGTATACACAACAATGTGTAATCAAATATTTGAAGGATTAAATACATGTTGTGCATCTTTCAAAGCAAATGCACAACGCCAAGGCCAGTTGTTGTCTGATTAACGTGTATAAATGCTGCACAAAGCCATGCTACAATCACATTTTGTAGGTCTGTTAGTCAGACTTCACAATTTTAGTCAGATACAGCATTTAAATAACATTTTAAAAAGATAAATTATTATTTTAGTCTGAATTTTAAACTGAACTTCTAATATGCATGTTAACATAATTTTTGACAACACTTAATTGGTTTTGCTTTTATTAATCTATAGACAAAACACACTAGGGAAATTAATCAAATTTTATGATTTTGAATGCAAGACAATCAAGATAGAATATGTTGAATAAGTTACTAAAATACTGAGCATATGTTGTTTAGAAGTCTTTAGTAGGTTGTGAAAATGCACTACAACATATTTGATATTATTTTTATGATCTAAATTTACATATTCAATAAATGAATGTTTCCACAGTCAACAAGTAATTGCATAAAATAATCAAGATCTTTGTAATTACCAAAATAATCATGATTATTTATTTATTGTTTGTCGCAATCAAGCAGCCCTGACACACAATGAAATATGTTTTGCCAGGTAACCTAAAAACATGACTAGGTTGCAAAAACAAGTAATTTTTTATAAATGAGGTTAGGAAGAAATTGCTCCTTAAAAGAGATGATACCCCATGATTTAGTCAACCTCAAGCCATCCTAGGCGTATACGACTTTCTTCTTTCAGACAAACACAATCAGAGTTACATTAAAAATGTCCTGGCTCTTCCCAGCTTTATAATGAGAAGTGAAGAACGCAGAAGAGCAGTGGAGAGAGCAAAACAAAACACTGGTCACGAATTAGAAGTACAAAACAAGGATTTTTAAAGAAAAGTGTCGATATAAGGCAAGAAGAGACTGGTTTTCCTTTGCTGTATTAAAACTTGGTTCTCGTGACACTAGTATACGCCTACGTCATCCACTGGACGCCACTCTCTTGTGAACGCATGTAAGACAGTTAGCGGAAGCTAGAGATGACTGTTTATAAAGTTTTAAATATGGATATTTTTCATCACTTCGCATCACTTCAGAAGGCCTTTATTAACCCCCCAGAGCCACATGAGTACTTTTTATGATGGATGGATGCACTTTATTTTGCTTCAAAATCTTGACCCCCATTTACTGCCATTATAAAGCTTGGAAGAGCCAGGATATTTTTTAATATAACTCCGATTGTAAAGAAGAAAGTCATATACACCTAGGATGGCTTGAAGGGGAGTAAATAATGGGACAATTTTCATTTTGGGGTAAACTATCCCCTTAAATGTAAAAAAAAGAAAGTCTGAACTTGATTTACTTTATAAACAAGTAAATTCAAAGCAACTGCATCTTGAGTATTTCACATGGTTTTTTAAACTATAAACAGTTATACTGCACCTCTCAGTGAACAGTGCTGCCTATCCAAGGCATCTCAAAGATGTCTGTGACCTCTCCTCACAGCATCATCAGACAGCAGTGAAATAAATTTCCCTCTCACAGCATGCAGACGATGCAGCTGCATGTGTTTAGTAAACACTGTCTGTTTCATCAGTCTGTGACTAATAGGCAAATGTTGACTCCCGCAATGTAGCACAGACTACAAAGATTATTGACTCTGGAGGCAAATAAATTAAGTTTGAACAAGAAGACAATGGAAAGCTGTGGCAGCTGGACAGGAGGGGTGGAAAGACAGCATTTCATCATCGGGTCAGTAATGAAGCCCTCCTGGGATAACCCAATTAGGCTCATGACGTCCAATACTAGGCAAAACAGTGAGGGATGAATAAGATTAATGGGCTGCTGAAAGAAAGCATCAAAAAGTACTAAAAGAGAGAAAAGAAAGAAAGAACGACAAAGCAAAGCAGAAATGAGCAGGAACCCTCTTCTGTCCCTGAGATTTGCTTAAGAATGGTTCAAAGGACAGGTCAAATGATAAGGATGAGTGAATGCACACACAGAAACACCCATAGATCATGACGATGATCAGTGCATATTTCCCTAAGTATCTCTATCCTCACAGTGAAACTGATTCCTTGATTGATTGATCCGAGTTTCATGTGATGATGTTGATTTATATCTGACAACATGTGAGAGTGCTGCAGCATTTGTTTTCTGTTTTAGAAGATATTTTCCAAAACAGGGGCTGAAATTCTGAAACATTCTTAAGAATAACATTTTTATTAACTGCCATTTTCTTCCTATTTCCTAATTTAGGAGTAAAATTAAGAATATTTTGTCATTTCCAAAAATATTTCTTATTTTTTTTCTTAAGATTATTCTGAAGACAAAATTTAAGAAGAATCTGAATTCCTGAAAAGAACCATTGTAGATAACCTCTAATAATACTACTGAGTAATCATGTCATGATTATGCGTGATGTGACTTTTTTTTTTATTAGTGTTTTTCATTAAGTTGAACAGAAAGTCTTCAAGAACCACCACACAGTCAAAGCGTGTCATTTTCTTCTAATGTTTCTAAGAAAATAGCTTGATATCTTATGAATTTTTCAAGAACGACATTTACAAACTTCATAGAAATGATCTTAACAAATTCTTTAACTTCTTTTTTGAGAAGATGTTTGTGAATCCCCAGAACATATAAATGTGTCAAAACAAATATTTCCTCTGCCTTTTTTAAAATTTGCAATGGACTTACAATGCAGAAGAGAAAAACAAATAAAGTAAACAAAAATATATCTAATGTGTATAACCCACGGAGCAACACTTAAGCATCAAAGAGTCACTGCTTTCGTGGAGGCAGAATGAGGGTAGAAGTGGAGGTATGTTGGATGGTGTTGATGGGTCAGCAGTTGAAGGTCCCTCTGGGGCCCCAAGTCTCACACTCCCACCCTGAGTGCTGCTCTCTAGGGCAGTGAAGCCGAGCAGAACAGGAAATAGCTGCTGACTTAACCCCCAACTGCGCTTGGCCCCTAATTAGACAGATATTATTAAGGGACTTTTCTCAGGACATTTACGTTTCAGGCATTGTCTTGGATCGGGGTTAATTATGATTTATGGCAAAAGTTAATATGCCCGTTCAGCCTCTCCCAGTGATGCTTTAGAAAGCAGAATAAACTTTTCCTCTGTGCTCTAGCGTGGGAAACTAAATTGTGCAGGCATCTATACACAGTACATCGACATGCAGTTTTAACTCATGTAAAGTGAGATTCTGTGTAGCCGAACTACAGTATAAAGTATACACAACAATGTGTAATCAAATATTTGAAGGATTAAATACATGTTGTGCATCTTTCAAAGCAAATGCACAACGCCAAGGCCAGTTGTTGTCTGATTAACGTGTATAAATGCTGCACAAAGCCATGCTACAATCACATTTTGTAGGTCTGTTAGTCAGACTTCACAATTTTAGTCAGATACAGCATTTAAATAACATTTTAAAAAGATAAATTATTATTTTAGTCTGAATTTTAAACTGAACTTCTAATATGCATGTTAACATAATTTTTGACAACACTTAATTGGTTTTGCTTTTATTAATCTATAGACAAAACACACTAGGGAAATTAATCAAATTTTATGATTTTGAATGCAAGACAATCAAGATAGAATATGTTGAATAAGTTACTAAAATACTGAGCATATGTTGTTTAGAAGTCTTTAGTAGGTTGTGAAAATGCACTACAACATATTTGATATTATTTTTATGATCTAAATTTACATATTCAATAAATGAATGTTTCCACAGTCAACAAGTAATTGCATAAAATAATCAAGATCTTTGTAATTACCAAAATAATCATGATTATTTATTTATTGTTTGTCGCAATCAAGCAGCCCTGACACACAATGAAATATGTTTTGCCAGGTAACCTAAAAACATGACTAGGTTGCAAAAACAAGTAATTTTTTATAAATGAGGTTAGGAAGAAATTGCTCCTTAAAAGAGATGATACCCCATGATTTAGTCAACCTCAAGCCATCCTAGGCGTATACGACTTTCTTCTTTCAGACAAACACAATCAGAGTTACATTAAAAATGTCCTGGCTCTTCCCAGCTTTATAATGAGAAGTGAAGAACGCAGAAGAGCAGTGGAGAGAGCAAAACAAAACACTGGTCACGAATTAGAAGTACAAAACAAGGATTTTTAAAGAAAAGTGTCGATATAAGGCAAGAAGAGACTGGTTTTCCTTTGCTGTATTAAAACTTGGTTCTCGTGACACTAGTATACGCCTACGTCATCCACTGGACGCCACTCTCTTGTGAACGCATGTAAGACAGTTAGCGGAAGCTAGAGATGACTGTTTATAAAGTTTTAAATATGGATATTTTTCATCACTTCGCATCACTTCAGAAGGCCTTTATTAACCCCCCAGAGCCACATGAGTACTTTTTATGATGGATGGATGCACTTTATTTTGCTTCAAAATCTTGACCCCCATTTACTGCCATTATAAAGCTTGGAAGAGCCAGGATATTTTTTAATATAACTCCGATTGTAAAGAAGAAAGTCATATACACCTAGGATGGCTTGAAGGGGAGTAAATAATGGGACAATTTTCATTTTGGGGTAAACTATCCCCTTAAATGTAAAAAAAAGAAAGTCTGAACTTGATTTACTTTATAAACAAGTAAATTCAAAGCAACTGCATCTTGAGTATTTCACATGGTTTTTTAAACTATAAACAGTTATACTGCACCTCTCAGTGAACAGTGCTGCCTATCCAAGGCATCTCAAAGATGTCTGTGACCTCTCCTCACAGCATCATCAGACAGCAGTGAAATAAATTTCCCTCTCACAGCATGCAGACGATGCAGCTGCATGTGTTTAGTAAACACTGTCTGTTTCATCAGTCTGTGACTAATAGGAGGAGGGGGTGAGAGATAAAACCATCAGCCCAGAGAGCAAAGATGACTCCACACCTGCGTACTTCAGAGGCACTCCACCAGACATCCCACCCATAACAACTCTAAGCCATTTACCCAAACAGAGTAAAAATGTACATGAAGATATGAGGGTCAGATCAAGGCCATTAGCTGTGGTCACAGGTCAGTCAAGGTGATGAGGTCTGGACAGAAGGGAGAGCTTACATGTTGTATGTTTTGTCTAATTGTATTTGTTATGCCTTGTTATGTCTCAAAAAAGCCTAATCAACCACATGCAAAGCCAGCACTAGAGGAGGGAAATGAAAAGGATGATATACTGATAAAAAAAACACTGCTGATTACTTCTGATTTAGCATTTCAAAAAACTTGCCTAAATATAAATCTGACAACAAGGGTCCATAAATATGCAAATATTCAAAAGCTCTCTGTCCTTATGAAGTTTGAATAAGTCCAGACAGTGATACCAATCAATTTAATGCATGTTTTAAATGGAATAAACCTTGGACAAATGTATAGACAGGAGAGATGGGTGTTCCCCCATCTCAGGAAAGAGGAAACAGACTGTCAGACTCACAACAGGAGGCACATTAGGTGGAGAGCAGCGAAATCAGCATTGCATTTAGGTAGAAACACAAACTGAACAGAATAAAACTGATTAATAGTTTATTAAGCAGTCCATCTTAAACTGGTATCTGTGTTTTGGAACATGGTAGCTGGTTTCTAGCTGTTCCAAGCTGATCATTAGCTAACTGACCAGACACCATGTTTACCAGATTTATTCTGGCCCAAGATGGTCTAGCCTATTAACTTGTTACTGACCAGCTACAACTAAGTTTTCACACTGCTGAAATCTTAAACTGGATTTTCCAACGAGGAATGTGGACAGAAATTTAACAAACACTGAAATATGAATTTACTGATCTCAGCTCTTCATTTACGAAGGCGTTGCCTCGTTTAAATATTTTTAAACTTTGTATAAAAATGCACTTTTCCCCTTGAAGTTTTTAATTGACTGCAAACAATCGATGAAAAGTAGTTTAAGTGTAAATAAACGGCGAACATTACTTAAAACAATGTAAAACTTCAACTGTCAACTTTTCACCAGATTTGCTTCTGTCATGTCATATAAACCTTACCTCTTGGACTGATCTTTGTGAAGTGCTGTCCCGGTCTGATATTTGTAAACTCCGGGTCCCCAGGTCCCCTGAACGCAGGTCAGCCACAGTATGAGCAGCAGCGTCCACAGGAGGAAAGAGCTCCGGTGAACCGCAGACACCGAGCGCCCGTCACGCGCTCCCATTTCAGCCGCGTCAACTACACGGAGAACCTAGTCAGCAAAATACCTCTCCTAATATTGTCCCGCTTATGTTGAAACTGTGACTAGAGAACAGATATACGACTCGCAAGACTAATTTCGGAAATGTCGTTTCTTTTTCGAGCATAAAAAATAGTAATAAAAAAGGCTCGTTTATGTGCACTGTTGCGTCTCAAAACACGACAGTTAAAGTTTCAGAGGACTGTCATCGGCAGACCCCGCCACAAATTTATAACAATGAGAACAAAGAATCAGCCAAACTCAGACAAAAGAGGAGAGTAAGAATTAAAAAGGTGGAGATATCCCAGGTGGAAAAGTTCCTTTCTGCTCTATTTGATACAGATAAAAAAAAAATTGCACAGACTCTTGTTTTTTCTTGGGCAAACTTTGAGCCTTCAGAAGCAGGAAATATATATATATATATATATATATATATATATATATCAAATTCTATAAGAATGGGTTGAATTCCTCTGGTGACCCACAGGTTATGTATGAAAAATGTGCCAAACCGAAGCATAAACATATGCAGATCGGACATGAAAAGACAAGCCTGTACGTATATATGGCACATAAGTTAGAATCTGTCCACCCTCAACCTGACTGATATGCTTTTTTTCTTTGAGGTTTTGTTGGAGAATGTTCTGTTGAACAGGACCGCGAGTGAGGGGTCTGGGGGAAGCCTCGGATGGGAGCTGGTACGGATGCCTGCGTGAAACATAATCTAGAGAAAGAAATGTTAGGACTGTAATTAAGTGAACACAAAGCAGCCCCTCTTATTCCCACTAGTAACATCCCCCCGTGGTTCTGAAGGCTCATCAGTGCTAGAAATGTGAAAAGAAAAGTGGAATCAAATAGACAGAAGACTTAATACAGAGATCTATCCTCTGAGATGACATAGATCAGGGCCTGGAGAGGTATCGGGAGATGCCAGGAGTCCAGATGTCAGACAAATGGAGAGGAGACTGTACTTGCCTTCAGCTTCTCTTTGTGGCTCAGATGTACCACAAGACACTAGTCTGGAGTGTGCTGCCTCCTAGTGGTAAGCAACATTGTCAAAACACAGGTATATACTGTACACTGTGTGTGTATATGTGTACAGGTTTTTCTATACTGGTGGGGACTTACACCTGAATACACACCAACTCATGGGGACTTGTGTCACTGTGGGGACCTAAATTGAGGTCCCCATGGTTACAGAAGCTTATAAATCATACAGAATGAGTTTTTTTGAGATTGTAAAAATGCACAAAGTTTTCTGTGAGGGGGTAGGTTTAGGTGTAGGGCGATAGAAAATACAGTTTTTACAGTATAAAAACCATTATGCCTATGGGGAGTTCCCACAAGGATAGTAATTATTTCAATAATTCATAAGTAATATTTTACAAATAACTGTTTTACAAATAAATGCAGCGTTGGTGAGCATAAGACACTTCTTACAAACACATTTAAAAAAAATCTAAATTATTTGTGTATATAAAAATGAAGAATATATTATACATTTTCTATATACAGTGGGAGCCAAATGAGCTCCCTGAGGACACATAAATTTAAACCTGGAAAAAAATTATGTAAGTGTCACTAACAAATAAGCAAATTTGTGACATTGACAGTTTTTTTCACTTAAATTGTTATGCAGGTCTATAATTTGCTATGGCAAACACAACAAATTACTGTAAATTAAATTTCTTTTTAAAGTATAGTTTTGACTAAACTTTTTGGCCCCATTGCATATATTTTAA
>NW_015505331.1:1358111-1365900 GCF_001515645.1 Sinocyclocheilus grahami
CCTGTACGTATATATGGCACATAAGTTAGAATCTGTCCACCCTCAACCTGACTGATATGCTTTTTTTCTTTGAGGTTTTGTTGGAGAATGTTCTGTTGAACAGGACCGCGAGTGAGGGGTCTGGGGGAAGCCTCGGATGGGAGCTGGTACGGATGCCTGCGTGAAACAATCTAGAGAAAGAAATGTTAGGACTGTAATTAAGTGAACACAAAGCAGCCCCTCTTATTCCCACTAGTAACATCCCCCCGTGGTTCTGAAGGCTCATCAGTGCTAGAAATGTGAAAAGAAAAGTGGAATCAAATAGACAGAAGACTTAATACAGAGATCTATCCTCTGAGATGACATAGATCAGGGCCTGGAGAGGTATCGGGAGATGCCAGGAGTCCAGATGTCAGACAAATGGAGAGGAGACTGTACTTGCCTTCAGCTTCTCTTTGTGGCTCAGATGTACCACAAGACACTAGTCTGGAGTGTGCTGCCTCCTAGTGGTAAGCAACATTGTCAAAACACAGGTTTGTGTTTTGGATAAAAACCATTATGCCTATGGGGAGTTCCCACAAGGATAGTAATTATTTCAATAATTCATAAGTAATATTTTACAAATAACTGTTTTACAAATAAATGCAGCGTTGGTGAGCATAAGACACTTCTTACAAACACATTTAAAAAAAATCTAAATTATTTGTGTATATAAAAATGAAGAATATATTATACATTTTCTATATACAGTGGGAGCCAAATGAGCTCCCTGAGGCCACATAAATTTAAACCTGGAAAAAAATTATGTAAGTGTCACTAACAAATAAGCAAATTTGTGACATTGACAGTTTTTTTCACTTAAATTGTTATGCAGGTCTATAATTTGCTATGGCAAACACAACAAATTACTGTAAATTAAATTTCTTTTTAAAGTATAGTTTTGACTAAACTTTTTGGCCCCATTGCATATATTTTAAAATCTTGATTCTGAAAAAAAGTTAATGGATATACAATATTTGTTAACTACCCATACAGATTTTCTTTAAGTACCTAATGTGATGTATGACTTCAGTGAATTCCTGACTGAAAATAATCAAAAAAATGATCATTGATGAAAAGACAGATGTTGAGCGACGACACTCTTAACTTCATTGTGCTTCAGAAGTCTATAGTGTATTAAATGATCAGTAGCTTATATGTAGAAGGGTCGATTTGTAGGGAAAAGTTCTGCCTGCGGTCAGTAAACAGATCAGACTGCCCACTTTGCGTCTAGACTGGTGTGTCTTTAGCTCCTCTCTCAGAACTGAATTTTACAGGAGCATATAAAGCAGACTCCGGAAGGCTGGGTAAGAACATAAGTTTATCATTACAGATCATAAAATGTTTCCTTTATGCTCAGCTTCAGCCCAATTGGAGAGTCTCTTACGACATTAAGGCAGAGAGGAGAAGCACATTACAATATATAATATAGAAGTAAAAACCTAAATCCCTTAAATAAATGTAAAACAGAGGAGTGTCACTTTAATTTTACCTCCAAGCAGGTCTAAAGCAGTTAAGTGTGTTGTGGAAGTCTTGATGAGGTGTCTTTAATGAGTGGAGCGGTGAGCCACAGATGGAAGTCTGTGTGAGGTTTACTGATTATTTCCAGTGATTCCTCCAGGTCTTTAAATTTTCTCGAACAAGTTGAGGTATTCATTAAAATTGGTGAAACCTCCTGTCTCTTCCATTTTTCTCAAAATGTCTATTTACTAACATGCAGTATGGGCCAACACTGTCAGTTACAAAATATAATGTGTCATATATTCATTACAAATACAGACACCATTAACGACTATGAACAAGTTAATTAAGAAAAAAAAAGCAATACCAGCTTATTGTATTGTGCCCATATTTTTAAGCACATTCAATACAGTATGTATACTCTAAAAATATTGACTGCAGGCATTTAAATGGTAATCTATTCTTTATTTTTTTGAAAAAGAAATGTATAGTTTTGTTCAGCTTTTATTAATTGTTCTTTTGAACAACTGTCTATTCATCAAAGAATCAAAAAAATATTAAGCACAACGGTTTTCAACATTGATAATAATAAGAAATGTTCCTTGAGCACTAAATCAGCATATAAGAATGATTTCTGAAGGATCATGTCACACTGAAGACTGGAGTAATGGCTATTGAAAAATTTTCTTTGCCATTACAGGAATAAATTACATTTTAAAATATATTAAAATAGGAAACAGGTTTAAAGGGGTCATATGATGTTGCTAAAAATAACATTATTTTGTGTATTTGGTGTAATGAAATGTGTTTATGCGGTTTAAGGTTAAAAAAAAACACATTTTCCACATACTGTACATTATTGTTTCTCCTCTATGCCCCGCCTTTCTGAAACGCGTCGATTTTTACAAAGCTCATCGGTCTGAAAAGCGAGATGTGCTGTGATTGGCCAGCTATCCAGTGCGTTGTGATTGGCCGAATACCTCAAGCGTGTGACGGAAATGTTAGGCCCCTTAACATATTGTGATGCCCTGTCTGGTCGGAGCAATGAGACAAAAACCCATTATAAACGAGGCATTTGTTGCATCCAGTGGGGACATAATTATGGATTATAATGACTTATACTGTCTTTTTACGTGTTGCATTGCATCACGCCACATAAACATAAAATCATGTCTGCATTTGTGATCGGAGAAATGACAAACAACAAGTGCTACTCTACACTGCTCAAAACTCGCGTTTGAATCGTCAGTGGCAAATTCTTTAAATATAAAAAACGTACTTACAGTCTGTGAGTCAGAACAGCCGGCATTGTAGACGCGTTGCGTTGCGTTGCATCGTGCCGTGTAAACATAAAACCATGTCTGCATTTGTGGTCGGAGAAATGACAAACAAGCGCTACTCTACACTGCTCAAAACTCGCGTAAATACAACTTAACCACTGATTTCTAGTCGTGTCCTCTTTTGGAAGGCCAAACAAAGTAGTTTGGCTTTCACAACGAAACACAGCGTCACACACGGCGGGCTTGAGTGAGCAGAGGCCGGGGTCTAGAGTGAACGGAGGCCGGCTTGAGTGAGCGGCGGCTGGGCTTTTGGCAACCACATGTGACGACCCCGGGCTGGACTCCGCTTCGTCCACGGTGAAAGCCGATCCGGCAATCCACAGCGCGAAGTTGATGCATTTCCTCAGCGACCAGCACGGATCAGGCAGCGGCAACAACAATACTACAGCGAGAATAAAAGTTACGCCCTCTTTCTTTGCGTGAACATTTGGGCGGCGTTATGCAAATCTCCCCACATCGTGAGGTAGACATGTGGGGGCGTGTTAGAACGAGCCGTTTTAGGTAGGCGTGGTTGACTCTTAACTTTTATAAAGAATATCTCTTTGGATTTGAGACTTTAGTCTTTGCAACTTTACAGATCTTCTTTATGTACTAAGAGCTTGTAACCCTCCAAAGAGAAAGGAAAAATTTAAATCGCATCATATGACCCCTTAAATTTTTTTTTATAATATTTCACAAATATTACTATTTTACTGTATTTGTTTTATCAAATAAATGTAGCCTGTGAGCATTAGAGACTCAAAAACATCTTACTATTCAACAAAGAGCATTAACAGATTATTAACAACATATTGACTTGCCTTTCAAACCTCTGCACAGCTTACCTGCAATTAGAGATGGCTGAAACCCTGATCCAGTCTGATTTTTATTCAGTTTCTCTACTGACTGGTTGCAGCATTTTTGTTCATGTCAGGCTGTCAGTTAATTCTGATCACTGGAAGTGAAAGGCACAAAGGAGGGACAACTCTATCAATCCGCTCACTCATTCATCAAACCAAACACTTTTAGCAAAATTTAGAAATCTCATGGTGTCAACTAGAAAAAGTTTGAAAACACTGACCTCATAATTTCTTCAGCAGTACACAAGAGGGGTCTTAGCATCTTAACTTTGGGGTTACAAAGATCATCATGGTTTTAGTGATATTAAAACAAAAAGTTATTTTCTTCAGCTGCAGAATAATTTCATAAGTTATTCCCCAACACTGAATTGAAAATGTTGTTCCATCTTAAGGCTTTGTCCAAGGCCCTGAAAATAATTTTAC
Organism: Sinocyclocheilus grahami; assembly: GCF_001515645.1. Taxonomy (NCBI): domain Eukaryota; kingdom Metazoa; phylum Chordata; class Actinopteri; order Cypriniformes; family Cyprinidae; genus Sinocyclocheilus; species Sinocyclocheilus grahami. The sequence goes on from NW_015505331.1 coordinate 1,362,193, forward strand.
CATGACTGCTCTATTTTTGAGGAAGACACTACAGGTCCAGATATTTCATGTATCTCTACTCTAGTTTCACACGTATGATTCGTGTTTTCATAGTACAATGAACTCTCATGTCAAAAAAATGAAAGAAAATGTTTTCTCATCATGCGAGATACTAGATATATAGTATTTAACAATCAACCAGGAATTCTAACAACTATGAACTTTTAATAGGCCAAATAACACACTAAAACATTGTAAGTTGCGTCAATCAAAATATGGCCTATACTCCAAAATAAAAGGTCTGTTTATATAGTGATTTACCAAAATATAAATGGCTACAAATACTGAAATCAGAATATCTCTCAGTTATGTTTACTAGTTCATTCTTCTGGTAATAAACCAGCTGGACTAGTGTTTACTTCACTAACAAGATAACAGACACAAAACAGCTTATTGTTTCACACAGTAAACTGTGTTGAGGTTGCATTGACAGCTTGCATGAAAATGAAATGTAAAAGGTTTCAAATATTACTGACCTTGTGTAATACTAAAAGTAAAGACAAGAAAACCACTTTGTTTCAGAGTTTTATCAGTTGTTACTGGACTCTGAAACAGCCCAGTGTTTTGTTGGCCATCACTGTTAAAGGCCTTCCCAGAGAATAATAAATGAGACTGGTCTAATGTAGATGTACCATAATACTTGATTTTTCCTGATAAAGTACCTGTTAGTTTCTAACAATTCAAGTAAGTCAATTCCAGTACTGATAATGTTACTTGTTAAAACCCTTAAGAAGGCTCATAATACTGTAAGAAAAAAAAGATCAAAACATCTTAGAAAATAAGTATTTGAGGTCAGTGTGGTATGATGGCTGATGTGGTTGAGTGCTCGATGTTGCCTTGTCCTGATCTCCATTTCATCATCCTGTTTGGAAGTTAAAAATCATAAGTATTATGATTAACCATATGACCACATAACTAACACACGTATCCAGTTATCTTACTGTATCAGCTGTCTCGTCCTCTTCAGTATGCTCACTGTGTTCGCCTGTCTGGTACTCAGACTCCTCTGTGTGTGTGAGAATGTAAAAAAACACACAAAGATGAGAGAACGGCATGGAGAAAGGACATGAGTGAAGATCATCCATTTCTCACCATCCACCACAGCCTGCTTCACTGGCTCTATTCTGGACACTATTTCAGCCAGATCAGTGAAAGACGTATTGGGACAGGTTACCTAAATGACAGATAATCAGGGAATTAGTTTGGGAGGAAACAGCCTAATGCTGCAATAAGCAACGCTTATATGAACTCCCTTACATTAGTGCTCCTGGATTTGTGGAATTCCTCTTGATGTTGGTCTTTGAGCATTGTCTCCCTCACTCCGCTCCGGCACCACACGTCAAACACGGTCTTCCCATGCTGGTAGCCAACATCCTGCAATAACAGAAAAAAAGTAATTGCTAGTCTATATATATATATATATATAATACATTATTATTATGTCTAATATGTAATTATATTATTTGTAGAAATAGACAAATGTTTTGGGATTTGTAATTGAAATGGTTATTCATTTGTAATTGAATAACGCTTATAAATCCCATATTAAATCACCACCATATATCTTCTGACCTTTATTTTCTCTGTAAGAGGGCTCAAGCGTTTCCAGAGCAGCCACCATCCAGATACAGAGTCTCCATAATTAGTCAAATCGGTCTCATCCTGACTGCCAACATCAACGGCAATCACCAACTTGGCACCCATTGAGCGAGCTGTGTCAGCTTTACAGAAATGTAATGTTTAAAATACCATGACAGCTAACATTTCACAATGAGCAGTTTAGAGCTGGGCAACAGGACATTCTACATTTGGCGACAATATAAAGGATTATTAACAGATTAAATTTACTATACAGTATATTGCTTTAGGTGAGTATATGTAAGCAGGTCAAACTTATAAATGTAATACCTATAATAATTCTAATTTTGCAGCCTAAGAGTACAATAGGACACTTAACCAGGTAGGTTATTGATGTAGCCTCCATCCATGAGCAAGTGTCCATCTTTAGGGTCACATAAAAGAGGAAGATACCCAGAGAGAGACATACTGGCACGCACGTATCTCCACAGAGAGCGTACACGTTAAGATCTGTCACAAAAGATGAAGATGACAAGTTTTAGAGATAAAGTAGTAACTATCAGTGTGCACTCTCATGGAGGAGGCAGTGATGTCTGTGGTGATGTTGAAATATGGGATCCAAAGGTCCTACAATAAAAATAGACATATGCTCAAGATTTCGACTTACATAAGAATATGATGTTTAAAATAGTTTGTATTGTGTCAAGTGTTTAACAATTGAACCTCAATTTGTTTGTCCTGGAAGATTCCACTAATGCTGGAGTTAAATGATGCTCCAGTAAACATGGATGTCACTGGGTAGGTCAAGTCTGTGATCTTCTTAAATATGGATCCAAAATCCTGTTTTCTTTTAAAAAATAGAAAAAAAAACCTCTGCAAAAAAAAAAAAAAAAAAAAAAAAAAAAGCTTCATGGTTCTACATGTACTGTATGAATGTTAGTGTTCATTGCATAAAGGTCTCACCATGGCCCACTGGCGTGCCCTAACAGTCATACGACTGACACTTCGCTCTTCAGCATAGAGTGCTCCTATCAAGGAACCGATGGAAGTGCCACCAATCAGATCCACAGGGATCCCCGCATCACTCAATGCTCGAATGATGCCCACCTGAGAGCAGCCTCTGCGGGTATAGTGTGTTTTCATATTCACACATTGGCTTAGAGTGCTTACTTGTGCATTGTGTAATATTAGTATCTTTTTATAAAGCACTTTAAAAAGGTAACGTGGATAATTTTCATTAAACAATAAATTTCACTGTTTAATGTGTAAAAACAACTAAAAGTCAGTCATTTGTTGGTTGACTTTCTGAATGTGTAAACACTGGTCCTGTGATGATTTGAAAACATTGCTTGAGTGACGTGTTAACTTCTGGATCAACCTATGGCATGAATTTAGGGCGGGGCTAGTGTTTGACTGACAAGAGGCAGAGCAAACAGGGCGGTGGGTGATTTTGGGAAACCTATGATTCCATTTCATGCTGCTAGTCACAAAAATTACACACTTCACCTTCAAACATACCTCATACGTAAGTCTGTACGAAAGATTTAAAGTCTAGATGACAAGGATACCCCAACAGAAAAATTGTCACCACTGCGTGAAATAGATTAGGCATTTAATGCCCCATTATATAATCATGTTTTGTCCCACCTTTAACAAGTCGCTGATTACGACTGATAGCAGGCAGGGACAGAGTAGACAAAAAGTCACTATCATCGAAAGAAACCACAGATATGCTGAGAATGTGAACCCCAAAACAACACAGAGTTAGAAATTACTAAAATTAGGATTAGTTGATAGGCACAAAATTACAAAACCTAAGTGGATTCAAACTTCTAATAAATGCAAAGGATAAATAGTTCAAGAGACAACTAAACTACAGATGATGGAAGAAGTCAACGTTCTACTAATATCAACGTGCTTTTACTAGATTATGTATGTGAGAAATGTTGATGGCAGCAGGCCACATGGATTAAGGTGGAACAGAATAACTGGTGATGAAGACAAATTTGTACCTGGCCCCACCTCCTCCCAGCACCAGAGCGATAGCGTTGCCTGTCAGGATCCAAGCCAGACGCGAGAAGTCAGAATGTC
>NW_015505331.1:1366128-1368006 GCF_001515645.1 Sinocyclocheilus grahami
ATGCCCACCTGAGAGCAGCCTCTGCGGGTATAGTGTTTTCATATTCACACATTGGCTTAGAGTGCTTACTTGTGCATTGTGTAATATTAGTATCTTTTTATAAAGCACTTTAAAAAGGTAACGTGGATAATTTTCATTAAACAATAAATTTCACTGTTTAATGTGTAAAAACAACTAAAAGTCAGTCATTTGTTGGTTGACTTTCTGAATGTGTAAACACTGGTCCTGTGATGATTTGAAAACATTGCTTGAGTGACGTGTTAACTTCTGGATCAACCTATGGCATGAATTTAGGGCGGGGCTAGTGTTTGACTGACAAGAGGCAGAGCAAACAGGGCGGTGGGTGATTTTGGGAAACCTATGATTCCATTTCATGCTGCTAGTCACAAAAATTACACACTTCACCTTCAAACATACCTCATACGTAAGTCTGTATGAAAGATTTAAAGTCTAGATGACAAGGATACCCCAACAGAAAAATTGTCACCACTGCGTGAAATAGATTAGGCATTTAATGCCCCATTATATATCATGTTTTGTCCCACCTTTAACAAGTCGCTGATTACGACTGATAGCAGGCAGGGACAGAGTAGACAAAAAGTCGCTATCATCGAAAGAAACCACAGATATGCCGAGAATGTGAACCCCAAAACAACACGGAGTTAGAAATTACTAAAATTAGGATTAGTTGATAGGCACAAAATTACAAAACCTAAGTGGATTCAAACTTCTAATAAATGCAAAGGATAAATAGTTCAAGAGACAACTAAACTACAGATGATGGAAGAAGTCAACGTTCTACTAATATCAACGTGCTTTTACTAGATTATGTATGTGAGAAATGTTGATGGCAGCAGGCCACATGGATTGAGGTGGAACAGAATAACTGGTGATGAAGACAAATTTGTACCTGGCCCCACCTCCTCCCAGCACCAGAGCGATAGCGTTGCCTGTCAGGATCCGAGCCAGACGCGAGAAGTCAGAATGTCAGTCGGGAGGCTTCTCAAATACCCACTGATACATCCCTCTCTGACAGGAGAAGAGAACAGTGGGAGTTTGCACGGATAAGAGATGATAATGAGTAGATCAGATCACACAGAAAAAGTAGAAGAATGTTCAGTTAATAAAAGTGGAAGGGGTCCAGCTGCATTACAGAAACTTCTTAATTCCTGACTTAAGATTGGAAAAGTTCTGTTTCTTCAGTGAAATGGCCATGGTTACTAAACAGATATGATAAGATTCAGAGTTAGAATGTTTCTGGAATACAGTCCAAGTGTTGTCCAACTCAAGAACAAAAAAGCATCATAAATGAGTCACAATAGCTTATAAAACTCATACACTAGTTGTCTAAAGCTATTCGATAGCTTTGCTTGAACTGTGTGAAATGTCTTGTTTTTCACTGCAATCCTTGTCTTAATCTTGTTTGACAGTCATAATCCCCATTCCAAAAGGTATGGGATTCATTACCTACTTCCATTGGCAATAAGAAATTGCTCCACCTTTTTAGTAAAGCTTTTAATAGTTAATTATTAATAGTTTTATGCTTGGTAAGGTTAATTTGCAAAGGTGTTTTCCTGCTTATGGCCTGAGAAAGCAGCATCCCCACGACCCAACATATGATTAGTCATTTTAGTATCATTGAGTTAATTTTCATTTTATTTTAGGTGATCAACTGCTTTATGGTTTTAGTTTTAGCAATCTAAAATAAATCTGCATTGCACTTGTCGTTTGGGAAATGGATGGATTTGACTCAGGCGTGATAATAGCATTCACATTTGCAACAACAATAGAATGTTAACACAGGTACCAGTTTGGGCAGACTCCTCCTGGAGAAGACCCTGTGGGGGCAGGACAGGTGCAGATGTCTAGAGATCCAGC
>NW_015505331.1:1369526-1369908 GCF_001515645.1 Sinocyclocheilus grahami
TATATATATATATGCATCTCTCCACTCACCACACCAATGAGATCTCCCCGCCCATACTCTCCAGCGAGCTCTTTTTTCCCCATCATCCTTCATGACAGAGCGAAGACGGCCACTCAGAACAATGAAAGTGCTGTCTGGCTTATCACCTTGTCTGAAAGAGACAAGAGTAAAAAGGAAGTATTACTTGAAATATGCATTACATACACTCTCAAGTTACATCATTGCAGAGCAGCGACCTGGGACACACAGATCTGGATCTGAGAGATTACACAGGCAAAGTGTGCTTACCTATAGACAGCCCATCCGGCCTCCAGTGCCATCCAGTCCAGGGCAAAGTCAATCTGTCGGACAAAGGAGGAGACCCTCCGTACCACAGTGTGAG
>NW_015505331.1:1369933-1374054 GCF_001515645.1 Sinocyclocheilus grahami
TTATCTAAATACTAGAAAGCATCAAATTATTAATTTTTCTCATTAAATTATTTTTCTGCATAATCATCTCGGATTTTGTTTGGATTTGTCCTTACATCTGGTGGGGAGAATATCTGCTAGAATTTTCAGTTGCCTTAAGTGAAATTTGGTGCACATCACTTACTCATAGAAGTGTGTTTTGGAGATAGACAGGAAGCAGCAGTCACGGTGGGCACGCACAGAAAAGATGAGGCTCTCCTGTGAGAACGGCCAGGTGGTCCACCATCTCTCCAGGGTGAGCCACAAAAAGACACTTTTCTTCCTCTGTCAATCAGTCTCTGGTACACATGGAGAGTTCCTGAGATGACAAACTGCACGCTCACATCCTGTCACAGACACAAAGTAGAAATGGATTCACATTACTGAAATGAAGGGGAGTCAAAGTGATAGGCAACTTTCTACCTGGTCTCCCTCGCCTGCAACAACAGAACCTGCCTTAACTTGTCTCAGAGTCACCCTATCTTCCAGAAGACTGGGTCCTGAAGCACAGTTCAATTTTTATATTACATAAATACATAATACGCAAATGTTCCAAACATTATAAATTACATTTAACTTATTACTTCATTAGAACAATATAATTAATGTGGCCTGACCTGAAGCTGAATAACTTTAAGGAAGTCCCTCTTGGCAGCTTGGAAAATGGCATTAACTTTACAATGGTGGATGTGGCTGGATTGCCCCCAGGCGTCTGAGTAGTGAAACACAGCTGAAGGAGAATGTTGCATTGTCACCGCCTTCTTTTGAACAGACAAGAGACAAAGGCACATGTGAGATATACAGAATATAAACAAATGTGAGGAAAAAGGACAGTTTATGGCTTTTTCTGTTATAAAATTACGCCAAGGTACCTTATGAATGACAATAGGACTTGTAGGGGCTTCCTCTTTTGTAATGCTTGCTCTATCAAAGGCCATATTGTAGTCAGGAGACCCTGCTGTAAGATAAGCACACATTACCACACTCAAAAGTGTTCATTAGGAATGTAGAAAAGCATTATGTACGGTGTCCATATCAGTATTGGGTATTTTGCAAAAGGTGCATGGAGAAGCACTACCATGAGTGCCATCAAAAGGTGTTGACAGTGAGTGAGACTGAATAAAGCAGTTGGACTTTCTGTATGATGATTCCCACCATCTTAAACAAAATAGCAAGTAAGACATAATGTCTGTTTTAAAACTCTTAGTAATCTTTTTTAAAAATTAGGATATTAGGAAAGTTTGAACAAAATCATACAAATCAAAAATCTGCCTTAAAATGTAAATGATTCTCAGCAAATATTTGTATTCAACTACATACACAAACATACCCTCTCCTCTGTATATCTGACTTGTGTCACTGTAATGGTCCGTTGACCTCTGTGGGAATTTCAGTCATTTCTTCAGTGGTCTGTGAGTGTCTGCGCAGTCCTTTGCCTGGACTGGCCTCTCCTACAACACTGGCCACTGAGACTAGTGGAACAGCTTGACTTTCCAACATGATATGATAGTAATGGTCTATTCAACATATGTACTGTAATAAATACTGTAGAGCATGATTTATAAACATCTAACCTTATTGAAAGGTTCTGTGGTCAGGCCCAGATAGTTGTGAAGGACAAGAAAGGTAACTCTGAAGACGCACCATGATGATCTAAAAAAAAAAAAAAAAAAAAAAAAAAACCCCATAAAAAAAAAAAAAAAAAAAAAAAAAAAATCCCATCATAAGTAAAACAAAACAGATATTTATAAAAGCTGATTTGTCTGAGTCTCATATTTGTCTTTTTAGAAAAAAATTATAATAAATGCTATTCTTTTGAACATTGTATTCATCAAAGAATCCTGAAATAAATGTCATAGTTTCCACAAAAATCAACATTGATGAATTTTTAATTGCAACCATTTTAATTGTGAACCTAAGAGACAAAACGTTTTTAAAAATCTTACCGGCTCCTTCAGACGTTAGTGTATTTTAGGTTATACCTGAATAACTCGTAAGAGACTAGGGTCTCTTTGTATTTCTCAAAGACGGACTGGAAAGCCTGTGCAGGGAGGCGGAAAACAGTAGTTGGGGCTGCAGAATAAGGGGTTCAAATATGAGACATCTTTTAAAACTCTGTAAGCATGAAAACAGGTCATATTACAGGCATTTGCATATCAGAGTGGACAAAAATTAGGCCAGATGTGTTTTACAGTGACGACATCAAGGATGCTGAGAAGACTGAACACTGTTTCCAGGAAAAACATGCTTCACCACAACCTCAGACCCATCCTGAGCCAGAGAAACAAAAATACACTTAGTCATAAATCTATATAAAAGACAGAAAACAATCAATTTTCAGTAGGACAGATTAAAAACAGGTATATTGTTTGGCTCTTACATTCTCATGGATGCACAGATCAAGACCCATCCTGCACCACAAAGATGCTGTCATCAATGTCACCTGGGCGGAATAATCCTTCCCCTCGCTGCAGCTGCACAAACACCATATGTCGACACAGTTCCAGGAACAGAGGCTTCTCAAAATGACCCAGTACCCTGAGAAACACACAGATCACAACACATTAGCTGCCAAACAGCACTGCCAGACGACTGGAGTTTGAATTCTATGCACTGTTTATGGAAAAGAATCAATCTCTTGTAGGATGGCAGGACAAGGTACCAACCTCACATTTGTCAGCATATATAGGACCTCAGAGGGCAGGTGAGAGTTCTGCATGTCAAATTCAGTCAGATCTGCTTCCAAGAGTGAAGGTGGAGGCTCTTTCGGCTGAAGTGTTGGTGGTTCCCTTCGGATACACAGGATTCTGATCAAGAGATGGATAGGATGTTTAGATGGTAATGGATTTGCTTTTAAATGTGTGATTTTTCTTGGTTTGTGACTTTCCACATACTTGCGAGCTATTGATAGAACTTGTTCTTTTTCTGGTTCGCTTTTGAGATACTGGACCTGAGTTGGCTGGTGAGGACAAGGTCTGGACCTGAATGGCCACAAATAACAACACTGCAAAAATCATCTTGTGACCATCGTATTAACCATAGTTTAGTTGACAGTAACACAAGTAACAAGGTAGCCTATTTTCCATCTAAAGTAACAAGTTCTGGTACCTTTCTCATTATCTTCCTGCCATAAAACATCACTGTCTCTTTTTCTGAATCGATATTTAGGACCTTCAGCTTGCTCTTCTCCTGGAAAATCAAAGGAAAAACAGTTGATGAAAAACTCACTTAACTTCATATATTATGTTTATTAAAGAAGCACTTGTGGAAAATCATTTACAAAATCATCAATGTCACACTCACCAGACTTGTATCTTCTGTGCAGAAAAAAGCAACAATACTGATAAATGAAACTGCAACAGCAGCTCCAATCAGCATGTTACGGGGCTGACGAGACGTGAGACGTGCGGATCCATTCGCAAAGCTTTTATTGTGGAGAAGACAGAGACATGGTCATAAAGCAGGCAGGGTCAAACAGAGGCAGACAGGTATATGGCGGGCAAAACACAAGAATAATCCTAGGGCTAGCGTGGGTTTGACGATTGGCACACAGAATCAGAGGGGGCAAGACTAGGGGAGAAATCCAGGAAACCAGGCGAAGATCAGAAACCGAGAAAGCGGCTAAGGCGAAGGCTAAGGCTGGGAAACTACTGAGGGCTCTGTAGTGTAGCTATCACTAGGGGAGTGATAAACGCTGAAACAATACTTGAGATCAACACCGAAGGAAACAGACAAGGCAAGGCAAAACTAGGCTAAGGCTAAGGCTAGGAAATGACTGAGGGCTCTGTAGTGTAGCTATCGCTAGGGGAGTGATAAACGCTGAAACAATACTGGCTAGGGCTAGGGCTAGGGCTAGGGCTAGGGCTAGGGCTAGGGCTAGGAAATGACTGAGGGCTCTGTAGTGTAGCTATCACTAGGGGAGTGATAAACGCTGAAACAATGCTCGGCAGAGGGAAGGGATCAGAGTGAGTGTTAAATAGTGAGGGAGTGATATGAAACAGCTGGGTGCAATCAGTGTGAACAGCTGTGTGCAATCCGTGCTGAGTGCAATCAGTGCAATGCATGATGGGAAATGTAGTCCGGGGTGATGTGCAACAGTGTGT
>NW_015505331.1:1374557-1388819 GCF_001515645.1 Sinocyclocheilus grahami
GGAAATGACTGAGGGCTCTGTAGTGTAGCTATCACTAGGGGAGTGATAATTGCTGAAACAATACTCGGCAGAGGGAAGGGATCAGAGTGAGTGTTAAATAGTGAGGGAGTGATATGAAACAGCTGGGTGCAATCAGTGTAAACAGCTGTGTGCAATCCGTGCTGAGTGTAATCAGTGCAATGCATGATGGAAAATGTAGTCCGGGGTGATGTGCAACAGTGTGTAGTGCGAGAGTCAATGAAATTGGAAGTTCATGGACCGGATTCGTGACACAGCACACCAGTCCACTGTATTATGAAATGACAATAAAGACATTAATAAAGCTTGTCTGTAAGACAAACAATTCGGACCACTGAGTCACTAAAACATAGGTGGAATTGTCATATACCATGGTGCTCTGTAACTGATCCTCTATGGATTGCTGCATGCGAGCCTTGATCTCACTCCCAGATGGCAGCACTAGCTACCAAAAACACAACAAAATCATCATTATAAACCACACAGGAAAAGAGCCTGCCCAATAGGACCAAATCTGCTAACATAACGGTTACTTTTTCAATCTCAGGTGAGGTTGATCTAGGAAATGGGGAGCTTCTCTGAACACAGTCCTGGTCAATGATTGTTTCACTGTGTAAATTACAAGACAGATATTTTTGGACAAAGTCCAGTTTACTCTTATAAGTAAAATACGTCTCTTTAAGAAGTGTACTGCAGATCCTTTTAGCAGGAAGGATGATTAATAGTAAATAGCCTGGCTTTATATATGTATTTATTCGTTCACAAACACTCACATTCACTGGGTGTTAGCCAGTTGTTTAAAATCAAAAACAATATATTACCGGATATATATCGTGCACATCATCTTTTTCTTCCATATCTTACAGTAAGGAGAAAGTAGAAATCCACACATTTGACACAAATTAAAAATCGAATTATCTACATCATGCTTATTTTATAACTCACAATGTTCTTAAAATATACAATGCCTTACGCCTATTAAAGAGGCATGAAGCAATTTCTATGTACATGCTTAACCCTCAGAGACCCACTGTTAATTATAACATTAAAATAGCATAATACCTATTTCTACTAAATAGGAGTTAAAACTTCATACAACAGCAGTTCACTTTCCAAAATGTGTCATAGCAACAAATGTGATGGGAAAATATTTGCAATTTGAATCTCCCAGCACATAGTCATGATGGCCTGTTGACACCATTACCATCAAATAGTATGTATTTGTATTTCACCTCTAATATTTCTTCAGTTTTCAAAATGTTTAAAAATGGCAACATTGTTTAAATTTTTCTTTTTTTCTTTTTACAAAACTACAAATGAAAATGACAGTGATTCTGTCTGTAACAACCTGAATCAGGGAATCATCTGATACTGCCTGTCATCCCTCTTTGCAGTCTGATACTCTGTATGTGATTCATGAGACCCTCTGCTAGGGGGGAAAGGTCAAACGCTCAAAGCAGGGCGAAGGTGACGCTAAAACTTCAATTTCAAGTGTGTTGCACAGAATGGAAAAAACATTGGAAATGAGAATTAGATTGCTTTAGGCCGGGCTGCAGGAGGGATGTGGTTCTGTTGTTTACACACAAGCCGCGGCTGTAAACATGCACTTGTAATCAAATACACTGTTAATCACTGTAATCACAACATTGTAAAAACATTATGTGGTTGTATGACGCGAAGATCATACATGCAAATAATGTCAATAAATAAATGGAAAATACCATCGGAACGGCGTTTTCAATCTGTTTTTGTCACTCTCAATGCACTTTAAAGTCTCCCAAGAATTCCATTCACGATGTCAGTCCCCCACCGATTAGCCAGATCCTTCAAGAAAACAATCCACACAGTCCGATTAAACAGGCCCAAAATAAGCCTAAACGAGCCCAGTTTCTTACGTTGGGGATTTGGATTATGGAGCAACAGAAATGCTTTAATTTCACTGATCGGAGATGTACTCTATCATAAACCTATATATTAGCCTGTGATAAACTGCAACTTTTTGCAAATTAATGTCTTTTTAATAATTATACATATATTTTAATTCCAATAATTTAAATAAATATTTGTTTTATAATTTTAAAAACTATGCAACTTGCGACTCAGTAATATATATAAAAAAACAAACCCAAAGAAACTTATAACAAACCTCTACAATTAATCCAAATTGCCGCTGCAAGATTAATCTTTAATGAGCCGAAAAGAACGCACGCCACACCTCTGTTCATCAACTTGCACTGGGTACCAGTAGCTGCTCGCATAAAATTCAAAGCATTAATGTTTGCCTACAAAACCACCACTGGCTCTGCACCCCTTTACCTAAATGAATTACTTCACAGTTATGTGCCCTCTAGAAGCTTGCGTTCTGCAAGTGTATGACACATTATTGTGCCATCTCAAAGAGGTACAAAATCACTTTCACAGACTTTTCCATTAACTGTTCCCTCCTGGTGGAATGACCTGCCCAACTCAATCCAAGCAGCTAAGTCCTTAGCCATCTTTAAGAAATTACTAAAAACACATCTGTTCCATCTTTATTTGACCCTCTAACTCTAGCACTTTCTATTCTATTTTAATTCTACTTTATCTATTTATCTTCTTTTTTATATATAAAAAAACTAACACTAGCTTTCTATTTTATGTATTCCATCTACTTATTTTGTGTGTGTGTATATATATATATATATACAGGTGTTCATTACTTCAGAGTTATGTGCCCTCTAGAAGCTTGCATTCTGCAAGTGAATGGCATATTATTGTGCCATCTCAAAGAGGCACAAAATCACTTTCACAGACTTTTTCATTAACTGTTCCCTCCTGGTGTAATGACCTGCCCAAATCAATCCGAGCAGCTGAGTCCTTAGCCATCTTTAAGAAATGACTAAAAACACATCTGTTCCATCTTTATTTGACCCTATAACTCCAACACTTTCTATTCTATTATAATTCTACTTTATATTTATCTTTTTTATTTTTTGTTCTTTATTTAAAAAAAACAAAACACTAGCTTTCTATTTTTTCTATTATATCTACTTGTATTTCTTTGTTTGTGTGTGTGTATATACGTGTGTGTGTATTATATATATATATATATATATATACACACCTTGCTATGTGTTAGGCTAACCGAGACTTGTCATTTGCACTTATACATTGTTGCTCTTTTGTTAGTTTTGACTGCTTTTATTGTCCTCATTTGTAAGTCGCTTTGTATAAAAGCGTCTGCTAAGTGACTAAATGTAAATGTAAATAACAATCGGACATGGCAACACTCTCGAGGACGAACGCAAAGCCGCTAATCAGTATTCGCTGCTCCTACTGGCTCTCTCCATGCTGATCTGGCCAATCACAGTGGATTTCTTTACCACGCTTAACGTGGGACTACAGTGTGATCTTCTTGAAAGCACAGTAGCACACTGTCCAAGGTTACTGTGTGTCTTTTTATTGATTTCTACATTATATTTCATTACATTATACTTTATACGTGGCCAGCAACGTTTTCGTTATTTTATCGCGAACTGTTTTGACAGCACATCTGTAATAGCTTTCATTCTTCATTTTGAGCCAGTGTTTCTAAAAAGTAAGACGACCTTTAAAACGATGTCAAGATGTTAATTTTGTTGTCATTCTTGATACATCATTTATTAATGATGACAGTTAATATGTATTAATATCTACAATGTTCATGCTTACTATAAAAGCGTCTGCTAAGTGACTAAATGTAAATGTAAATAACAATCGGACATGGCAACACTCTCGAGGACGAACGCAAAGCCGCTAATCAGTATTCGCTGCTCCTACTGGCTCTCTCCATGCTGATCTGGCCAATCACAGTGGATTTCTTTACCACGCTTAACGTGGGACTACAGTGTGATCTTCTTGAAAGCACAGTAGCACACTGTCCAAGGTTACTGTGTGTCTTTTTATTGATTTCTACATTATATTTCATTACATTATACTTTATACGTGGCCAGCAACGTTTTCGTTATTTTATCGCGAACTGTTTTGACAGCACATCTGTAATAGCTTTCATTCTTCATTTTGAGCCAGTGTTTCTAAAAAGTAAGACGACCTTTAAAACGATGTCAAGACGTTAATTTTGTTGTCATTCTTGATACATCATTTATTAATGATGACAGTTAATATGTATTAATATCTACAATGTTCATGCTGAGTGCCAACCTACAACTGCACATGGAGCATCAGTTCAGCTGCTGTAACTCCTTCTTAACATACTGTTGCAACCAGTTCATGCCCAAATAACAGAAATACTACCATTTTTGTTACTACTGTAAAATTGTATTCAGTTTATATCTCATTCAAACAATGTGATGTATAGTGTAACATTGTTAAAAATTTAATTAATTTGCCTAAGTAATGTTATGAAATTGTTCTAAACATAATTAAAATAAAATGATTTCTGAACAGGTTGTTGCTGCAGTTAAATCACTGTAAAATGGGGGTGCTGTCAGCTCTGGCACGGGGGCTCGTGAGAGGAGCTGACAGAATGGCTGAGTTCACGAGCAAGCGCGGGCCCAGGACATTCTACAAGAGCAGAGGCGCCAGACCCACTGGAGTCCTCACCTCCAGCAGAAAGTTCATACCTGTACAGGCCATGATACCAGCGTTTGTGGTGCCCGATCTGGAAGGATTTAACCTGAAACCGTATGTGTCATACAAGACCCCATCAGGGACAGAGCACCCCATGACTCCAGAGATGCTCTTCAATCAAGTGGTGGCCCCACAGATCGAGAGAGACATTGAAGAAGGGGTTTTCAATGAGGAGAATCTTGAGAAATATGGATTAGAGAAAACACAAGAGGGGAAGCTGTTCAAGATGCATCCCAGGAACTTTGTTCGTTAAATGGACTTTGTGTTTCAGTGATTTGCTGATGGACTGTAAACAAGTGTGTGATGTTTTCTTAAACTTTTCAATGAACAGAAGTCATGAAAAATTAAAACCATTTCATATTTAGCTCTTCTGGAAATTCTAAAAAAACTACTGGAATGAAAATATGGTCCAACCCTTAGCAAAACTGATATATTGCCAGTGAATAATTTCGAACTGGGGTTGGGGTCAATGGAAATGTTTACAGAAAAATATAAAAATCAGATTTCAATAAAAATGACAATTAGATGAGTAAAGAAAAAAAATCGATGAATAAACAAACTTTTGATTAAATAAATGGATTCAAATAAATAAGTAAATAAAATAAATAAATATAGTACTATAACAGCACTATGATTATAGGAAAAGAAAACATAACTATGCAACTTGCAAGAAACTGAATATTTTCCAAATAATACTTTAGACATATGCTGTAAAAAAAAATATTATTATACATTAGATCATAAAAGATGATATAATAAAAAATGTTTTTTTTAAACAAACGTTTGATTAAATAGAGTAAATTAATAAAACATTACTACGGTGATTAAGAAAAGAAAAATACTGTGTACCTAAATAGAAACTAAATATTGTCCAAATAATATTTTAGATATATAATAATAATATTCTTTTATAATGTAAGTAGAAACCAGAAATATAGATGCCTCTTAAATTTTAGGATGGGGGTCTCTTGCAAAGGTATAATCATATTTGGGGGTATTTAAAACATTTAAAACCCCAACCTTAGAGAAACACAATTTTACAAAAGAAATAAATGTAGACACTTGTATTTATTAATAGGGTTGTGGTTTATTTGTTATAAAAGGTCTTTGTCTGGTTCTCAATGTAAAACTAGAAAAGGTCCTTTACATTTTCTAGCTAAAATATATAGTCAGAAATTGACATTCAGTTGAAATAAAGATAGAGTATCTAAAAATTGCATATACTGAGTGCTAAGCAATACTGTAGATGTTACAGCAACACAATGCATCGAAATGTGCAGGTCCAAATAACCTCAACTTAAAAGCTTTTTAAAGCCCATCATATCGGCTGTGCTCAGGAAGAGGGGGCGGGTTCAGACGGCTTCTGTTGTTCCTCTGGGCTCCAGTCCCATCTCCACACGTGCATCATGTGGTCGTAGAAGGAGCAGGTAGCCATCAGGCAGGACAGAGACTGGGAGTCTCTAGCAGGGCTGGTGAAGGGGTCTGGAATTGAACTTTTTTCTGGTAAAGAACACTGGTCGGGTATGTACCGCCCCGAGTCGTCCTCCAGAGAGGTGTCAAAGCTGCCGGTGGGCGATTCATACTGGATCCTGAGATGGCCTCCAGACTCTGTGAGCCCAACGCTGGTTTGGGGAGGTTCTTGAGGAGAGGGGGGCGTGGAGTTGCTTAGGGGGAGTCTGGACCAGTCTGCTCCATATGCTAAGGAGTTGTGTAGAATATAGGAGGCCAGAACTGGGCATGGTGCATCTTGTCCCTCTACAAACATGAATATCAGGGAGAAAAAAAAAAGCATTAAGAGTAGAATTCAAAATCAAGAATGTTCAAAAGTTAGGGGTCAGTATGATTCTTAATATGTTTGATAGAAGTGTCTTATACTCACCAAGGCTGCATTTATTTGATCAGAAATACAGTAAAAACTGTAATATTGTTAAATATTATTACAGTTTAAAAGAACCGTTTTCTATTTTAGCACATTTTATCAGCAGCCATTATTCCAGTGTGACCTGATCCTTCAGAAACCATTCTAATATGCTCGGGGAACACTTCTTATTATTAATAATGATGAAAACAGTTGTGCTGGTTAATATTTTTGTGCAAACCATGATACATTTTTGTAAAAAAAAAACAACAACAACAACTATTTGAAATAGAAATAACATGTATATCTGTTTCTTTTGATCAATTTAATGCATTCTTGCTGAATAAAAAAACTAAAACACTGACCCCAAACTTTTGACCAGTAGTGTACATTTTGTAATTTACAAACAAAGGGGCACATCAGTAAGTGTAATTCTTACCCATAGCTTTCTGGCAGTGGAGAATGTGGAAATCATTATGCATGCATGCTGCTAGCAGCAGGTGCTCTTGACTGGGGTGCCACTTGAGTCTCCACACACCTCCACCCACTGCAGTCTCACTCAAGGGCTGCTTCATGTTCCTCCCATCCCAGAGCAACAAGTTCTCATCATAGCTGCAAGAGAAGAAAAAAAACATGTACATTTGTCATATGTTTAAATATTGTGTGATCAAGCGAATTCGCCATTGGCCAACAGTACTTTTGCGTCCATTCATTTTTAATTTTTTTAACCCAGAAATGAAATACGGAAAATGCGTTTTTTTCTGTAGTGGTTCAAACATTGATGAATAGAATAAGCAGACACAAACATTTTTTTTATTATTCAAAATTCATATTTCATTAAAAATCATAAAAATTATATAAAGCTTGTTTTTTTTATGTACTGTATATAAATGCTCAATTTAATTTCTAGCTTTTTTAGCGTCTCTATACAGATGCCATAAGCGCCCTCTCGCGCTACTGATGTGCTTACCGGTAAACTATTGCTTTATGAAAACCTTTGTCTTGATGTTTTTATGATCTTGATAATTTTTCACGCCTAAAAAACATGTATGAGATGTTTTTTCACACAAAACTGTAGCAATGAGAGTCAAAAGGTAGGTACCGTTTGATAGAAAACTTTGTATTTTTAGGAAAAAAAATCTTTACATTTGGACATTCTCCTGCTGAGAAATAGCTGATAAAAGCGTACGAAAAATTAGTGTGCTTAAGGGAAATTTTTCATATCTTTCTTATTTGACATTCAATATTTCAGGAAAGAAATAAGGTAGGGGAAAAATTCTTGTCAACATGTGAGCTGTATGTGAATAAATTGTTTTGGTGATATCATGAAGTAATCACAGTATTTGGAACCAAGGTCGCCTTTTTCTTAGCCCTTGACAGTTTTGAAATTGAAGTAATGCCTCGCTGAATTTAGTCAAAGCCCCAAACAATTATGCTTGTTTTATTCTGCTCTGTGAGACCTTTCAAATGACATATGAGTATCTGAGCTGTATGATGTTTTTGATATATTAGAGTACATGGAACAAAAAAACATTTAGTAAATTATGGAATTAATTTTTTTCATTTATCAGCAAATAACTCAGCACTACTTCAAATTGGCTACATCCACAAACATAAAGTTCAAACTCTAAGCTTTCAAATGATATCCATTTTTAGTTGATCAAGGCAGTGGTTTGAAAAATATGATTAGTAATTTTTCGCAGAGGAGGGGGGCGTCCCGCCCGTGGTACACTCCGTTTTAGAGGGACTACTTGGCACTCATTGAAGAGGTGAAAATAATTACATTCATTAAAAAGTGTTTTTAAGCTTTAAAATGATACCTATTGTGTGTTATTTCATTCAGTGGTTGCTTAGTAATTTGATTATGATTTGTTTTCATGGGGGTCTCGGGTTTAAAGGGTTAAGTTAGAATCCACTCAAAACACCACAGTTTTGTTCAGCGCTGCATGCTCGGGAGTCTCATAACAAACAAAGTGTAACATGATGTAAGTAAGAGATTCATTGTGCAGTGTACAGCTTCATTGATTATAACGGAACTTTGTGAGATCACGATAAACTGAAACGAGCTACGCTTTTTGCTTGCTCTTTGCGCGCTTTCTTGGTTACAATCCATTCAGAATAAGTTTTGTTTTTCATGATGCTAAGAGGACCAGTGACCGCTTACACGCTGCAAAGTTTCAGGAGTGACATTTGCATATAAATGCGGCATTTATATGTGGATGTCACCCTCAATGCAATAATAGTGATAACCATAACAATAGACAAGGCAAAAATATGTCAAAATAGATGTAGGCTGCATTAAGGCTAGAGCATTCTCACTAATTTTCAGAAGTCTCAGTGATTTGATTCTGGAAACGGGTCTGCCTGTATCTAGAGAAGTAGGAGAAATTATAACTTTATATATTTCTATATTATATTTCTATATTTACCATATTAAAACCTCCTGTGTATAGTGCTCTAACACGATGAACTGTACATGCTTTGAGCGACCATCTCTGATAGGGTTACCCAGATAGCACACATCATTTAAAATTATGACAAAATTATACCACAACATATAATTTCATAATGATAAAGTTCCCAGAATTCTGCAATGTCTGTTTTAAAATCAGATTTTGAAGTATTAGGTCTCTAATGTATTAGGTCTCTGCATTGTTTCTGTGAAAACGTCTGTGAAAAGCATTACTTCTAAATAATTTGGCCAAAGAAAACTTGTAAAATTGACATTGTTCAATTAATTTGTGCATTTTGAAAATGTTAATTAAAGGTGCAAGAAGTCAAACAAAAATCTGAAAAGAAGTCAATATTTCACTTTTTTGGGCAGCATTTTGTGTGTACAATTTTGGTTTTCAGCATAGCATTTAAAAATACAGTAGTTCGTTTATAGTTAAAAAACGAATGGAATGAATGAATGAATGGACGCAAAAGTACACGGACCCAACTGAAATCTGCTTGGCTTGAAAGTAATGTCTCTGTGATGTGAAGAGTGCTTCATAAACCACTACACTATTGACAACTAGGGCTTGAAGTGGGCCGGTACGCAGTATCTATACTAGCACTTCTATATTTTAGCCTTTAGAGTACCTGCACTTTTTTGTGCGTACCGGCACACTATATAAATCACACTACCCAGGCGGGATCACTTCTCATCTCGACCAATCACGTGAATGAATGCAAGCGGAGTGTGTAGGGCGCGAGATCATGTCAGGGGAGGCACGCAGAGTAGTAGAATAATAATTAATTATTGATTACTAATTTGAATCAGTACTTTATAACGAAAATAATATCTTAAGGCTTTTGCGATCAAATCATTTTAAACTCCTGCAAAGTCCAAGGACCCAGTAAACGAATTCCAACAGTAAGTTCAAAACAGCCTAATTCAGAGAAAACACGGCCGATTTCATCAGCGATTGTGGAAAGAACAGTGACTTATGTCCAGATTTCAGTAAAATTATTATTTTCAGCGTGTATTTGGCTTAAATGCAAGAGTGTTTTATAATGAACGCTGATTATGCGGTGGTCAGCGATTCTGAATGGATCCGTATAGTAGGCAGGCGATTTAGTGGTCTTTGGCGTCTCCCTGTGGTCCTGTTTGGTATCGCAGCTTGACTTGTGCTAATTTGTACTGAAAACTTTTATTATTGATTGATTGATTGTGGCACTATACATACATTGTGAATTATTAAAAAGTACTTATTTATTTAATATAAATAAATAAATAAGGGGGGGGGGCACTTCTTTTTTTCCACTTCAAGCACTGTTGACAAGAGACAGTGGACCTTTTTTGCCCATGAAATTTCACAAATGTGACCACACCTTAATACAGCTGCTGAGGGAGTGACTGTAAATTTGACATCTCTCTTCTGACTCACATAATCAATTTCTCTACAGTGTTTCTTGTAGCTTTTGGAAAGTCATGGAAACGCAATCATGGATTTTTTTTCTTGTTGGAGCAAACAGGAATGCAAAAAATATATTAGAGATGGTCTCCCATGTACCCCAGGGGTTTTTGACTGAGCAGCACTTACCTTCCTGTGGCTAGTATGTGCTCGCGATGAGGATTACTGTGTATGCTGCATACTCCCATAGTGTGTCTGTGACAGGACAGCAGTATTTACTCACAATGACTGCATAAACACCATGAAACAGTCATATAAAACATAATGAAGTTAAGCAGTGACTTAATAAAGACTGTTGGTGGATAAAAAAAATACATAGCTACTGTCTGACCTCTTGCTGGTGAAGGAAGGGGAAGAGGGACCCATTCTCAGATCCCAGCCCTTAAGTTTGCAGTCATCACCACCTGGGACAGCAGGTACACAAAAGTTAAGATGGTCAAATCAGAAACCATGGATGATGTTTGCATGATTTTCATCGATTACAGTTCTGCTTTTAACACCATATTACCAGACATACTGATCAGGAAGCTGCTTCACCTGGATCTTTCCACTAACATCTGTTTGGATTATGGACTTTCTCACAAATCGTCCACAATCTGTCAAGCACAGCTCCCATCTCTCCACTACTTACACTCAGCACTGGCTCCCCACAAGGCTACGTGCTGAGCCCACTGCTGTACTCACTGTACATGCACGACTGTATTCCTGTTCATGCCTCCAATTCTATAATCAAATCTGCGGATGACACTAGCCTAGTAGGACTAATTTCAGGAGATGACGAGTCCATCTACCGAGACGAGGTGCAGTGACTGACAGCATGGTGCTCTGAAAACAACCTGGTACTGAATACAAAAAACAAAACAAAGGAATTTATTCTAGATTTCAGGAAGTGCAGGGCTGACCCTCCTCCCATTTTCATAAATGGGGATTGTGTGGATAGAGTACAAAGCTTTAAATTCCTGGGAACCCACATATCTGACAACCTCTCCTGGTCTACCAACACCACAGCCACTGTCAAAAAGGCTCTGCAATAGAGAGCATCCTAACATATTGCCTCACAGTGTGGTATGCTGGCTGCTCTACAGCACTTCAGAGGGTCATTGATACAGAGCAGAAGATTATCGGCTTCCCTCTTCCCTCACTCCAGGACACTGCGAACACCCGCTATCTTTCAAGAGCAAAACAGATTGTCACCGATTATTTCCATCCCGGCCACTCTTTTTTTGACCTCTTGCCCTCAGGAAGACGCTATAGGTCAATAAAAGTACAGACTTCCAGATTCATGAACAGTTCCTATCCCATACTTCTAATCAACACACATAATGTCTCTGCACCCCTAGTTGTCATAGTTTATTTATTAGTGCATCTTTCACTCTTTCTATTTATGCATTTGTGCAATATACAGTACAGTATCAGTGCAATTCTATTTATTGATTATTAAATAAAAATAATTGATATATTGATAACATTAATTATGTTAGTGTGTGTAGTATGTTGTGTTATGCATTCGAAATTGAGTTGTATTGTAAATGCAATGACAATAAAGGCTTCTTATCTCTTATCTAAAAAAAATACATTTACATGAAAAGATAAATCAATGCAGTGTTATTTCAGTATTGTTTATATGCTATTATAGTATTAATTCATATGTTGCATTATTTTATATTTTTCAATTTTAATTTGAATTAGTTTAGTAATTTTTATGAGCTTGTCATTTTTATTCTTTTTTTAATATTTCTATTTAGCTTTATTATTTATCTTTCAGTTTATTTTAGTTAGCTGCCAAGGACACTTTTTTTAAGTTAAAGTTTTTCATCTAATATTTATATTTTATTTTATTTCAGCTTTATTTCAAAGAACCAAAATTATTTAGTAGTGTTTAGATTAATAACACCGAATCAATGACCATACATGCAACAGCTCCACAAACGGTTCCTTTAGCTTGCTCTTTTCCCTCATACCTGAATAAACAATCTGTGTATCCCAGTAACTAAATGCTGAGATCCAGGCTTCAAAGTCATGAGCTTTCCATTGACACACAGCGGTTAAACTGGCTTCCCCCAGAGACAGCGCTGTGAGAGAGCCGCTCGAGTCACTGCACACCACACGCACATCACTGCTGCAAAAACACAACAGTAACCATTACATACAGAGACAATGCAATGCCAAAACATCAATCCATCAATAACAAGCGCACCTTACCTCTCACCTCTCCCTGTGGACCAGTCTAAAGACAAGGCCAGTCTGTCAGGACCCAACTTTGTGCTCAACTCACACTCCAGAACGCAGGTGCCCTGCTACTGGAGACACAGTCCAGACAGGCAGAAGACACTTAATGAAGTACAAATACAGCAGTAAAACATCTTAACACAGTGTCCAGTGCCTACAGTATCTAAAGCAGTGGTTCTCAACAAGAGTACCTCAGCAAACCTCCAAATTATATACAGTATTATAAATATATTTAAAGGGATAGTTCACCCAAAAATGATAATTCTGCCATCATTTACTCACTCTCAGGTTGTTCCAAACCTGTATGAGTTTCTTTCTTCTGTTGAGCATAAAAGAAGATATTTTAAAGAATGTGGGTAACCAAACAGCTGTTGTTCCCCATTGATTTCCATAATATGAAAAAAAGTACTATAGAAGTCAATGGGGACCAGAAACTGCTTGGATAACAATATATTTAAAATATTTTCTTTTTGTGTTCAGCAAAAGAAAGAAATTCATACAGGTTTGGAACAACTTTGAGGGTGAGTAAATGATGACAGAATTTTTATTTTTGAGTGAACTATTCCTTTACAATAATAATTCATATAATGCAATATAAATAATATAATTACTATTTTAATTATTAATAATTTAAATATAAATTTTAAGTATCTAGCTTAATTAAAAATGCTTTAAAAAATAATATTTCTTTTTTTCCCCCTTAACTTTTTAAAATATTGCTTGATATTTATTAAAAGAGTTAGGTTATACATTCAGGAGTTCAGGTTATACATTTCCAACATAATTGCAGTGGCATTCTTTAATTATTATAAGCTGAAATAATAATTGGTGTCAATAGAGATAACTTTTATTACATCTAGAACAGTCCTTGAATGTGCAATTCCTCATGCAGCATGAGAGTGATTTGTCACCTGAGATTCCATAAGCTTGTACAACTGAATTTCTCCACTTGCAGTGGCCATACCCAACAACGGGCGCTCTGATATCGGCACGTGACACCTGGGGAATTAAAAAAAGAAGAAGCTTAAAACAAATGGAAACACTCAGAATTCACGTGTATTGAACAGGTCTGTTACATAAAGCATTTGACCCAGCATCCACACCAGTGTTGCCAGACGTATGATAGTTATCATATTTGTACGATAATTTTGACCTCTGTACGATGTATGATCAATAATGTAAAAAATCCCATAACGTACGATAATTTCTGAATTTTTGAAGTGAGTGACGTGACATGTGGTCCCACAACCTTTGGGTTACGAGTCCTACTCTCTAACCATTAGGTCATTTTTTTTTCATGGATCTTGACGGCAAGAACCCCCTCAAAATCTGGCAACACACAGGCTTCCAATGACAGACTCACAGGTGGAGTTATTTATCTAGTTTTTTATCTATTGTGGTAATTTGCAGGTTGTGTAAAAAAGTTGTTGGTCTAGATAAATAGCTGTATTCTGCACGTTTGTCTCATGTACGATCATTTTCTTCCAAATATGATAATTTTGAGCTTCTGGTATGATACTTGGACATTTCCAATCTGGCAACACTGAATCCACACCATTACTGGCCATCTGTCAAGGGTGCTTCCCTGCAGTAGGGGTTCAATCTTCAACTGGCTGGCAGGAGCCGCCACCGACAGGTCACGTGACCTGC
>NW_015505331.1:1388839-1442661 GCF_001515645.1 Sinocyclocheilus grahami
CGGGGAGCAGTTGGGGGTTCGGTGCCTTGCTCAAGGGCACCTCAGTCGTGGTATTGAAGGTGGGAGAAAGCGCTGTACATTCACTCCCCCCACCTACAATCCCTGCCGGTACAAGACTCGAACCCACAACCTTTGGGTTACGAGTCCTACTCTCTAACCATTAGGTCATTTTTTTTTCATGGATCTTGCGGTCCATGACGGCAAAAACCCCCTCAAAATCTGGCAACACACAGGCTTCCGATGACAGACTCACAGGTGGAGTTATTTATCTAGTTTTTTCCTGTCAGTGGTTGGTGGCAGCTGCCAGTGGCAAGTCACGTGACCTGTCAGTGGTTGGTGGCAGCTGCCAGTGGCAAGTCACGTGACCTGTCAGTGGTTGGTGGCAGCTGCCAGTGGCAAGTCACGTGACCTGTCAGTGGTTGGTGGCAGCTGCCAGTGGCAAGTCACGTGACCTGTCAGTGGTTGGCTGGCTGGCAGCTGGCAGTATGCCTTAACAAGATCCACTGGCGGATCAGTCAGACAGCTGCAAGAGCGCTCCGAGTTTAACGCGTTCTCTACCACTCTCTCTACAAGGAAATATATTATTTTATGATTATTTATATATTCTTATGGGTCTAGTCTTTTAATTTGTCGACATTTTATAGAGGCTTATTACAAATAAAGTGCCCAAATGGCCGTGATCCCAACTGCCAGCTGATTGTCGCTTCCCTGCCTCAGCCTACATAGGACAAGCGGTCTGGAAAATGGATGAATGCCATCACATACAATACAATAAAAAATACACAGCACAATACAGTACAGTAAACATACGGAGTGTGTAATGTTGTAGGTGAAAAGTGAACTGTAGTGAGCAGAATGAACAGCGAGATTGATTTACCATTTGAGATCGAGTACAGCAGGAGTGTCTATCCGCTGAGTCTCAGTCAGTGGAGGGATGAACGATGGTTGCGGATTACAGTCAAACAGATAAAGTCGACCGATTCTGCTCGGGGCAGAGTCTTCTGCGGTTTGCTGCAAACAGAATACAGCGTTTCAATTGAGAATTGAGCAGTTGATACCACACAATACCATAAACTAAAGCCGAAAAATATTTTGCGTTACCTTATCATCGCCTTTTTGAAGTTGGTAAGTCCCACATGCCAGAACGTGAGACCACTGTGGTAATGGACACCACTCCACGGTATCAGCGCTTAACTCCGTGTCAAACACTTGCAGGGTTCGGGTTCGAGACTGCCAACCCATTTAAGCGGCTCGGCATAACATGAAGCAACTTAGAATGGATAATCACAGTAGCTGACGAAGAAATAACTGTACGTGTACTGTCAGTCTGTGACCCCTACATGCATGCAGCACTAGACCAGCTGTCATTGCATATTTTATTTACATTTTTAAATTGATATAATTTTTATTTTAAATGAATGGTGTATATATTATAACTTAGTGTAAAATATGAGTTTCCAGGTTATAAACATTTTCGTGAAACTGCGCCTTTTATCGTTTTTACGAGGTAAACAGGACGTGAATGGCACAACAACTTCCGGGTGGCTGAAGTCTGCCTGGCTGAGCGTTTAAATCGCGCCCTTGTTGTTTATGATGAGCAGTTCCTGACTGAGAAGCATGCTGTTTTCAATTCCTATGTCATTTTACGTTAAATCAGAATGGAACAAAACAACTCCGAGTCCAAATCTGTCCTTTGCACATTGCTGGATAAAAACGATCAGTCCAAGTATGTGTTTTTTACGCAAAAGCGATCAGCAGGAGACATAAGTATTGGGTGAGTTAACACGAAATGTCAACAGTAACAACACTAAATTACAAACTCTTCAGTTGACTACAACATTTGTCATGATGATAATAATAACAATAAATAATATTATTTATAGTTGTATGTATCGTGATTGTTTATATCTCTATATATCATGATGTCCTATATCCTGTAGATTTACCAATGGTGAAGATGTTTGGAAAACATATCTTTCAGAGGAGAATCTGTCTCAGCTTGTAAGGAGTTTTTTTAAATAGTCTTTCTATATGACAGATAACAATAATACAATGCTTTTGTTTCTTTATAGTTTAAGAAATTTTCATTAAAATCCACAGAGGATTATACCTTCAAACTCAAGTGAGTTGCAACTTGAGCAATTAATAAATCAATAATCTGATTTCTTGATTGACAAGATCGTGTGTCCTCTCTGAGAACCGTCTCTTGTGTATGTGGACAGATGTGCGTGCAAAGCTGGCAGAGCATTTGTGAAGCTGCAGGAGGACAGTGCTGTGCTGCATTTAGGAGCGGAGCCCACAGACCTCAGTCTGTCGCTGCCAAAACTCACCGACTCCGAGGGAAAGACAGAAGTCAAGGATCTGCTTTTTAAAATGGCAGACAGCCTGCAACAGCTAGAAAGTCAAGGCCAGCAAAGATGTTTTCAATTATTATACTCGCTAATTTTCAAAATAATAAAACCCTGCTTTGCTAAATGTTCACTGTTTTATCATTTTTAGGGTCTACATACTCATTTAGTCCAGTCAAGAGCCCTCAGAAGAGGAGTGCTGGTAAGTTAAGGCAGCACCTTTTAAGCTTGATAGTTGTCAAATGGATTTAAATCACTAGTTGAAACATCCAGGGGGCCTAATAAGTCTTAATTATTTTGTTATATTAACATAATCTTAATTAAAATGCTAAAACCCCCTGACATTATATTTTTGAGGGCTTTTTTTTAAAGTTTATTTTATTACAGCAGAAGTACCAGCTGTGGCGCCTTTGCGCTTCGGGCGTCCCGAGTTCGAGTCCCGGCTCGTGGACCTTTACCGATCCCACCCCCCTCTCTCTCTCTCTCTCACCCACTTCGCTTCCTGTCAACCTACTGTCCTATCTAAATAAAAGGCATAAAACGCCAAAAATAAATCTTTAAAAAAAAAAAAAAAGTACCAGCTGTATACTGTATATCAGAACTACTTCTAATTGTCTAAGCTCATTTAAAATGAGTGATGACATGTTTTTGTTTTAGAATTTGAACCTAGGAAACAGCATAAGGGTCCAGTAGTAGCAGTTACCTACTGTCCTATCTAAATAAAAGGCATAAAACGCCAAAAATAAATCTTTAAAAAAAAAAAAAAAGTACCAGCTGTATACTGTATATCCGCTTCATATCAGAACTACTTCTAATTGTCTAAGCTCATTTAAAATGAGTGATGACATGTTTTTGTTTTAGAATTTGAACCTAGGAAACAGCATAAGGGTCCAGTAGTAGCAGTTCGAAAACGTCTTCCTGGGGATTCTCTCATCAACCCAGGAACAAAAAGGTATATATTTTTATGGACTTTACATTCCAAAATAAATAAACAAAAATCTGCCAACACCTTACAGAGGGTATTCTGCTTACTGACCATTTCGGTTTATTTTACAGAAAGAAACCTGCAACAGGTGTGGCCTTTGACGATGAATGATGTCAACACAACCACTGAATTTCATAAAAACATGAATTGTACCTTTTTAACCAACTCACTGTTTTTAAAATGTATCTCGCATACAA
This sequence comes from Sinocyclocheilus grahami, assembly GCF_001515645.1. Classification (NCBI taxonomy): domain Eukaryota; kingdom Metazoa; phylum Chordata; class Actinopteri; order Cypriniformes; family Cyprinidae; genus Sinocyclocheilus; species Sinocyclocheilus grahami. The sequence continues at coordinate 1,392,370 of NW_015505331.1, forward strand.
ATCACAATATGAGCTGTTTTATGTCATGTATCCATTTTATCATGGTTTTATTTAATAACATTGCTAAATGATTTCTTTATATTTTTTCCCTTTGGATTGCGTTGCTAATAAAAATGGTATTTTTAAATAATTGTGTTCACTGAAAATGTTATTTTAATCAGTAAGCTTTAAAAAAAAAAAAATAATAATAATAAACAGTCAGAAAATCAATTTAACAATTTATTGATTTAATTATTCTCTTTTCTCCCTGTTAATATTAAAAACATCAGTTCACCCCAGTTAGCACAAGATTATGGAAACGATAAAAGTAATTGAAAACAAGCTGAAAAGGTCCAGTCAATCTTCTTACAAGGGAATCCACCTGAACATAGGTATTACTGGATGAAAAAAAAAACATTAATAAATATTGAATCTCATTCACATGTACTGAAGTTACATTCCAAAGCACTGACTAGAAAGATAAAACTAAATCACCCCCTTAACCATAATGCTATTTTATATGATACAGAACCACTTTCATGTTTGCTGGTGTCTTAAATCACTGCACTGTAAATTTCCAAAGTGAAAAGCAGCTTGCACTGATCTTTAGTTAGGCTGTTGAGGTTCTCCGTTAGCAGGAAATATATTTGGAAGTGGCCCAGTCGCCTTAATAATCAACGTGAGACTTTTGATCATTATGTAAATAAGTATCATTAGGTCAGTTTTCACATAGCTGGTCACAATTCATTTACACATGTCAAAAACCCAGAGGGCCTCCTTATCAGTCTTTGCTTTCCTCTCTTTGAGCTCAAAAATATCAATCATTCTTTTACGCAGCAATGTCAGAAAAATAAGACCATTATAGTACTAAGTGCCGAAGCACGGTTAGACTGTCACTGAGCGATAGGACCTAACCATCATGTACATCACTGACATGAAGGAGAAGCATCATTTCAAACAAACAATATAATTGACTAATTTCTGGTAAAAAAACTAAACATTTACACTCGTATTACATTACAGTGCAAACAACAAAGTCAAAACCTCCTGCTATTCAATAAACAATCCAAGGGTTCTCATTAATACAATAATCAAGAGCAATGACCTGATTTCTGTCTGTCTGCAATTACAGTGACTCAAAGTCCACCTTTGGCTTCACAGTGATAGCACGACAATTATTATGAATATTTCCACTGACATCTGGTGTAGGAGTTCTTTCAACTGGCATCTGGTATTATGCAGCTTTTAACCCTTAGCAATAATGCAACATAAATTTTCCACTGAGACAGACACCGATATCAATTACAATTAATTTCAGAATTCATTCAATCAAAGAAAAAAAGTGAGAAAGCCCTGGTTCAGGAGACAAAAGTCAGCTCTTATGTCGTTTACATTCACTTACAAGAACATAAACATCTCCGCAGCAGGGCTGGTTCAGTCCGGTTCCACTAAAGGCCTTTGAATCGGTCACAAGCCATTCACTATTGAATGTCCGATTTAAAAACTTAAATGGTGCACAGGTACATTTGCATTCTTCAACAAGAACAACATGTCTGTTCAAAACACGTAAGCATAGTAAAATTTCTTCAACCCACAACACAACAGGCTTGTCTTTTATAGCATGCTCTCAATGCAGGTACGAATAAACAAAGTAGGTCCGAGTAAAGAAAAAAAGATTGGTTTCAACTCAACGTGAGGATAAACAGTCGTAAAAAGAAGAAGTTGCAAAGGCTGAACCCATACGAGTCCTATTCCTTGAAGGATGATTATGTTACGACAGCAACACTACAATTAAAACGATTCAACATGTGATCAGTTTAAAGATAGTATGACCATATCTAAATTTCGAGCGATACCAAAATAAACCACACGGCCGGGTTGTATCTAAGAAATACATTCTCTTTAATTCCCATCCAGCAGGCTTGAATATAAAGTACAGTAATACATGATTCCATAAACCATCATCTCCGAAACACAGGAGGGGAGGCCGTGGTCGGAGTACCTCTCTGGCCCAATCAAGTTCAGGCACCGACTGTGTCCGCATCTCTGTTTAGAGTTCCCAGAAGAGCCGTTCTCTCCCTCTGCTACTGAAGTGCAAATGGAAACAAGAACAATCCACTCGCTGGGCCAGAGAGACGGATCCTCTCCGGCTAGAAAAAACACACAAATGTCTTTCACCATACAGACACGGGTCTGAACTTGAGGCTTGTTTTTTAACATCGCTCCGTCTGTGAGATGTTTCAGCACAGAGTGTCTGTATTAAAAGACAACTGCACCTGTGAGAAAGCAAAATGAAAATGATTAGAGAAAATATTTTAAATAATGTAGTTTAATAGTCTTGTAATAATTGCTGTTCTTTTGAACTTCTTATTCATCAAAGAATCCTGAAAGAAATGTATCACGGTTTCCACAAAAATATTAAACAGTTTCAACCGTGATAATAGAAAATATTTCTTTAGCACCAAATCATTATAATTAGAATGATTTGTTAAGGATGTTGGGAAATTGAAAACGGGAGTAACAGTTGAAAATTCAGCTTTGCCATCATTGAAATAAATTACATTTTAAAATATAATAAAATAGAAAACAGTTGTTTTAAATTGTAATATTTCATAATATTACTGATTTACTGTTATATATTTATTTTTAATCAAATAAAAGAAGCCTTAGTGAGGACAAGAAACTCCTTTCAAAAACATAAAAAAATCTCTAAAACCTTTGAACTGTAGTGTAGTATTTTTAGTATGTAGTATATATTTTTAAATGTTTAATAGGACTATCTTGCCCCATTTTTGTCTTCCATTGTTTTGCAAAAGTTCATGTTAACTTAAATTCTAATCCCATTTTTTATTCACTTTACTTTTTTTGACATTCCAGCGGCCACAGCCTGATTCTAAATCCATAAGAAGCTCACTTGATCTTTTTTTTTTAATAGAATAAAGCTTTCTAATAACAAATGTCTTTATAAATCTCAACCCAAGTGGGCTGGTATTAAGAGTAAGACTGTGCCAAGCTGATTTAATTGAATTATCTCATCAACTGAAATGTAGTTTTTATGTGCCTGTGTTCCAAGTCTTACCCTCTCTTCCTCAAAGCTGATCAGTCCTTCATCATCATCATCACTCTCAAGTTCTTCTGGCTCTTCACTTACGAGGGCGTTGAGTTCTGTGTTAGTGGGACGAGGCCTGAGGATGCTGAGCAGCCGCTGCAGTGGTGACTGACCAGCACTAGACGGGGAACTTTCTTGCTGTTCTAAATTATCACTTTGCTTTTTTGCAAAGTTGACAAAGACCTAAGAAAAGAACAGGCAAGAAGAAATGACTACTTTTCCTTGTTACAGTATGTAGGTTTTGGATTCATATTTCATAAATTTTGTTAATCTTTTGACCAACTGAATCATTAAACAGAATTTCAGCCAAGTAAACTAATGCCTATTTCACTTTCAATTATAACATTTTTCAAGTCACTGACGTATACTTACGTTGTCCAAAGTTGTCTGGCTGACAGAATAATCTTCGATGCTCAGCACCTCCACCACCTGCTCCATTTTGCTGAAGACCTGAGCCAGAGAGATGTTCTCTGACTTCAGCTGGTACTGAATCTTTGTGTGGTGCCGCTCCTTATGTGAAAGAATATGCAGAAGTTTACAATTTTTTACTGCAAGTGAAGCAAGCTCAAAATATACTCAACATGTACACTTAGTTTTGTCAGCACTGCACAAAAACACCTTACGAGAGCTTCTTCGTCTTATATATATATATATATACAGTGGGGCAAAAAAGTATTTAGTCAGCCACCAATTGTGCAAGTTCTCCCACTTAAAAAGATGAGAGAGGCCTGTAATTTTCATCATAGGTATACCTCAACTATGAGAGACAAAATGAGAAAAAAAAATCCAGAAAATCGCATTGTAGGATTTTTAAAGAATTAAACGTGGCTGGGTCTTTGAGCATGACAATGATCCCAAACACACCGCCTGGGCAACGAAGGAGTGGCTTCGTAAGAAGCATTTCAAGGTCCTGGAGTGGCCTAGCCAGTCTTCAGATCTCAACCCCATAGAAAATCTTTGGAGGGAGTTGAAAATCCATGGTGCCCAGCGACAGGCCCAAAACATTACTGCTCTAGAGGAGATCTGCATGGAGGAATGGGCCAAAATACCAGCAACAGTGTGTGAAGACTTACAGAAAACGTTTGACCTCTGTCATTGCCAACAAAGGGTATATAACAAAGTATTGAGATTAAATTTTGTTATTGACCAAATACTTATTTTCCACCATAATTTGCAAATAAATTCTTAAAATCCTACAATGTGATTTTCTGGATTTTTTTTCTCATTTTGTCTCTCATAGTTGAGGTATACCTATGATGAAAATTACAGGCCTCTCTCATCTTTTTAAGTGGGAGAACTTGCACAATTGGTGGCTGACTAAATACTTTTTTTCCCCACTGTATATATATATTATATATATTACAATCCAAACTGACAACATAGATGTACTTGTATACTACTGCCATCTGTTTTGGAGAAAGTTGAGCTGATGCACAGCAAATATGAAATATTTACATTTCCAGTCAAACTCTTGTCCTTAAACTTACCTTTAGGATGGCCTCTGGAAAATTCCTGTTGAAAAACCGTATCACTTCCTTGATGCTAGCCGTGGTCTTAGTTCGTACTGTTATCATGTATCCATCCCCAAATCTGAAAAAATATATAAAAAGAACAAGCAGTGAGTCGACATTTTAAAAGAACACTGCACTCCTGTGTCGCACATTTTAGTGGCTGAGACTTTTCAAACCTGTTTTTGAGATGCTGGATGCTACCCAGACACTTGAACCTGCCGTTAACCATGATGCCCAGTCTCGTACACAAGGCTTCACACTCCTCCATACTGCAAACAAATACATTAATATATTAGTGTTATTAAAAGTAAACAGAAAACAGAAAATACAATTTATATAGTTACCACACCTGTGTGATGTCAACACCACAGAGCGTTTTAACATGTGAATAAGAGTTTTATGCTTAATAAATTACCAATAGGGTAAAACAATCAGCTTAATTCAAAACATTCTATATATTCTGTCGAAAAATACTTTGTATTTTTAACACTGAAAAAATAATCAGTAGTGTTGTTAGCACAGCAACATATAGCAACATTTCCTAAATAAAACAAAATAGCATAATATAGCGCTTATTTATTAACATTTGTTGGAGGTTTATGCTTTAAGAATTACAAATTAGGTAAAAACTAATATATTTCAAGCTTTAATCTACATTCTGCCAAAATACTTAGTATTTTCAGCAATGAAAATTAATGAAGAGTCGTTAACAAAGCAACATGCTAACATCAAATCTTCCTTACAAAACATCAGTTAAAAATAATCTACTTAAAATTGTATAAAATGAGACTTGTCTAAATTAAGATTATTTTTCTTATTCTTTGGCAAAATGTTTTTGTCTTGTTTTAATATATAAACAAATTATTGGTTTATGCTTATAATATAACAAAGAAAAAAAAAAAAAAAAAAACTTAATTTTAAATATATTCTATATTCTGGCCAAAAAATAGAGAATGGTGAAGAAGAAGAAGGATTTAGAAATCTGTTAACAAATCAAAGGCGGTCTGAATGTAGCACCTGTGTCCCTGAATAAAGGCCTCTCCCACTGTTGTGCTCTCATCTCCTGTCAGCATTTTGAAGGTGGTGGTCTTTCCTGCCCCGTTCACTCCCAGCAGCCCGAAGCATTCCCCAGGACGGACCCCCAGACACAAACGGTCCACCGCCAGGATCCGGCCCATCTTGCGAGACTTGTACACCTGTGAGGAAACACAAGCTCTGAGGATCTTTTGAGGACAGAACGATGTGTTCAGGTCAGACAGACATGGTTAAGGGAAAGTTTTAAAGGGGTCATATGACGTTGCTAAAAAGAACATTATTTTGTGTTTTTGGTGTAATGAAATGTGTTTATGCGGTTTAAGGTTAAAAAACACATTATTTTCCACATACTGTACATTATTGTTTCTCCTCTATGCCCCGCCTTTCTGAAACACGTTGATTTTTACAAAGCTCATCGGTCTGAAAAGCGAGGTGTGCTGTGATTGGCCAGCTATCCAGTGTGTTGTGATTGGCCGAATACCTCAAGCGTGTGACGGAAATGTTACGCCCCTTATTCTACTGTGATGCCGTGTCCCGGCCCGACGATACAAAACCAATAAAACCCATTACAAACGAGGCATTTTTTGCATCCAGTGGGGACATAATTACTGATTATAATGACTTATACTGTCTTTTTACATCGCGCCGCATAAACATAAAACCATGTCTGCATTTGCATTATTTGTCAGAACACTGGCATTGTAGGCTACTCTCCCAGGATCAGGAAACAGTCCTTGTCCTCCATAAAATGCTGGAAAGATGAGAAAACAGGACTTCAGATAGCTGTTTACCAACTTCAGATCCTGTGAGGTAAAAAAAAATAAATCAAAAGTATATTAGTGATAAAATGTTATACTGTTATATTATTTTAATAATTGGATACAGTCGAAAAGATCAAGAACACTTGAGGTGGGACAGGCCACCACTTAAATAATTTAATTAATAGAGCATGACATCAAAATAATACATCAAAAATACATTTGCAAATGTATACCTATGATGAAAATTACAGGCCTCTCTCATCTTTTTAAGTGGGAGAACTTGCACAATTGGTGGCTGACTAAATACATTTTTCCCCCCCTGTATATATATATATAAGGTAAATTAGTTACCTATTTAAACACCAAAAAAACTCCCTATTTATACACATGCCATGCCATCAGTGCTAATAATTTCTCTGTCTGACCTACCTTGTCACGCTCGAACAGCTGTAGGAGGAAAGTGGCCACCGTGGCTGTTATGCCAATGAAGAGATTGATGACTATGAGGAAAACATAAGCTGTGCTGGGCACCTCAAACCAGAAAGATGCTGGATACATAATGGGGGTTATAGACCAGCTAGAAAGAGAGAGCGAATTGTCACATTTAATGTGAATAAAACCGATTAAAAAAAACCCCCTGTATTTACTGTCACACCGTCTGACTGAGTCTTCATACAGAAAGAGCTTACCCATAAAGGAGGAAGAGAGAGAGCACTGCTGGGAAATTTGTAGGTGATGTGTACGCAGGAAGGTCAAATACAAACAAAATTAGGACACAGCACGTTGCTGGAACCAGGTAGTTCAGCTAGCGAAGAAAGGACAAAAGAAAAACATTTTAGCCCTCAGGACTGTTCTTGTTTGTGAATAAGCACCAAATCCCACATAGTCTCTCCTTCATCTTACCATATCCCATATGTAGTTTGCTAGCCAGTACGTGACAGGGTCACATCCACTGACAAACTGCAGGTGTTTGGCTTTGGTGGATTTTTCTGCTACCAGGAAGACCACGAAGCTTGCTGGCACAAAGGACATGGCTACAATGATGAAGATGGCAATAACCACATCAGTGCCCTGGAGCCTAGAAGAAGATGAAGAGCGGATATGAAATCAAAAATAAGCAATGAGTGTTCGAGGGTTGGAACAGGAAGAAGAGAGGAGAGTAGGACTTACAGATAATCCAAAGAAAGACTGGCACTGGTTCTGTTCATTGGATGATTGGTCACTGTGATGCCTGTGAACACAAACAGAATTTTTAGTGCAATTAAACAATCTTCATAAAAGAAAACAACAGAACGAATATGACTTGTGAAATGTGCACAATTATAGAGAAACAACAGTCAATCAAAGTTTTCAGTCAATGTTTCCTAGATAGATACCTGCAGCTAATTCAGACTCACCGTATGCAGCAGGGTTTCCTTTACTACTGGGCAGATTGGCTCTGAGGATGGCATTGTTCAGGACATTTAGGTAAGTGGGCATACTATGATACCCTTTGTTATTGTAAAGCACCTGTAGAGGAAGACAAAAACATTAAACTTATGAAATATTAGCTCAAAATATATATCAGCTATAAAGAGTAAGAATGCTCTGACTTGCCTGTGAGGATCGCCTCACTGCTATTTTGCGCACCATGGGTGAAGTTTTTCTCCCAAAGGATGCTGGAACACATTTCTGTATGTTTCCTACAGTAAAGCCTCCATATCTACAGGATATGACAAAAATCATTAAGTTTTTGAGTTCTTGTAAAAAAAATTTTAAAAAGAAAAAAAAGTTTTTGCCTCCATCCAATTAACAACCAATGGACTGAAACAAGATCACCGTAGATTCTTTTTCGATAATCAGTTAAACTCGGACATATTTCACAACAGGGAAGAAAAGACCTGTCGCTACTTCTGTTACGAAGCGATTTTAAAGGACTCATATTCTGAATATCATATACATATACTTTTAAACTCCTATATAATTAATTTGCATGTTAAAAACCCAAAACGTCCAGTCAGTCCAAAAAGTCCATTAATCAAAATTGCACTGCACAAACCGTTCTGAAATCATTTGTTTGTGGTGATGAATACACTGGCATATTTACAAATGGGCAATGATACTGTACCATATTACTAAATATTCAGTATTCAGCAACTTGGTCTGAAAAAGACCAAAAATTTAAGAAAAAGAGTTTTATGCTTAATAAATTACCAATAGGGTAAAAACAATCAGCTTAATTCAAAACATTCTATATTCTGTCGAAAAAATACCTTGTATTTTTAACACTGAAAAATAATCAGTAGTGTTATTAGCATAGCAACATATAACATAGCAAAATTTCCTAAATAAAAAAATAGCATAAGATAGTACTTATTTATTAACATTTGTTGGAGGTTTATGCTTTAAGAATTACAAATAGGGTAAAAACAATAAACATATTTCAAGATATACTCTACATTCTGCCAAAAATACTTCTTAGTATTTTCAGCAATGAAATTTAATCAATAGAGCCGTTAACATAGCAACATGCTAATATATATTGTATAATATTCATACATTATATAATATTACATATTAATATATATTATTCAGTATACAACAACTTGGTCTGCTCCATCACTTTGCTGGCATTGCAAAGACACTCATTAAAAAACTTTATTGAACCTGGCAGCAAACCCACAAATTCAGAGTAAGCATTTCACATGCAATACCTTTTATATAAAATCTTAAAGGTACAGTAGAAAAAACAGCCATCTTGTCTGCTATGTTACTACTAGGAAATTAATTAGGAAATGAATTAAATCAATTAGTAAATTCACTAAAATATGATATCATCCCTTTGACAGCCTTTCAGAAGATTACCTGTGTAATCTGAGACGATCAGAGGTGTACAGGATATATTCTGACACATTGCGACCTGTGATGTCCACCAAGATGTCTCCGGTTACTACCTTCATGAGGGGCGGTCGGCCCCCAACTCCACTGGGGCAGGAGAAGCCTGTGCCCTGCATGGAGCAGATACAGCGTACTGGCTCCCGGATGCTCAAGGGCAGAGTCGGGGGAGACGTTGCCATCTCTGTGGGAGCACAGCAAGGTGAGAGGTGCAATAACAAATGAGTGGAAGAATCCTTATCGCACAGCTTAATGGAAAAAGAGAGTCGGCACCCAGGATGTTTTAGAATAATCTACATTATGCAAGGAAATGCATTTTTTACTTTTAGCAATAGTCAGCAGGAGTTATTTTCAGTCTTTTCTAATATCATATCCAAAGGTGCATAACTTTCAGTATCAATCACTATTTTTATTTCTTTTATATCTCTTGGCTGCCAGTCAGTGTTATTTTTTGTTGTAGTCATAGTTTTTTGTCTTCTGATGAACATTTGTATTAAATTAAGTTGTATCATGTTATATTCATTTAAGTTTACTCAGTTACTAGAATGACATCTAATTTTAGTCCAGAAAATATGGACACCTACCAACCATGGCTGCATTTATTTGATAAAAACTATAGTAAAAACAGCAATATTGTGTAATATTATTACAATTTTTTATATTGTGAAATATTACAATTTAAAACAACTTTTAATGTAATTTAGTCCTGTGATGGCAAAGCTGAATTTCCAGCAGCCATTACTCCAGTCTTCAGTGCCACATGATCCTTCAGAAATCATTCTAGTATGCTGATTTGGTGCTTAAGAAACATTTCTTATCAATGTTCCTTATTAATCATGATTCCTTTTTTACATGATACTTTGATGAATAGAAAGTAAATTTTTGTCAAAACTTACTGATCCCAAAATTTTAAACCGTAGTGTATATAACATTTTTCCATCAAAAATGTAGTGCTATATATGCTGTTTACCATAATATGTACCTTTATATCCCATAAATTATCTATATATCCTTACATTCACTAGAAAAACAGCACATACAACAATCACATTTCAACTGCTCTGTGTCCTTCTTACCAATCTCAGGCACAGATAGAGCTACAGTCATTGCCACACAGACAAAGAAAGCAGGAAGCAGGATCTGTGAGAAAATGCCCTTGGTGTTCCTCTTCGCACAGTGAAACCTTTTCACTATCAGCCCGTGAAACTGCCGGAGTTTCAGCCACCAGCCCTCAAGCTTAAAGCTGCCCTGGCCCTCCTGTATGGTCCGCTCCGGTGAGGACTCTTCATCTGGAGCACAGAGGGTATTATAGTACACGGAGTGGTAAGCAAGCATCTTATCTTTATCTATTACCTCCAGGCCTTTCAGAGATGCATTTGTCTCTGACAGACTTCCGCTTTAAAATTCCAGAGGTGGCAAACAGCACTAGACAAAATGTTCTTTCTAAAAGCCTTAAAAGTATAAGTATAAAAAGAGCTGTTTCCTAGTTTGTTCCTTCGCTGTCTACAAACTACCAACTGAGCCATTAATGAAGTGTCTGCAAATTTCAAGTAATTAAATACATAATAATACAAATAAATTATTAAATAAATGTTAGGTTATTTCATTTAATAAAACATTTAAAAATATTTACAAATTATCTGTAATTAATACATTTTTAACTGTCTAATCAGCTTTGAATGTTCAGTTTTTTAGAACTCTTACAGACCATAATAAAAACTGAATAAATTCATAAATTTATGCTAATAACATAAAATGACCAACACTGAATAATAATAATAATAGTAATAGTAGATAATTATGGCTCTCAATTGATAAAACATTTAAAAATATTTAATAAACGTTAATGCATTCAGGTTTTTTTTTTTTAAGGAGTTTTTAGAAATCACACAGCACAATGAAACAGTTACTATGTCTAATTTAATAAATATGTTAATATAAAATAATAATGCAATTAATTTGATTAAATAATAATAATATTTTATATGCTATTTTCCTGAACTCTTAGAATGGGTGGATATAGGGGGCGGGCCGTCGTTTTTTTTTTTTAAGGAGTTTTTAGAAATCACACAGCACAATGAAACAGTTACTATGTCTAATTTAATAAATATGTTAATATAAAATAATAATGCAATTAATTTGATTAAATAATAATAATATTTTATATGCTATTTTCCTGACCTCTGAGACTGGCTGAATCAGGGTCCTGGCCATTGTCAAATAGTGGGCAATAGTCTCCATAGAAGTCAGAATAAAGGCCCCCTTCATCCCCTCTTATTGAGCCCAGAGAAGAACCGGATTGTAGGGACGCTTGGCTTGGGCTCAGCCTGGAGCACATCATCAGGTTATTGAGCTCCATCTCTGGCCGGATCACGGCAGCAGCTGGTGCCCCCTCACACTGCGGCCCTCCTAACAGATTAGAGGGCTTCCCAGCTGATGCTCCACCAGGAGAGTCCTTCATATCTGACAGAGAAAACGAGAGGGATACACATGAAATAAAATTTCATGGCTTTAGATGCATCTCTACAGCATTCTTCAACAGATCTATCTGACCATCTAACCTGCATCGCTGTTCTCCAGTGACAGATCTTCTTCTGATACCTTCAGAAAGACCTCCTCCAGTGTGGTGTCCATCACACCAAAGCTGGTCAAGGCCAAGCTGTCCAAACTCTGTTCCAGAGCCTGAAGAAAATACACCCAACACATGTGCCCATCAGTGAACGCCTCGTATTCAATTTACTAAAGATTTTTACTGATATCAGATTATGTTTTTCCAGTGGTCTAAAATGTTTGTGTGTACCTGAAACAGCCTCTCGAAACAGCCTTTCCTGACAGCCTCAGACGGTAGGACATAAGAGAGCTCAGTGTTGGAGTCAGACACCAGCAGACAGGAGGCAACGTACTGACGGATGAACTGTGTCACTCTGCTCTCTGAACATGGAGATATCGAAGAGGCGGGAGACAGGCTTGACTGATCTAAGAACAAACAGAAACATGATGTTGGGTCATGGCAGATGAAACCGTAGAAGAAAAACTAGGAGATTTTTCATCTGCTCTTTTGATATTTTAAAGAAACAAACAATTAAATGAGGAACAGAAGAACCATATAAAAAAAGATTATGGCGATAAAACAGATACAACAAAATTTTCACCAAAAAACGACCAGTATTTTACATAATAAAACAGATATTTACCAATAGATTTAGATAATAAAGTGATAAACGATTTTATACATGTAGAATAATGTTATTTTATTATTATTTATATACTATTAAAGCTTTTATTAATTTTTCAAATTAGCTTTTAGTTTTATATTTTCAGGTTCCATTTTAATTTTAGATACATTTTTAGTAATGGTGTTATGTGCTTTTTTTTATATTATTGTTTAAGTTTAGTTTATTTTAGTTAAGTTTTAATTGTATTTATTTTTCAGTTAATTTTACAGCATCAACTTTTTCAGTTGGTTGCAAAGACAACATTTCAATTAAGTTTTTCATCATCTAACATTTAGATTTTATTTCAGCATTATTTCAATTCATTTTTTTTTTTTTAAATAGTTTTAGTTTAATAACCCTTATTTATAATATTTTAGTACAAAAAAAAAATCTATATCTATATCTATATATATATATATATATATATATATATCAAATAGGGAAATTACGTGAGCTGGACTCAAACTCACAATGCCAATATGCCATCTCAGACATTAATCATTGAAAATGTGCAAGTCCACAAATGAGAAGATCCGCACATATACCTGCAGTGTGTGAGTCACTCTGTTTCTTGACAAGTGTAAGTTTGTAGCCATCTCCATATGTGCTCTTGAGGAAAAGGGGGGAACCGCAGCACTTGAGTTTGCCATGAGAGATGATGGCAATACGGTCTCCCAGCAAATCCGCCTCATCCATGTGGTGAGTGGAGAGCAGGATGGTACGACCTGCTCACACACAGATTCTAGTTTTGGACTGATCATATATTTGGAAACTGATTATCGACCCCAAATTTTTAAACAGTACTGTTTGTGTGATTAGTAATGATAGGATCACCTTGTTTATATTTAAGAATGAGGTCCCAGATTGCTCGGCGGGCATACGGGTCGACTCCTGCTGTGGGTTCATCCAAAATCACCGCCCGGGACCCACCTACAAACGCAATTGCCACCGACAACTTCCTCTTCATCCCCCCAGACAGAGTCTGAACCAGACTGTGACGCTTGTTGGACAATTCGAGATCCTCTATCATCCTGTGAATTCCAACACACAGCCGTTATGAACTCAGGAATGGGTACGATTGAGAAAGTGTTAGCAAAATGAGAGTATGTTAACCCACTTGTCCATCTCCTTCCGGATATCTTCTTCAGCCATGCCCTTCAGACGCGAGTAGAACCACAGGTGTTCCTCCACACTGAGCTTGTCAAACAGAACGTTGTGCTGGGGACACATGCCCAAATTCTGCCTGATGCGCTCCATATCTGTGCGGATATCATGGCCGTATATGGTGGCAGAGCCAGAGGTGGGTGGAAACAGTCCCGTGAGTATAGACCTATAAGAGATTCATTATATATTAAATTAATTTTCTGCAGGACACAGTTTCATACATACATCCACTTTTACAGTTGTAGTGTGCCATTGTCAGCCAATAACAAGCACAGTATGGGTCCAGAACCACCCTAACACACACTAAGAAACACAATATCCTAACACTCACATAGTGGTGGTCTTGCCAGCCCCATTGTGTCCCAAGAAGGAGACAACCTGGTTTTCATGCAGGTTTAGGCTCAGCTTGTTTAAGGCCAGTTTGCTGCCTGTCTTGTAGACTTTGGTCAGTTTGTCTATGCACACCACCAGCGGCAAGTGACTGGGTTCTTCTTCAATTCCACGAGTTTCCTCTAAGCAACAAACAGACATACATTTAGTAACATGCCTAAAAATCTCTCAACAAATTACATTATTTATTCACAAAACAAAGCTAACTTTAACAAAGAGTGCAAGCTGATAATGTGATGGATGGATGGATGGATGGATGGATACGGAACAAAGTGTACCTGAGCGTCTGTGTTCCATAGCACAAGCTTGGTCCTCCTCCATCACGCTTAGCCTGGTGCCGCCACCCCATGGCCGCTCCCACGTCTCTATGCGGCCACTTCCTAACCAATAGGATTTCTGCAAGGGAAAATACCATGGCCTAGGCAGTCCGTACATTCCTGAGAGAAAAAAAAAATTATGAAAAAACCAAAAGCATTTACTTTAATTTTATTAATGTGTAACAAGAATGTAGGCACTGTTTGCACTGCACAATAATGACATCACTGCAGCTTACCTGGATGCACAGCCTCTATATACCAAGTCAACACACCATATACAATGGCATCAATGGTGAGCATAACCATAGACAGCAGGAGGTTAAAGTCATCGCCCTCTACAGGTGACTGGTTGATAGTGCGCCACTGGATTCCAACCCCAGCAACTTCATACAGGGCAAAGTACTTCGATCCCAGACCGAATGCTGTGGTAGACATTAAAGACTGCACACACACACAGAGGAAGAATCACTTATGAGGAATGTTTACTGAAGATCAATAGACTATCAAAATGGAACATGAAAAGGATTCATGGGATGTCTTCATACCGCTATACACTTCTCAAAGGCAGTGATTTTGTCATGAGCCACCTCTTCTCTTATGGCCACGTACATGTATGGCACATAGCTCAGAAAGTAGATGATTCCTCCACATGCTGAAGCCAGTTTGGCTTTAGAGTACAACACAGACACTAGGAAACTTCCCAAAAAGAAAGTGGAGAAAACATTTACATAACATTAACACATTTTGGACTACTTTTCTTTGTTGAAAAACAATGTAAATAGAATGAAACCAGGTAGTGAGCAAGTAAAAATCATATTATGGCTCCAGTACCAGAACATGATGGTGGCGATAGCATAGATTGTAAGGAAGAGCCAAATGATAAAGGGATCGCTGTGGAGGAGGACCTTGCCATATTTCAGTATGGCAGTGAGGGCTGTCACTGAGATCGAAAGCTGCACGAAGCCTGTGATGAACCAGGCAACCCAGTGCACTGCGTTATTCAAGCCCATCATCTTCATCACCTGTGGAAAAACACCTTGCATTAACCATGGCAACGCTCTCGATCTCTCTGAAGTTTGTTGGTGACACCAGTTTCTCAGCAGAGGAATTTGTTTGTTTTAAAAGAAAGTTTAGTCTATTCTCTCACCTCTTTCAGTCTTTGCTCCTTCTCTGCTACAATGTGCTGGATCATCATGGCCACAGAGTAGACCCAGGATATGACCATACAGAGAGGCATCATGTGCTCGATAACAAACAGGAAACTGCAAATGGAAACACCTGTTACAACTCCTCACCTCCACAAGTTGATTCATTACTAGCACTGACCCCTAATATGCAAGCACCTGTAACTACTTTCTTTCTTTCTGAGATACTTAGAACACCCTTTTTAAGGATACCTAAAAGTTTGCTTGCAGTGGTTGGAATTCTCTTCAACTGCTTCCCCCCCCCCACAGTATTGTCTCCAAACGTGCAAATGATACAAAAATTCATAACACCCAAGATGTTTACACTTTAAGATTTTCTAAATTGGCTTTCCTTTAATAGTAGTAACACACATTAAGGTTTTTTTCCTAAAATATACCCACATCTGTTTGATCTTAACAGTTTTAGAAGCGTCACAGCACAAAGTAAACTGCCCTAAGATGAGTCTATGATTGTCCTCTTTCCCCTGAAGGAGACTGACTAATGCTGTGTCATCTGCAAATTTAATGCGGAGTGGAAGCAGCGCTTTTGTGAATTTGCCTGGAGCGAGGGATGTTTTTTTTTTATATATATATATATAAGCATCTGTGTTCTTTCTGGCTCCGAGAACATTCAGATACCACTCCATAATGTGCATTAACTTGCAGTAACGCAATGCAACTGAACATCTGCGATTCACCATGTCTTAAACAGCATTTTAGGCTATGAGCAGTCAGATGGAAAAAATAATGAACACAAAATATACAACAAAAGTAAAGACCAATCTCACTCGTCTCTAGTGTAGCATGGATAGGGAAACATCTGCACGTAGTTTCCAGGCTCAACAACATCATGGCCCACAAACGTGTTAATGATTGCCCGCTCAATCATATCTAAAAGACGAAGAAACATGGGAAATGTCAACACCCCATCACTTATACATGCTGAAGCTGAATTTACAACACAGCAGCTTTACGCTGTGGGAAAGCTTTGATCCTCTTGCCTTTTCTGAGCTCTTAAATAAGTGCAGCTTCCAGAAACGCCAAGCCAGCACTTTATTGACTGTTGCACCAAGCAATACATAAACAGGTACACATTTCACCAGAAAAACTTTTTGAATAAAACATCAAATTCATTCCACTTTTCCCATGCCAATTCAGTACTCTGCGGATGTTGTTTCAGAACGAGCAATTTATTTATAACAGTTTTGTAAATAATTTTGCACAAATGTCAGAACTAATGCTCAGAGGTTTAGACTACCACTCTCTAGATGAAAGCTAAATCTTTTAATGCCAATAAAATCAAAACTTTAAAGTGCTCACAGCTAAAGTAGATTACAAATTGTATTTTTTGGGAAAGGACAAATTCCTGCTAAGTCTTCTTATCATACCTTGGATCCACACAAAACCATAAAGGAAGTAGAATTTGCCGCCCGTGTTCGGCCCAGGGCGCCAATAAGCTCGGCGGATTTCATTTGTTTTCTCTGTGAAGCTGGAGTTCTGTCGAATCTTATACATAACATGGGGTGGCAGAGATCCATCTTTATTGGTCTGGAAAATCACACCTAGAGAGAAATCACAGATTAAACATATGGCTACTGGCTACATTTAACAAGGTATGACTAAGGTATGACAATGAAAATGTAATTTTAATGGGAAATGGATGGATCAGTGTCTCAACCTTGTTAAGAAATAGCTGAGTCATATTTCACCCCAAAATCACATGAAAAATTGTTTACATAAAAAAATTAAGCCTTCATTGCATTGTGATATTATCTTCAGGACCATTTTATCTCCCCAAATTCTCATCACAATAAATGCACATATTTAAACATATTTTCAATGATGATTCTCATCACAATAAATAATACAAAGATTTACAGTTACATGATTTTTAATAAATTTTTAATAAAAAACAAGGAAGAATATGGTATGCTCAGAAGTTCTGTTAGATATGTTTGAAGGTGCTCTTTGGCAGCGATAAATTGCAATCCAAAAAGCAATGATCCAATGCAAACTTCCAAAAAATTCCTTCAACTGGCCATTTCATGATAGAAAACTTTTAAAAAGAGTACCAACAGTGAACACTGAGGAAGGCACTAGTGGCTGAAACAAGTGGGTTTGCAGCCCTTTATTCTTTGTACTTGCTCTTTTTAAATGTTTTCTATTATGAAATAGAAATAGTTGAATAAAGCCTTTGTGGTAGTTTTTTGGAAATGTGCTTTGGATCATTGTTTTTAGACTGAAATTTTTTTAATGTTTATACTTTATTTTATTAAAATACAGTACAACAAATAATAATTTAATAATTTTCACATGATTAAAAATTAATGAATTAATTAAATTTCACATGAATTAAAATATGATTGACTGTCTATAATATATATACACATATATACACACACATAGGCAAATAATCGTAATAGTCATAAAAATGGCTTAATTGTTTATTTAATTTTCTAAGCAAAATGTAAATGTTTATTTCTTTGTTTCGATTTGGGAGGGAAGTTTTGTTACAATCACTTTTTTTCACAAAAACGTTTTTTGAGATCCAGTGATTACTCACTTGCAAAGACTGAGACATTGTCCTGGTAGGCCTGGTTCAGTGTGTAATTGACAATGCTCTCTTCATCAGGGAAGCCTCTGAAGATATCCACACTGACCTGAGGCATTTAGAATAAGTAAAGCCTTTGTGGTAGTTTTTTGGAAATGTGCTTTGGATCATTGTTTTTAGACTGAAATTTTTTTAATGTTTATACTTTATTTTATTAAAATACAGTACAACAAATAATAATTTAATAATTTTCACATGATTAAAAATGAATGAATTAATTAAATTTCACATGAATTAAAATATGATCGACTGTCTATAATATATATACACATATATACACACACATAGGCAAATAATCGTAATAGTCATAAAAATGGCTTAATTGTTTATTTCATTTTCTAAGCAAAATGTAAATGTTTATTTCTTTGTTTCGATTTGGGAGGGAAGTTTTGTTACAATCACTTTTTTTCACAAAAACGTTTTTTTGAGATCCAGTGATTACTCACTTGCAAAGACTGAGACATTGTCCTGGTAGGCCTGGTTCAGTGTGTAATTGACAATGCTCTCTTCATCAGGGAAGCCTCTGAAGATATCCACACTGACCTGAGGCATTTAGAATAAGCTTTAGTTTTTAGAAAAAAACATGTTGAAAAAAATATATTTTTGCTATTAAAGGGGTCATATGATGCTGCTAAAAAGAACATTATTTTGTGTATTTGGTGTAATGAAATGTGTTTATGCGGTTTAAGGTTCAAAAACAAATTATTTTCCACATACTGTAGATTATTGTTTCTCCTCTATGCCCCGCCTTTCTGAAACGCGTCGATTTTTACAAAGTTGCGTTGCATTGCGCCGCGTAAACATAAAACCATGTCTTTCTTACTTACAGTCTGTGAGTCAGAACAGCCGGCACTGTAGTCTACTCTACCAGGATCAGGAAACAGTCCTCCATAAAATGCGCTGGACACATCTGAATATTTGGGTTAAACTGTTCTGGAACAGTGTTGTAAATACAACTTAACCACTGATTTCTAGTCGTGTCCTCTTTTTGAAGGCCAAACAAAGTAGTTTCACGTTCACAATGAAAGAGCACCACACACCGCAGCCTTGAGTGAGCGGAGGCCGGCTTGAGTGAGCAGAGACGGGCGGGCTTGAGAACGGCACGGCCGGCAGATTCGACGAAGGAGCGTCCGGCGGGCTTGCGGCAACCACACGGGACAACCCCGGGCTGGACTCCGCTTCGTCCACGGTGAAAGCCGATCCGGCGATCCACAGCGCGAAGTTGATGTATTTCCTCAGCGACCAGCACGGATCAACTGCAAGCATGACGAAGCGGATATCGTCCTCTTTTGGAAGGCCAACCAAAGTAGTTTCGCTTTCACAATGAAACACAGCGCCTTCATGACATGGCGGCGGCAGCAATAACAATACTACAGCAAGAATAAAAGTTACGCCTTCTTTCTTTGCGTGAACATTTGGGTGGCGTTATGCAAATCTTCCCACATCGTGACGTAGACATGTGGGGGCGTGTTAGAACGAGCCGTTTTAGGTAGGCGTGGTTGACTCAACTTTTATAAAGAATATCTCTTTGGATTTGAGACTTTAGTCTTTGCAACTTTACAGATCTTCTTCATGCACCAAGAGCTTGTAACACTCCAAAGAGAAAGGAAAAATTGAAATCGCATCATATGACCCCTTTAAATGAAGAACGCAATTAAATAAAAAAAAGGAAATAGTTGTTTTCATGTTAACTCTAATTCCACCTCAAAACACACTACACAAGGTTTTCTTTTTGTTAATGGATATAAAAGATAGGACAAGTTAAATCAAATTGTTCTCCTGACCTTTGACATGAAATTTGTCCAGCCACAAGCAGCATTATCGATGGTGTGCAGCTGTTCCAATAGTGTGGTTGTGTTCGGCAGGGTGAAGTTCTCCTCCAGCAGACTGTTCATCAGCTCACTGTCTGAGACGTTCAACAGGTCATGGTGCCTCTTCAGGTCTGCAATGAACTACGACATACGGACAAAACAAAAGACATCAAGCACATGCACAACAAAAAGTGCTTTTCAAACTAAGCGGCTGAAAGACAGAATGTTACCTGCTGGAGCCACATCAAGTGATTGTGCAATTTACCCTCCTCTAGGAATGCCCTTAATTCAGCTGAGATGTTGAGCCACACACGGGCATAATGAGTCACATTCCCCACAAAAGCAAACGTCTCATTGGCCTAAAGTGAAAACAAAAAAAATATGATCAAAATCTTTATAGCTATCCCAAATGATCCTCTATTAATTGGGTACAACCTAAATTAAATGAAAGAATGACCAGCACAAAGTTTTAAAAGGTCATCTGGTTTCAGAAGTAATTAATCTGCAATTTTTTATTGCAGAATGGTTTGGGTTGCAAACCCAGTTGCTACATTATAAATGCTCACTGTAAGATTTTTTCAGCCTTGAAACACCTTAGACTTGTCTGGACTTACCTTTTGTATGACCTTGTCCACCTCTGAGCCAATGGGAGAGTAGAGGATTTTGGGATTTGTGGTCATGAGATGGACAAGTAATCCCAAGTTTCTTTGTTCTTTGCTGGTAAAGCCCAGAGAACTCATATTGCCCTGTTTCAGAGCTTCTGGCTCAATAATTCTGATAAAACAATGAAGATTATTGAAAAAAAAAAAAAAATCAGATTTAACTTTCAGAAAGGTAACACATCGTAACACTCAAATACTCACCTGTTATTCCCACAAAGAATGGGCTGAAGACCTGCCCACAGCTGAACAAAGGCAGAAAACTGTGATCTAGGGTTTTCGGCATCGGCCTCATTTCCTGCAGCTCTGCCTCCTTCCTCCACAGGGCTGTCTGTTGTGTTGAGACCCCATGTTGTTGTGTTGGAGCTCCAGGACGTGGTGTTGGCTATAGGAGGAGGCAGGTGGCCTGCACAGGCCCCTTTAGGGAGCAGTCTGGCCAGACCTGACAGCAAATCCACATCCCTCAGGAGTCGTTCTACATCCGCCAGGTTCTTCAGCAGAGCGCCGAGATGGGATTGATCCAAGAGACCAGACATGTTAGACTGCTCCAGACGCAACTGAGGAAGGAGGACAGGAAAGAGTGCCATTACTTAATCGTAATAGGTAAAAATGTACAGTATCAGAGTGTTTCTTCAACTAATGGGCACTTTTAGCTCTGTAGACTTATAAAGTGTATTAAACACTCTTTTTGTACTCTTAATAGTTTAATTTGTTCACTAATAATGTCTAACTATATGTCTTTTTTTCCTTTTCATTTTTCCTGAAAGTAACGAAAATTCCTACCACAGTGTAATTTCCAGCACATCTCAAATTCTGTGTTTAATAGCACTCTGTGACTTTTTTTTAATTACAGTGGAAATTATATTTTGGACAATGATAAATGATATAAAATGACAGATTCCTTTCTAAAGCTAGTTTCACAGTTAGCATTTCTATATCCTAAAACACACAATAAATAAATAAGCACTTTTTGCATAATTGAACAAAATTACAGCTTGATTGGAAATAAGAATTTAATCAAATAAAAATTATAATAACTTAATAATTAACCCCTGAGACATAAAATATCACATTGTGTCCGTTTAAGAAGATGTGCTGTTCTTCCATGTACCTGATCAAAGACCTTCTGTGTATCAATCTGATCTCTCAATTCTTCACTCATCTCCTTAAACAGCTCCGCCCTCTGCTCTGCCCTTCCACCACAAACAGTCGTTCGATAGGCCTGTAAAACTGCTTCTTGTTTCTCAGGGACCAATAGGATTTTGCTCATCTCACTGTTCCCTCCTTCCCCACAAGTGAGTGTTTCAAGCACTGAACCAGTCAACAGAATTCCCTGAAAAAAATGTAAGAAGATTTGTGAGGTGTCTTCATTAAACTGAAGCTTATGATTTCTGTGGAACGAAATTGCAAAAAAATGTATTTAACATTTAAAACACTTTTAAAAGTGGAGCTGCAGACCGACCTCCACCTCACGCAGAGCTTGAGGATCAAATTTTTGGCCTCCTCCACCTCCAGTGATCCCCAGGGCCTGGGACAGGACTTTGAGCAGAGCTTGACGGCGAGCAGCTTTAGTGGGGTCTCTCAACGCCTTCTGAATCAGACCCCCCTCCAGACTACGCCAGCCTTCAAGTAACTGCTTCGGAGTATGAATTAAACATTCTGATTGTTTTATAATTGCAAGGTTATAAGCAATTGCATGCCCTAATTGGAAAGTCCTTTACAGCAAATTACTTACTATACTACTATCTATATATAGCAGGGGCGTTTTGTCCCTGTTTTGAGTAGGCCATGTCTATGCAAAACAAATTGGCACAAGAAATAAATCAACAGTCTAAATGTACTTCTTTTTTTAATGCTTAAACTTGACAAGACTGGTATGACAATAATGTGAAAACATCAGTTCAATTTTCCCAGCAGAATGAAATGTAACCGGAACCTAAGTATTTATGAAAATATGAACACACCCCACATAAAAAAAAATCCCCACATGTTGAGAGGGGGCTTTGCCTCCTCATTTCAGTAGTCTGCTACACGCCACTGATGCATTGTGAGATCACACCTAACTGTCTACTGAATCTAAACGAACAGTATTAGTTTCAAAATGTAAAAAAATTTTGTATGGGTGTCAAAATGGATATTGTATAACACATATTATTATATTTAACATTTCCCATCCATTAAGCATCATAACAATCTGATATAATTTCAATCTGATATCTTTACCTCACAACCTCTCTCCAAACCCACTAACACAAAGACATATCAACAAATTAGCAAACAGAGCAAAGGATTTACAGGCAGAAAGTGTTGCCGATACAAAAAAAAAAAAAAAAAGGTGCTGCCTGCTTCTCTGACTCTTTTTTTGCCATTTACAATGTCTAGGGCTGGGACACAGACAGGTGATTTCTCAGGACTATCTGTCAAGTAGTAGGTACATTATGTGTGTGGTATTCAAAAACAAGTTGCTTACAGCAGCTCAACAAGTATGAAATATGAATGAGAAAGGCACTGCAGCAGCACTGGTCGTGTGGGTGGGACAATTATTATATCATTTAATTATTGCAGACTTGCATTACTGTAAGTTTAGTGCTTGCACTTCTTGTGCATTTTAATGGAGTTTAAGAAATACAGAAGCAGTGTTTGTTATTTTTAAACCACATCTACTTCCTATATTTATTCAATTAGCGGTTACTTTTATACAAAATATGACCCCAAACTTTTGAACAGTAGTGTATACACACACACATGCACACGGAAATGTGTGTGTTTTTGTCATTCTATACCTCCAGCTGTACAAGCTTCTCTCCAGGACTGTGGAGTTCATGCTGTCCTTCATCTTTTTCTCCTACCTTTGATGGCACTTTAGGATACATCCCAAAGATGAGATTATACACCTGAACAGAGTACACACACATACACACGCACAAGCACAGATTTAGAAACTCCTATCTCACACATATACTTTAAATAGCCAGAGAAGAGAAGAAACGAAACTCCCTCAGGAAAACTAGCATTTCATTCGGAAATTCACAAGAGCATATCTCAACACTTTTAGATCGACTACAGCACATTAACCCGACACATTAAAGCGTGTTATGCTGGAGCTCCTCTGCCCTAAAGCATTAGATTCAATTGCACATCCTCTCTCTGTGTTGTCATGGAGCAGAATCGTTAATGGTGCTGCAAACCCGAGCTGAGACTCCAAAGAGGATGAAAGGGGAAGAAGGCTCAGAGGAGCATGACGCGGAGTCATGATTTGGACTTCAAAAGCACTGCTGTCTGACCTGGGTTGGAGGAAAAAGGAAGTTGAGGTGAGAAAACAGACCTCTTTCAGGTTGATGGGGGAGGAGAGCAGCAGGCTGGCGGTGTCTTTTGTCAGGGAAAGGTTTCTGATCAGGAACTGTTGGAACATCGACTGGTTCCTGAGGACACTTCCCACGGTAAAACCTGAAGCAGAGACATGCACACATTTTTCATCAGAAGAATTTTTATTTGCTGCAGTTGACATATATGTACACTACCATTCAAATGTTTGAGGTCAGTATTTTTTTTTTTTAAAGAGGTATGCATTAAATTGATTAAAAATGACAGTAAAGACTTTTACATTGTTACACAAAATGTCTATTTCAAACTAATTGCTGCTGAACTCTTTTGAATTTGGTATTCATTAAAGAATTCTGAAAAAAATGATTAGGGTTTCAACTAAAATATTGAGCAATACAAAATATTTTTGAACACCCAATCAGCATATAAGAATGATTTCTGAAGTATCATTTAACATTCTGAAGGACACTGAAGACTGGAATAATAGCTGCTGAAAATTAAGAATAAATGCATTAATAAAGAAAACAGTTATTTTTAATATTCAAAAATATTAGTTTTTACTGTATTTTTGAGAATGTAAGAGACTCTTTCAAAAACTTTTACAAAATATTACCAACCTCAATTGAACGGTAATGTAAGATGATTGATTCTTGAGCTCAATATTCTTTATGCAAGTACAGTATAAAGCAATCAATGTGATTATTTAGGTCATCTATTGGCCATGTGTGAATATGCAGGTTACATCGAACTTTGGTAGACAGAAAAAGAAGAAACTTTTTCACATTAACTTCATCTGTAGCCTTCTGCATTCGCATTCATACAGTAAAGTGAATGGAGCACAAAGTAAGGAATTTGTCCACTGGTGTGTAAGAAATCAGCTCCATTACACTTAAAATGCCAGATGTCTGCCGCTTCAGGCATGTATGTGTAAAATGTACTGCTGTATGGTTGTTTTCAGTGTGGTCTATTATTACATCATTACATGGTCAATCATATAAATGCATGATTACAATTGGCAATATACAAAAAGTTACTTTTTAAGGCCAAAAGTATGCATATAGTGTCAACAGAATTTACTTCTGTTATGCTACCCACAGTTGAGCCACATGAAAGCATGCATTTGAAATCTAATAACAATGAGATTTAAACACTAAATCCAGCAGAAACTGCATCACTGTTTTACTACAATAGTGATTTGCTTCTAATTTGCATGTACGGTTATGGTCAAGGTCGGTGTAGGTATGTACAGTATGCATGTATGTATGTATGTATGTATGTATGTATGTATGTATGTATGTATGTGTTTCCTGACCGTGGCTGGTGTCGTAGTGGCTCTCTAGAGGGCCTTGTGCTGAGCTCAGACTTTCAAGGTGCTGCTGCAGTGACTCCAGCTCCTCTCCCAGACTGGGCCTGTCTGACGTAAACAAGTGATTCTGCTCCACGACTTCACTGATCCTTTCTAACAATTGAGTCACACTGAAAAACAGGAGGAAAAATAAGAAGAGAGGACTATAATAAGAAGAGAGGGGCAAATTATATAAGCAGAGTAACCAACTGAAAAAAATAGCTTAGACTAGTGTGGTCCAAACTGGCCAATACAAACTGCAAAAAAAACTTTTCTAATCAGTATTTTGGAAATATGGGGGGGGGGGGGGGGGGGACATATTAAGGTATTTTACCTCAAAATCCTATATTTATATATCTCACACCAATGAGAAATTTTTTTGGTTATATTTTTTGAATGCAATTCTAGCGTTCAATTAATGAAAATTATTTTTTAAAAGGGTCATATGATGCAATTTAAATTTTTCCTTTCTCTTTGAAGTGTTAAAAGCTCTTGGTGCATAAAGAAGATCTGTAAAGTTGCAAAGACTAAAGTCTCAAACCCAAAGAGATATTCTTTATAAAAGTTAAGAGTCAACCACACCTACCTAAAACGGCTCGTTCTAACACGCCCCCACATATCTATGTCACGATGTGGGAAGATTTGCATAACGCCGCCCAAATCTTCACGCAAAAAAAGGTGGCGTAACTTTTATTCTCGCAGTTGCCGCTGCTGCCATGTTGTGGAGTCGCTGTGTGTGTGAAATAAACCAATATCCCGAGTTATTCAGTTACTCCTAACAGTACATTGACTGAACTGCTAAAAGAGAACCGATGATGGGATGTGCACGAGCAGAGCAGCTGGACTGAGTCTCGTCCTTCTGGGAGATGGCATCACAATATGTTAAGGGGCGTAAACAATAATGTACATTATATGGAAAATAATGTGTTTTTTGAACCTTAAACCACATAAACGCTTTACATTACACCAAATACACAACATAATGTTCTTTTTAGCAACGTCATATGACCCCTTTAACAGTTTTTGTTTTAATAACACAGGGTCCTTGGAGCAGCATTAATACTGATTAGTACTATCACTGTAAAAAATGATTTTCCTAAGTTGTAAATAAAAGAAAGAAAGTACTATTTCAGTCTTTCTGCTTCAAAATTTCATGCTTAATTAAGTGTGTTACTTGCTGCTTCCTTGTATTTAATTGTGAAATTACTAGAAACCTCGGAGCGAAAGATTGTTTCTACACCCTTTTTTCCAGTGTAGCTTTGTGCTGGTGTGGCTGGTGGATGAGAACAGCCATGCTCTTTACCAGAAATATTTGGAAAACATCTGTAGTAAAACTGATCAAGGATCAAGTCTTGATACTTAAGCTAGTGCGCTTCAAAAGCCAAGAAATGCTGGTGACCAGTCATGTTGAGGTCATAGTTATGTAGTTATATCACTACAATCCATCAAAAGATCAAATCATAAGCACACAGATAAGATCCATTACACAATCTAACAGCTCGTAAGATCACTAATACACAGGTGGTGATGGTGACTGCTAGTCACACCATATAATGAGAACAGAATCCATTAGAGCCCATCTTAGTCATCGAGAGAGGAAAAAAATCAGAAACCGAGTGTAGGTGGACTCACGTGGAGTTTTTATACTGCAGGAAGCCAAACTCATCCCGCTGACCATCCGGACACAAAGACTGCATGATGGGAATGATGCCCGCCGAGGTGAGAGGGGCCGCGCTGTAGAAGGCTGGACAGAACGGGGGGAAACCAGACCACCAAGGTGGAGGGACAGAGAGGACGGAGGTGACAGAAAATTGAAATCCAGTATTGCAAAGAGGTTTAAATGGGTTTGAACGAAGGTGCAGTAGTGTTCAGATGTAGAATTGGAGAGGAACATAAAACAGAGCAGTGTATGGATGGAATGTGAGCGTGTGAATAAATGAGCGGGATCGTAGGATGTGAACAAACAGAACAACAATGCCCCCTTTAAAAAAAAAAATTAAAAAAAAAATATATTAATAAAAAAAAAAAAAAAAAAGAGCCCCGCCGCAACAGGCCACGTCGCTTCACCCAGAAGCAGCAGCGTTAGCTAAACACAGCTCGCCATCGGCACCTGACGACTCTGCAAAAAACATCCCCCGATTGACATTAACACTGAGGCGTGTTATATTTCTGCTGTTCCAGTGACAGGTTGTCTGCTCACAAGAGGTAGCTGTTTTTATGGCCTCGGTTCTCTTATATCTGACATCTGCTCCCGCTCCACAAACACAGCAGAGGATTAAAAGAGCAAAGATCAGTCAGGGGAAATAACCTAATGGCTCAGCAAATGGATGAATTCAGTAATTAATTGTGTGTGGTGTGTGTGTGTGAGAGAGTGAGTGTCAGACAATTATTATCACAGCTCATTGGTTGAAGAATACAAATGTGTCGTTGTGTCAAGACAAGGTGTTTGAATAACGTGTCGTCGTAAGAAAGAAGCTTCATTCACAGTGGATTGTGGATTATGTTAGTGTTCACAGAGACATGGGGGCCCCAACACCTAAAACTCTTACACCAGGCATGACGCAATAAAATGGCAAGCGATAAAAGCTATGCTAATCCTAGTTTCTGAAATCAGCCATAAGAACGACTAGTGCAGCAATGTGACTAATGTTTGAAAACGCTCTAGGTGGAATGGGGTTTTGGACAATATCATGATATTGTGAAACATTATTACAATTTAAAATGTTTTGTTGTTTCAATATTTTATATTTTATTATATTTTAAAATATAAGGTACCCGTCATGACAAAGCAGAATTTTTAGCAGCCATTACTCCAGTCTTCAGTGTCACATGATCCTTCAGAAATATAAATCTTTCGTAACATTATAAATGTCTTTACTGTCAGTCTTGATCAGTTTAATGAGTGCTTGCTGAATAAAAGTATTAATAAAAATAAGTCTTACTGACTCCAAACCTTTGAACAGAAGTGTAAAAATATATTAAATAAAAAGGGGATTGTCTGACTTTGACGTTGTTACTGTATATTGCCATTATTATGGAACACACAAAAAAAACATTATTACTGGTCTTCAATAATAATAAGTTACTTTAATGCCACCAAACTTTTGGTGGCCAAGCTATATTTAAATTCAAACATAGATGAGCCTTCAGTGTGGACGTACAAATTTCATATAGCTTTTTGCATCACACCTGGTTATGTCACAATGTTATTATTATTATTTTTTAATACATCGTGTGCATGTATGTTGAAATATGGGAAGTCTACACATACTGCTGGAGTCATTTGCGCCCTTTTACAATTAGATTGATGCATGAGACAGTTGATATGACAAATACACAAACATGTTAGAGTCCATGAAAAAACACATGCTCACAATTAGAGGACACAGTGAAATGATCCCACAATTTAAAAGAGTTAAGAATTCAGCCATACACACACACACAAAAACATTTTCACTTACACACTGGTCCAGCATGCAGTTAACATGCACGGTGAGGGAAAAAGAATGAAAGAGAGGTAGAGAGAGAGAGAGATACAAAAGTATTGAGGACAGATGACAGAAAGAAGCAAAAAATAAAACAAAACATGGTGTGATTTCAGCACTGAAAATAACAGACATTGTGATGACATACAAATGAGGGTGTTCTGTGAATAAAAAAATACTACATGGCTAAAGCTGTCTGGCAGTCAAAAAAATCTTTGCAATCAATGACAGATTGGCAAAGTTGTATGAACCACATAGAAAAATGCTTACAACACTTAAAAGTATAGTTCACCCAAAAAATGAAACATCCGTCATCATTTAATCACCTTTGTGTCGTTCCAAACCTGTATGTATTTCTTGCCTTCAGTGGAACACAAAAGGTTATGTTAGGCAGAATGTTCTCCCTTTTCCATACCACGAAAGTTCAACATTCACTGTTGGCAAAACCTGCAATCTGAATGTACATGAATGAGCACAAGATTTAAGAGCTAGAATAAGATTTAAAGACTGTTTCCCACACAAATCTTCAGAATACTTGGAATATAATGCAAAAGTTATTGTGGACTACTTTTATGATGCTTTTTTGGAGCTTGACATCTTCACATTGTATAGAAAAGTATAGTCAGGACATTCTGCAAAGTAATTCCTTTGGTGTTCTTCAGAAGAAAAAAACCCCACACAGGTTTAGAACAACATGAGGGTGAGCAAATGATGACAGAATTTTTATTTTTGAGTGAACTGTCCATTTAATTACTGATAAAGGCTAAAGGACCCAGTCTAACTAATTCAGGCACACAGAAGGCTAAAGGACCCAGTCTAACTAATTCAGGCACACAGAACATTATTGCAGTGGGTATGTGAACTTCATAAGAACCCCAGGAGAAAACTGAAGTATTCTGACCACTGGAGGGTGGGAATGAGCTGGGTTGGGGTAAGAGCCAACTTACTCTTCCTTCCTTCCTTCACGTCCTATTACTCATATTCTTCTCTCTCTGTGCTGTTATGAAACTTACCTTCTTTCACTGGAATGGCCGGCTTCTTCTGCCGTAAGCCCAGGAGTATGAAGAAGAGCACCAGGGGGATGAATATCTCAAACGCAAGAACCCACTGCAGAGATTAACATACAGAGAAACAGGTTATAAAAGCCACACTAGCCACGGTGGCTGCTGGTGGTTATATGCATACTGCATAGTTAATTCACAGTTGGTCTGAACCTCTTTGATTGAACATCTGAAGTGTCACACAGTTCAACTAGGGCTCATCAATAAAAATGGCCCACTGGACCAGGGGCCAGTTCGTTTAAACTTTCTATTATAATATATCTGAACTGTAGAGTGGTTTCCACAAAAACTGTTTTTAAGATTGATAATAATATTAAAAAAATATTTCTTGAGCACCAAATCAGCATATTAGAAAGCTTCATGAAGGATCATGTGACACTGAAGTAATTTTGATCAAATAAATACAGTAGTAAATATAAAAATACATTACATTCTTTTCATAATAAGGTCAGTAAAAATGTTGGCTGGCTCAAGAGGATAAGCAGGAAAAAAAATCTCATGGTTGAGCCCTACCAACTGATTGAGTCCAGTGTTAGGGATTGATCTGGTAAATACAGACTGGCCAATTGGAGAGTTTTAACTTTTTTTTGGTTAAAAAGGATCCGAAAAATCTATATTTGAGCAAGTACATAAACCAGCCAGTGTTCAAAACTATTGCCTTACTTTAGCCCGATTCACAACGGTTAGCTTATAATAATGTTTTCTAATTTGAGTGGTATGGGTAGGTTTTCGCGCGAAATTCAAGCATGGCACGGCGTCATTACGTCACGTCTGTAAACATAAAGAAGTTGTCCCGGCTAGTAGGCTATATCGCATGTGAGGATCCTGCAGGTGGCTGATCGTTTATAGCCTTTTCTCACAGCAGCCAGAATAATTAAATGTATCATTTTGATGGCGGATTGTAATCCAGAAAGGATTATGTGTTTATGAAACACATGTGAATGAAATTAAATTATATTCCAGTTATAAATGCGCTTCTGATTACAGATAGCCTGGGATTACAAAGATTTGTATTTTAAAGAAAACCTGTTCGAAGGGAGCATAATTTACTTTTTGGGTTAAAAGAATTTCTTAATATGAAATTCGAAAATCATGACAATTAGATTAGACTGTGCAGAAATTGAAATCTACACGCTAATACACACTATACTCATAGTCACCAGTGCTGATGTTGTTAAAGGGATAGTTCACCCAAAAATGAAAATTGTCATCATTTACTCACCCTCATGTCGTTCCAAACCTGTATGAATTGCTTTCTTATGTTGAACACAAAAAAAAGGTATTTTGAAGATTGTTGGTAATCAAACAGTTGGTGGTTGCCATTGACTTCCATAGTATTTTTTTTCCTACTATGGAAGTTAATGGCAACCACCAACTGTCTTCAAAATATCTTCTATGTTCAACATAAGAAAGCAACTCATACAGGTTTGGAACGATATGAGGGTGAGCAAATGATGACAGAATTTTCATTTTTGGGTGAACTATCCCTTTAACAATAATCATTTGAGAATAAAGTATAACAATAATTTCAAGGGTTTGATGTGATATGAGCTAACCGATCTTTAGATTTAATCACCATTGGTAGCGAGATTTATGGTAATGATTTTTTCCTCAGTTGGTCAGAACAAACGTGGCAGACTTGTTACTTACTCATTCAGATGGCAATATATGGTGAAAATTCTTATTTGGGTCATATTCCAAGATGTAGGCTAGAATCTGTGATTGCGAAGTACAGTAAATATCCACACCGGTGCGATGACTGACTGCCACACATACTCTTCAGAACATTAGATTCATCTGCGCTGCAGCCGTGCCGACTCACAACCCACGGAAGCTAGATAATTCCGCACACAGCTGCAATTCCAGGTTTTCAAACAGAGATGGCGACAAAGAGGCAAAACTAACGGACTGCAGCTTTAACATGCAATATTTGCTAGTGGGTTGGCTAACACACCTGCTAGTGCTTCCAAACAGCCCGTTCCAACAATTATTAAAAGAGGTGGAGGAGAAATTAAAGATATCGTATACACACACACACTCCACAGCAGGTGGCTGGAAAGAGATGTCAAATGCTTTCAAGCACATTGTTTAAGGTGTGCAAAGTACAGCAGAAAAGCTGCATCCTCCAACATTTACCCCTGCATTATTTCCACTACTTATTCTCTCTCTCTCTCTCTCTCTTGAGCGCGCAATATCTGCCGATCTGCCTCGACAGTGATCCGTGCGCGAGTGAGAGAACGCTATTTAAACGATAAGGGAGAACTTAAACCGAGCTTAAACCGGCACTCTTCCTGCCTCCGTCTCTCTCTCTCTCTCTCTCTCTCTCTCTCTCTCTCTCTCTCTCTCTCTCGTCTTTGGACAAATCTGAACTGAAGTTACTTAGTTACTGAGTAAATAAGCTGTTGGTTGAAGTGTAGACTGTGATTAGGAACTCACAGGGTTATAGCCAAGGATGTTATTTATAGCTGAACTGAGATCAGCCTCTTATTCTTCTTCCCTATACGAATGCTTGCGGCTGCCATCTGTGCTTGACCGAGAGGGGCTGATCTCAGATCATTATTTAAGGGCATCCTGTCCCGACCACAATGTGTCTTTCACTGCAGCACAGCATCACCACAACAACACTGACCCCCCAACATCCCGTCTCTGTTGACAAGTGACAAGAGAAGGTGCAGAGGTTTTTCTCTTGCTGTTAAGACATTCTCCCCATCTCTGCCATTTCTGAAGGTCACAACAAACAAGAAGCTCCTTTTACATGCATCTCTCACAATACACAAAGCCGCATCTGACACAGCACACAAAGCTTCGCTTACAAGACCGTCGGTGCTAAGCTCAAGGGATGTAAACACCAGCCAAAGAGTGCTTGTTTCTTTTTAGAAAGTCCTGTGGCTTATTAAAGGGGCAAAGAAACATTGCTTCACTCACAGTCAGTTTTAAACTGTAATTTGTATGTTAGAGGCCGTTCATCTATTATGTATGGAGCTATTGTGTCTGCCTATGAGCACTGCTCCTCTTCTCAAGTGAACTCAAGTGTATTTGTATAGCGCTTTTCACAATACACATTGTTTCAAAGCAGCTCTACAGATCGAACTACTTTATTGTGATATAACGTATATCTTTACCGTGACACATCTCATGGTACAAGATTTTGGTCATATATCACCCACTGTTCTGCTAGAAAGTTATACATAATTTAAATGTGGAAGACAGAAGGGGCATGCAAACAATCAATCATTTAGTTATGGCAGTATTTTGGCACAGGTTGCTACTGTAGTCATTGGACAGCATCATATAGTAGGGGGAGTAGAACATCTGGCTGGATCTAGAAGGCCCTGGTACCAAAATTTTGTGACCTTAATGAGAGTGATGGATTATAGCGGTGGAGACACTTTAGCAACACTTTTAGCCATTTTATGGCCCATCCAAACAGAATTTAGATTCCATCCCTGTTTTTATATTTGTATCTGCTTCTAAGTGCAAGACCTGGACGTTAGGCCACAAACTATGTAAAGCTGCTCGAGACAAATGTGACTGTTAAAAGCCCAATACAAATAAATCTAAACTGAACTAAAATGAGTAAGGTGTATTAATGGCAAGTGTGTTGAATGTGCTTCATCTAAAAGGTGTAATGCAGTTTCTCGTTCCTCGACTCTAGCCTCACACTCCAGGCAGCCAGGGCTTGAAGAATGGATTTGTGGTCATTCCACACTGAAGATTACCCATATTCCCCTCTGTTAATACCCAACAGCTCCAGGCTAAAGACATATTTCTCCTGAGACTCACTGGGACATTGCTGCATTTCCATCCCGAGCAGGTTATACAGAAACAATTCCACCCAGACAACAACAAAGGACAAGGGACCTCAATACAACATGCAATGCTTTGTTTTTCATATGAATAACTCGACTAGATGATACACGGTTATAATATGTCAGGCGCTGAGTGAAGATCATTAAAGTTTATCTGGAAATGAAACCCATTTCAGTCAGTCACCGACAAAGAAAGCTGAATAAATATTTGTGGATTTGTTCAAATCTCAATCAATACAACAGCACATTCAAAAGTGATTAACAAGTGCATTAAGAGCTGAACGCTTTAAAATTGAAATGGTTCTAACTTCTTGCTAATGTAACTTGATTAGATGTTATCACTCTACCTAGCGCTAATCAACTAGTCCAGGGGTGGCGAACTCCAGTCCTGGAGAGCTGCAGCCCTGCAGAGTTCAGCTCTAACCCTAATTAAAACTCACCTGCCTGTAGCTTCCTAGTAACCGTTCAGACCTTAATTAGCTTGTTCAGGTGTGTTTGATTAGGGTTGAAGCAAAACTTTGCAGGGCTGCGGCTCTCCAGGACCGACGTTCACCACCCCTGAACTAGTCAATGACATATTTTAGAGCAGACCACAACTAAAAAAAAATAAAAAAATACAATATTCACTATGCATGACATATCTGTACCATATCAGTTATTGGCCGATATTAGAGATTTTTTTTATTTTGATATTGAATGCATACAGATATTGGATATTCATTGTGCGTGCTAATTTCCACAATTTTTTTACTTTAAAAACACATGAGTTACAAAAACAGTCGGTTATGTCTGTGAAGGTAAACAGCTGGGAAATAAATCACATGTTTTTTTAGATCTGTGTGGCAGCAGCAATATACAGTAAATAATCAATAAATCCACTGCTCTCGTCTCCTCTGAGGCTGGGACTCTAAATTTGTGTTTCATCAGTGCAGCCAAAGACAGAACAGTTAACATGTTTTGCTCAAACTTTCACCATGGCATTAGAACTGGCACACCATTGTCGCTTGCGAAATCAAAATGACGGTGCTGTGGATGGAAACTTACAGATGAAGGGGCGGTAATATTATAATGAGATCCCTTTGCCACGTCACCAAGGGAGAGAAATCAGACGCGCTCGTTTTCTCAGACACTTGCAGAAAAAGGCTTACCAAAACACAGTTACTAGGTTAATCTTTTTCACGTTTCCTTGGTTGGTAGATGCAGGCTGTAGATCCTAGGACCTGATTATAGCACTTAAAACCTGGAAAAGTCCAATTTTCATGATATGTCACCTTTAATGTTACCCATTATTGTGGGAACTCAGATAGACACTTGAAAAAAGGGAGTGATGAACGGAGTTGTTTTTCTCAAGGTCGATCCTCTTGACCCTGGGATCCTGCTCACCTCTCACACAGCAGTGCTTAAGGTATCACTCTCAAAAGACTCTGTTCTTCATCTACTATGACGTTAGGCTCTATTCAGAGATCCTGTTTCTTTTACTCACAAAGGCAGGACTGTGCTTCACCTTATTGAGTATGAAGAGTGTCTGCTTCGCTTACGAATTTGTGACAGCTAATTTTGACAGACCCGCTTAGAATTTATTAACAAAGCTATAAATTCTACAGATATATTTGCTCAGAAAAGTGGAAATAAAATGTAAAAATGACACATAAAATATATACAGATGTAAATGCTCAGAAAAGTGGAAATGAACAAATAAAACATACATTATACAGTATGTTAGATTCACACACTGTGGCTGGAGGCCAGTTACGCAGATGGCAGCATTACAGAAAATGGCTCACCTAATTTAAAGGTTAATTAACCTCTGTGTTCTTTCAGCTGCTAATTCATCTCAGTGTAATGACTGAGCAGTGAGTCATTACAGATGAACCCATTAGCTATAAAAAAGCTTCTGAAAACAGGAGTCAGAAAAGAGGTGGATTGAGACAAGACATTTACATGCATTTGTATGTAGTCTTCCCTCTCTGTGGGATCAGTGTGCATGTGAAATAAACAGAGAGGGAGAGGGAGAGAGAGCGAGGAGGAAGGGTTAAGTACAGGTCATTGGTGGGTGGTGTCTTTTATATTTGTTAACTAGCTTTACAACAGCTTCCCGTCTCTCAGCACGGTCGTAAAACAAGATAATACACATAATGCAAATAACTGTTTAATGAACATTGAAGACGTTCAATATAGAATGTATAGAAATATTTCTAAAAGTGAATGATGCACTATTAAATAAAATTCACAGTGAACAACATTAAATATAAAAACATGGCTGTGCAGTTTTTATTGCATAAGTGGGTAGCGGTGAGGTGGGAACTAATCAAAAAGACGCACGATAATTGATGCAATAAACTGCGACTGCGCACACTCGTACATATATATGATTTAGTCAAATCTGCCAATGCCATTATGATTTCTACGTTGTTAAAATAATAATAATAAAGAAACATTTTAATGACCAAAACACAGGTAAAAACTACTCTAACCACAATCCTGAGGCGGGATCCAGTCAGAGAATTCGCCGTTATCATAACATCAGCGCTCATTGTGACCGACCCCGCTACCATGAATTGTCACCATGGGGAACCTCGACCTATGTTCAGGTCTGTTCTCGTAAAAAATATTTTAAATATCTTTAACGAACATTATCATGATGTTTTGTCTGAACTCTGAATGCTAGGGTATGGCAACTGCCATACTCTGCCATAAACTGACTTACAGCTCAATTAATCTTTTTAATAAACTTTGCACTATTAAACTAAATCAACACTGAACTGACTTAAGTTAAATATAGACACTATAATCTTCAGTAGAGCTGCTTTATAGTTGAACTCGGTTCACTTCATATTAACTAGTGAACTTTGCAGCATTGAACTAAACAGGGATTAATAATGACACTAATGTCTTTTTAAAGTTACTTTACCTCTGAAATTTGTTTCATAATTGAAGAAATTTCAACATTAATACTGTTATTTTCTTTCTTTTATTACTGTGAAGCTGCTTTGAAACCATATGCATTGTATATTGTGCAACATAAATTTAACTTGACTTGACTTCAAGTCACATATTTTTACACAGTGTGAGGGAAAATTGACACAGACAGCATGAAACAGTGAAAAAGAGAATATAAAATGAGGCAGCCATTCATGAAATTCCAGTGGGCATTCAGTCTTTTGTACCAAGACAGGTGTAAGGTTGAGAAAGGGCATATTTTCTAGAAAGGGGAAAACGGAACCCAACTGTGC
Organism: Sinocyclocheilus grahami; assembly: GCF_001515645.1. Lineage (NCBI taxonomy): Eukaryota > Metazoa > Chordata > Actinopteri > Cypriniformes > Cyprinidae > Sinocyclocheilus > Sinocyclocheilus grahami. The sequence continues at coordinate 1,429,247 of NW_015505331.1, forward strand.
CACTTCCTTTAAGGGAGAGAACGATAAGGGGTGAAGGACAGCATGTCAATCCCATCATGAATTATGCACAGCCGAGAGAAGATGAATAGATATGTAACGCTTACCAGAGCTCAAGTCCCGGAGCCCGCGGATGACACAGCAGCTGTAATCTACTGCAGACCTGACTGAGAATCAACCTCTTAACCTAAATACACTCATCTACTGGAACAACTCCACACTTTCTCGGCTTCCTTTGTTTATAGCATTCAAGTCAAATTTAACTACGAAAAAGAATGGGAGAGAAAGCAAACAAAATGGAAAAAAACAAAAACAAATAAAGGACAGTGATGTAAAAGAGGAAAGAGCATTTAAATGAGAGGACAGAAAAACATAGGAGTCAATTAAGTATTCAAGTTTAACTCAAATACACCTCTTGGTGATGTTATTATGTTATTATTTGTGGGCCTTATAGTCAAAAATGTCTAAGTGGTGTGAATGTCCAGAGACTGCAAATTAGAAATGGGCTGAAATTAATGAGAAAAAAAAAAGAGAGAAAACTTCATCGTTAGTCCTAATCTTTGGATTAATAATACCAGCATATCAATACCAGTTTATACTAGCATGCCATCTACAAAATGCATGACATGCATGATTTCAATATGCAAAATGCATATAACAAAACCATAAAACAGGAAATCTGATCACAAATAACATGACTTTCATAATTCAAATATTCAAGGAAATATGTGTGAAACAGGCGTGACTGTGCTGGCACATACTCCGTCTGCAGTGCGTATGCATTGCGTTTTTTTTCCGCACCCATGTTAACGGTCCGGCAGTCTGCAGCAGTGCAGAGATCGTTTACGCGCCGAGTCTATTTTTGCTGTGCTGCACGTGCTGAATTAAAGTGACAGTGCATTGTTCGTGGTAAAAATGAACATGGATTGACATGGAAATGTAGTAATTGCACAATAAATTGATATAATTAAAGTCTACTGTGTTTCACAGTCAACACGTGGCTTTTTGGCTATAGGTTTAAAACAAGGAAAAGTGCACTTTTAGATAAACAAGGCAACACAAGTGCATAATAGATGCACTTGTGGTGGTAGAACAACAAAGTTCTTTAAGACCCACGGGATTGCTTGTAATAAAGATTTAAATGCAAAAGAAAAGGCACTAGGAGTCGACTGTTTCTGTCTGGTGAGTGTTAATTTAAAATGTTTGTGATAGCCTACTTTTAACGTAAGAAAAGTAGGCTATATGCTGCTGTGTTTAAATGTGTTGACACGTGCTTGAGCAACTTAATATACAAACCTAGAAGTCAAATGCATGAATAATACATTGTTTATATTTATTGAGTTTAAACTAATGTCTATGAAAGATTGTTACTGTACTGTGATAAAAGAGGATCACAATGCTGAAAAGGCTTTTTCAGTAACAACGTTTGGATTTGAAATCAAGATAATGGATAAATGTTGTGTTTGTGGCCTAAACAGCCACGGATCAGTAGCGGACTGCAAAACCATCCTGTGTGAAAGCACAATGAGTCTGTGCTGCTTCTGCACCGCATACGTAACGCACATGGACCGCATGCAGACGGAGTATGTGTGAAACAGGCGTGAGTATGTGTGATATTAACTATATCAGATGATATAAATATAAAAGGCATATAAAAGTCATAGGGGAGGGGGGCATTTTGCCCCATTATCTTGAATTTTGGGGGAATTATAAATGTATTTTAATGGACTAAATTGCACAGAAGTCTGACCTACATCTCACAGCATATGCGTGCACTCCCTGGGAGTGTTTTTGTTTGGTTTTTGCGATATACTTGATAATGTCAAATCGCATTTGTTTAAACAACAATTACAATATTATCGTAAACAATATATATCGCACACCCCTAGACAGGGTTTTCATTTTTGGGGGACTTATCCCTTTAAATATCTTTAATGTAGTTCACTACTTTTAGAGGAATGTGTTGTGATACTAAACTAAGTTTTAGTAGTCACTTTACATCAGTACTTTGAATAATAAGTAGCTTAGTAGTTTAGCAAGCTACAGTTTCAACATAGCTTCCCCAACACTGGTAAGCACTGTACACAAAGACATAGTAAGAAGGGAGAATTATCTGCCCATCTCTCTGCCACAGATCTCTTTCGTTTTCTCATCCTTATTCTGTCACAATTTTTCTATACAAGCAACTCTGTCCTTTTCTTTCTCTTTCTCCAATTCAAGGCCTCATTTCTGTGTAAAACAAAAGTCTGTCCTAGTGTCTCCCACACGGCATTCTTGAGATTGCAGACTGTTTTGGTCTCTCGTTGTCCCTAATCAAATTCCTTTCCTTTCTCATCCTTCAACGCCACCGAGGGAGATAATCCCTCTATCACGCAGAACTTAAGATCGTCTCGTGTAGAATAGGAGTCTCTTGGAGGACGGAAGAGTTTCATAAACTCCTTTCCCTTTAGTTAGTAGTTTGTATTCTAATGGCTCTACGGCCCACAGAGCGTAGGCTGCACTGTAATGAGTGCAATCGTACAATCTGTCCTCACAGGATTCAATCACAACGAGAACAGGATTTTGGACGTGAGAGCAATTCAACAAATCTTATTTCCAATTTTGAAACAAATAAAGGTGAAAGGCAAAAGTAAAGAAAGATTCTTAACAATTCTTCGTTGAAACTCAGTTTTAACCTATTTAGTTTCTGTATTGATCATGTAGGATACATTTCGTACATACTAAACCCTTGAAGAGATAATCCCTCTATCACGCAGAACTTAAGATCGTCTCGTGTAGAATAGGAGTCTCTTGGAGGACGGAAGAGTTTCAAAAACTCCTTTCCCTTTAGTTAGTAGTTTGTATTCTAATGGCTCTACGGCCCACAGAGCGTAGGCTGCACTGTAATGAGTGCAATCGTACAATCTGTCCTCACAGGATTCAATCACAACGAGAACAGGATTTTGGACATGAGAGCAATTCAACAAATCTTATTTCCAATTTTGAAACAAATAAAGGTGAAAGGCAAAAGTAAAGAAAGATTCTTAACAATACTTCGTTGAAACTCAGTTTTAACCTATTTAGTTTCTGTATTGATCATGTAGGATACATTTCGTACATACTAAACCCTTGATAAAATGACCTAATATCTACTAAAATTAACAATGTCCAGGGTATCTCTGCAAACTGTTGACAGCAGAAGTGATCTAACTATCATTCTTTGCCCATGGGAAGTCAACCGCCTTGTTCCGGTTTGTGTCTATAACCTCTGTGCTGTTGACACATTAGTCCCTCAAGGCTGTTTCCCACTCTGTAAGTGCATGAAGGAGGCAGCAGTGAAGACAGCAGCTGTCATAGGCACAAATTAAACCTCATGCCACAGAAAGGTAAGCCTAATTAGAGGAGTAGCATCATTTATTTGAATGGTGGCATATGAGATCCAGAATAGAACACAACAGTCAGGTCATTAGAGAAATTGTTAAAGTTTTTTATTATGAATATGTTAGCCTTAGGGTTATCTATAAGCTAGTGTGCTCCAAAACAATGACAAAATTCGCATTTAGAAGATATAAGCATTCAAAATTTAAGGTGCGTCCCAAATCACGTACTTATGCACTATTCTTTGATGTTTTTAGTATAAATAGCGCGAGTAGTGCGTTCACACTGCAAATTCCAAAAATAAAAAGTGCACTTTAAATACCCGGATGATGCACTTAAATGTTAAATGTTGGACACTTCATGCACTCAACTGTTGCAGTTTTAATTACGTAGTGAAGAGGGAGGGGCTATCAGACTCAGATTATGAATGGCAAAATAACCTTTAATTCATAAAATAAACCTATAATTCATACACTACATGAGTGAGTACATAGTTCATAAGTACATAATGTATGAGTACATAAAGCGTGTCATTTGGGACGCAGCTTTACAGTCTCACTTCCGCCAATATGGATCAACGATTTTGATAACTTCACCTTGCACTTCAGCTTCTAGTCAAACATTCTGCCCAATCAAATGCTTTCTAGATTCTGTAGTGTCCCGCCCCCTACACTATAAATAGACGCTGAAGCTGCAGTTGAAATGGATTATGACACTGAAGACTAATGACTGAAAATTCTGTTTTGCCATCACATTACATTTTAAAATATATTAAAATAGAAAAGTGTTATTTTAAATTGTAATAATATTTCACAATAGTACTATATTGTTGATGAAATAATTGCAGCCTGTGTGTTCTTGTGCAGTTACCATTGTGCTCCCATTACACCTGCACCAACATGACTCTCCTGAGAAAATGTATCATTTTACAACCAGGATACTGAATGTGAATCGAAGATGACAGGATCAGTTACAAACCCTTGAAAGTAGACTGTCCTCCATATAACATTTCTCTCTTTTCTGACTCAGTAATCTCCCTCCTTCAGCTTTTCTCTTCTCCATTAATTCCATTCAGCGTTCTCACTTTGTATCTGGCTTGATTAAAGGGAAACTGCAGTCTTCTTTTCCGCTGTTCTCTCTATTTCTAAGTAAGCTGTGAAAGGTGAACATCTTGGCACATAAACATGCTCTGCAGAGAAAAGCACGGGGAAAAATGGATACTTAAGCAGCCAGATGAGTGTGAATGAGCCAGGAATATCATGATTCATTAGCTCATTTTTGATGTGTGATGGCTGGGAAGAATAATACTAGCCAACCAATGACAGAGGCCTTCTGGGAAGACCTTAACACTTTCAAGCCTACAAGATCTGCTAAGGTTTGGATAAGACTGTAGTACTCAATGTTTTATCACAGTTACTATTAAATACACAATAAATTAAAATGAAAATACACATACATTTAAAGTTTCATCAAAAACCTAGTTAATAGAAGTATATCTAAATTCAAATCCCAAATCAATAAAAATAAAAAAAAAATTGGGGGGGGGGGTCATTTTGATTAAATATTGGGTAAATAAATAGAAATTTTGCTTGCATATCACATTTTCTAACATTAAATTGTACAATATCATTTAAATGCCCATTAGAGCAATATCAACAAAAAGTCACCCTGCTGTCTATCAACAGTGGAAGATTTATGGAAGAGCGGTGCTATTCTTCCATAAATCAAAGCATAATCAAAAGCATTTGAGAAACATTCATTTGATTGTTCAAGACTGTGAAGCACAATTCTGCTGCCTTTCTAATAATGTCATTATCTTATTGTCTCTGAGGTCTTTGCATGACAAATCACAAAATTTAGGTGAAAAGGAACATTTATAATAGATGAATATTTCATGTTTATCAAAGTGGTAAATATTTAATGAAATGCTCTATACATAAGGAAAAAATTAGCTCAGGCTGAGAGTAACTGCACCTCATTTCAATAAGAACACAGGAGAGAGACAGAATATGAGAGCAGGAAGAAGAAAGGAAGAAAAGAGTTGAAAGAGCAGTTGAGCTGTGGGAAAAGAGAAACAGAGCAAGTGTTCTTGAGAGTAAGAGGCCAGTCACAGAGTTCACACTCCCCATGGTGGATACATCAGGGCACGTAAAATGAATAATGAGGCTGTTTTCTCTTTGATGTTAACAAAAAAATAAATGAAAATTACATTAATAAAAGTGGCTCATTCATTTAAAGACAGTCTAAGTTCAGATCTTAAACTGTTAAGGGAAAAAAGCAGTCAGTTGATTTTACATTAAATAAATCCCCACACTTAAGCCCTATTCGGACAGTAATTGTTTCTCATGTGAATGTCTGTAAAAAATCACCTCAGTGATATAACTCATGGATTCAGATGGCAATTTATTCACAGTGGAGAAGCGAGTTCTGTAATCCTACGAACCCGGGAACCCGCTGCTCACGTGGTTAGTCACATGGTGGTCTGCTGTAAATAAAATGTCATATGCTTTGAATAATGAGAATAAATGAATATTTAATAATATCCTATTTATTATTGAGTTATTAAATCTCCTGTTTAAAAATCAGAAAATAGACGGGCTATAGTTGAAATGTTTTTTTTTGGTCTCGCATTTTATCTCTCAAAATGATGGATGTCATTAAAAATGTGAAGATTAGCAGAAATAACAATGCAACATTTTATTTAGATAAGGTAAACAAAGCTGTTTGGTTTATATTTTTATTTATATAATTGTGCATAATACATATTTAAAAATTGTATTACATACCTGTTGCTGCCATAATAATGACCATTTCAAATTTGGATTGTGACGGTGAGGAAATTTTCCCACGGGTTAATCGACGTGTGACAACACCGGAAATATCGGGGGGGGCGGGGGCGTTCCCTCTTTTTCTTCGCTTTTAAATAGCTTGTAAAAGCGGCGTGCACATTTTACTTTCACGTTCAAATAGCGGCAATTCAGAGTAAAGCAATTGTTCATTTTTAGTTCGTTTGAATTTTCCCTCTTTCCTCGCTTTTAAATAGCTTAAAAGCACCATGCGCATTTTACTTTCACTTTCGAATTGGCGGCAGTTAGGCGCCAATTGCTTGAATGCAACAACAAAATACAATGTCAAACTCACTTTAGCTTATATATAAAACATAGAACTTTTATTAACAAAACAAATAAAAATACGCCATGCTATAGGGCAGGCTATGCCTAATATAAAATAACAAATAACTTACATAAAGTTTAAATGTACATAACTGGAAACAATTTTCCTCGCTTTCCGTCGCTTTTAAATAGCTTGAAAGCTACGTGCGCATTTTACTTTCACTATTGAATTAGCTGCGGTTAGGCGTCAATTGCTTGAATGCAACAACAAAATACAATGTCAAACTCACTTTAGCTTATATATAAAACATAGAACTTTTATTAACAAAACAAATAAAAATACGCCATGCTATAGGGCAGGCTATGCCTAATATAAAATAACAAATAACTTACATAAAGTTTAAATGTACATAACTGGAAACAAGTAAACATGTATAATCTATAACTAAATAAATAAGAAACGTAGAACGTTTATTAGCAAAACGAGTAAGAAAGCTTGGAGGTACGGCATACACCTGGATGTCAAATAAAATAAATAAATGACACAAAGTTTAAATAAAGTAAAAATCAGCAAACAATGTGGAACCAATTAAATAAGAAACGAATGTTTAAAAAAAACTTCCAAAATCACCTTAAATAAACGGCAAAAGTCAACAGGCTTTTCAAAATCCAAAATATTGCCAAACAGGCGCTTTTGCATTTCGTTTCGAAACTAAATCATCCGCGATCGTTTTGTCTGTCTCACCTCACTCTTCTTGTCAGTCAGCTCGACTCACTCTCCTCACTGGATAAATTAAATCTGATCGGTGATGCAACTGTAGTTCGGCACACTGCATTGAGCAGCCTCGTTCAGTTTTTAATTGTAGTGTCTGTTCTTTTACTGAACTAAATTATTTTTATTACTATAAAAAATCAAAACGACGGTGGGGGTCGGTGACGGTTTGGGCAAGTGACGTAACCGGTGTTGCGGCTTAACACCGGTATCACCATCAGCACCGTCTATCGCGGCAAGCCTTTCAAATGTTTATGAGCTTTTCTTCTCTTTCTTCTTTTTGTTCTTAACAGCTCCCATTTGCTGTGGTGGAGCAGTAATGAAATATTGTTGTTGTATACTTTCCAGCATTTCAGTAATAAATATGCATGCAAATTATAGCAATAGTTACCGTACGGTGTTCGGCAGTGGTCAAAAAGGATTTAAACAGTGAATTTTGAATCGATTTCTTCTTGTAAACTCAGAGATGTGAATTTATACATCAATTAAATTACCATACGACCTTGGTGTTTGTTAAAAAAAAAAAAAAAAAAAACAGTAGGTAATTTGGCCAGGGATTTTTATGCAGCAGGTGGAAAAAAAAAAAAAGGGCTTTACACAACAAAAGTAAACAGATCCACACTTAAAAAGCAGACTTTCTTTCTCTGTGATGGATAACAGGTGACTCACACAGCAGGAGAAGAGCATCTATGGAACATACACACAATGGAACGTACACACACAAACACACAATGCATGCATATAAACTAATGATATCCATCATAAAAATCTCACAAACAAACACAAAAACAGATCAATAAGATGCTTTCGTGACACTGTTTGATGGACGGCTTAAATTCATTTCTCTCATTTTCCAGGAACTGGGGCGGGTGACAGTGAGAGATTAGCATTTTGAAGCATTTAAAAGATAAATGAAGCAAAGAAAAAAGGGTTGGGATTCTGCATTATTTTTTGTGTGATGATTAACTGTCACACCAGATAACTGGGATTTTAAAAAAAATGTTAATTGATTTTTAACAGAATTTAAACCCAGTATACACGAGTTAAAAGGAAAATACACCTTTAAAAAGAAAAGATATTTAAAATATTTTATTTTATAAGACATTTTATATTTAGTATCTTCAGTATATAACACAATTGTCCATTTTCCCAAGTTCAAGGTTATTTCGATTATTTCAGTTTTAAAAGGTAAATCTGAAATAACTGTACTTCCTCACTGTGTAACTACACAAGAATGAGGAAATGTCTCAATATTAAACATCATAGGTGAGGTAGTTCACGTGACACAAAAATGTGTTCCTTTTTACTATTCTATTACTGTTTTACTATAGTGCCTCACTTTAACTCCTGCTCACAGTAGTTAGGCAAGTCTATAAAATTAAATATTAAACTTTAGTGTGTAAATTACTTAAACTTCCTGTAATGTTTGAGCTAAGGGCATAAAGATCAACTCAGATCAACTTGTTTAGTTGTGGTATTTACTAGAGCCCAACCGATATTTCGTTTTGCCGATTTTATCGGCCGATATATCGGTATTGGCGAATATGACGCCGATATAATTTTTTATTTTTTTTTACAGAACATATAACACAGATAAAATGCTTGAAATGGTCTAATTGCTTAGTTTGTCCAGCAAAGCGCGCTCCATTGTTTGCTACTGGCGACCTGGATGAAACGCTTTAAAGCTTAAGTAAATGGAAAACCATTGAAATTTTGAATGGCCACATCTCCGTAACGGCGCAGCGGATCCGCACTAAATTCAGGGGATCCCTTCAGCTCGAGGAACCTTCTGGAATGCCGAATCGAGTGTACGTCTACATGCCCCCTTTCGAATGAGACCACCCCCACGTCGATAGTTCGGGAGTTACGGGTGATTAAATTCGCGGTCCGGTGCCGACCGATCTAGCGATCCCGGGGGGCTACCGATGCGCGGAGGGTGGCGTTCGAAAGGGCTCCTCGAGCTGAAGGGATACCCCGAATTTGGTGTAGATCCGCCGCGCCGCCGATATGAATTTTTTTTTACAGAACATATAACGCAGATAAAATGCTTGAAATGGTGTAATTACTTAGTTTGTCCAGCAGAGTGCACTCCATTGTTTGCTACTGGTGACCTGGATGAAACACTTTAAAGCTTAAGTCTATGGAAAACAATTGAAACTTTGAACGGCCATATCTCCGTAACGACGCGGCGGATCCACACCAAATTCGCACCCCCCGAATCGGATCCCCCGAATTTGGGGGAGATCCGCCGCCGGGTTCACGAGATAGTGACACCAGCCAACACTTTCACTTCAGTAAGGAAGTTGTTCAGGCAGCAGCATTCAAGCATTGTCTTATTCGACCATAAGTGTCCTGCGAAGTGGACTATACATGATATTCTGCCATGATTCCAGTTCCAAGGGAACGTACACGTTACATTCTAATGGCATTAAAGTGCGCGAGACGTGAATTTAAATTGTATTTATTTACAGAGGTATATTATGTCACACTTCACAAGTAAGTTTCATCTGTGTGTGAAGACAGTAGCGCAAATCTGTGAATGAATGTTCCGAAGTGAAAAACTTAAACGGAATAAAGTTGAATGGAATTTAATTGAAATAAAGTTGAATAAACTTAAACTTTACTGTTCAGTGCACTGATCTCAATCATTTTGGTAATAAAGTTTATTGTTAAATGCCCTGCCTCCATTACATATCTTTTGTCACATCATTATAAGTGTTTGATCACCATATTTGAGTGATCATTGCAAAAAATGTGTTTATGTATATATATATATATATATATATTCTCTTTATGTATATACCGTATTCTATATATAGTACCAGTCAAATGTTTGGACACACGAATGGGAAAGTGTCCAAACTTTTGACTGGTACTGTACTATAATATACACAAATAATATCGGCCGATATATCGATATCAGCCTTTTTTTTTACTCCCCAATATCGGTATCGGCCCCAAAAAAATCCATATCGGTCGGGCTCTACTATTTACCTTTATAATTAACACAAAGTGGACACCTGATGTCCGATTATGGAATCATTCCATATGTTTAGAACTCAGAAAAGGCAAATACAAGCCGGAAAGGTTCTGCACTGAACCACTGAAGTCACAAGCCAGAGGGGCTAGACTGAGACAAAACAAACTAGAACACGCATAACTTAACCTCCTCTCTCATTAATTTTAAATGAAAGATGTCACATCAATGCAGAGATGCAATGTGTGTTTAGCTGACAAACGTTCAACAAGGACACATTAAATTGATTGAAAGCGACAGTAAAGATATAATGTTACAAAACATTTCAAATAAATGCTGTTCTTTTAAACTTCTATTCATCTAAGAATCCGGAAAATAATAAATCATTTTCCCACAAAACTATTAAGCAGCTGTTTTCAACATTGATAACAAGAAATGTTTCTTGAGCAACAAATTAGCATATTATATTGATTTCTAAAGGATCATGTGATACTGAAGACTAGGAGTAATGGCTGCTGAAAATTCAATTTTGCCATCTCAGGAATAAATTTAATTTTTAAATATTAAAATAGAAAGAGTTTTAAATTGTAATAATATTTTTAGTAACTTTTTGATCAAATAAATGCAGCCTTGGTGACCATAAGAGACTTCTTTCAAAAACATTAACAAATCTTACCAAACCCAAACTTTTGAACAGTTCTGTTTCCACTTTATGATATTAACAAAAATCATACGTGTTGTTTTTTTGTTTATCAAAACTTAAATCAAAAAAGTAGCTTGTGATGGCATAAGGATAAATAAATATGGTTAAGGATTGACGTCAGGTGTTTTCTTGTGTGAAGGGTACAGTATGTAGTGACAGTCAGTTAGCCTAAATCATCGTTCAGCTCTCGAGTCAGTGGAAATACAGGCTGGTTCTGAAAGAGATTCACAGACACTCTGCTCCAGCATAAGAATAAGAACTATTTTGGTGGAAAACTCGTATTTATCTCCAAAACTAACCCGGTTCTCTCCATCTCTCACTCTGCCCCAATTTATGGCTCCCTGCCTGAGCTTGGTTTTACAAGGTGAACACTGCTGCAATAATTATCATTTAAGAGGGACGTCCCTGACTCTGGACACATATTACCATTCATTTAAGGCAGGCACACATCGAGAGGCTTAAAGATCAGGGTTTTATAGCTGATCTTGTTGCCGAAATAAAGGATAACGCATTGCCTCTCCGAGTCTGTACTCCACAATCCTTCTTTACTGTCCCACATAATTTAATTTCTGTCTTGTCATCATGCCCCTTTCACATCTCTCTATCACCTTCGCCAAACACACTCTTTCTAAAACCTCTATTTTCTCACTGGATCCTCATTTAACACACTGCCCTACCTGTCCTCATTACAGTCCTCTCTCACACCAGCACTCATCATTAACTATCGCTTGTCAGCACCGCACTGACAAAAGAGGTTTCCATCCATCAACTCTCTCCTACCTAAATCTTGCTCCTCCAGAATGGTTGACTATTACAGTACTTTCTTACAGTCGCTCTCTGCCTCATTCCTTTTCTCCTCTATCTCATGTTTATTTCAGCCAATCTTCCTTCAGTGCCACTTTTCTCTCAGGAGTACAGAGATCTCAATAATTCAGGAGGCTGTCTGAGCTATGCTGGGCTAGCAGGACAACCATCACTGGACACGGGGAACTTTCAGTGCCCCACTTACTCCATAAGCAGACAGATAGTTAAAGGGGTCATATGATGTTGCTAAAAAGAACATTATTTGGTGTAATGAAATGTGTTTATGCGGTTTAAGGTAAAAAACAACAACATTATTTTCCACATACTGTACATTATTGTTTCTCCTTTATGCCCCGCCTTTCTGAAACGCGTCGATTTTTACAAAGCTCATTGTTCTGAAAAGCGAGGTGTGCTGTGATTGGCCAGCTATCCAGTGCGTTGAGATTGGCCGAATACCTCAAGCGTGTGACGGAAATATTACGCCCCTTACCATATTGTGATGCCCTGTCCGGCCGGAGCAACGTGACAAAAACATTAAAACCCATTATAAACGAGGCATTTGTTGCATCCAGTGGGGACATAATTATGGATTATAATGACTTATACTGTCTTTTTACGCATTGCGTTGCATCGCTAAACATAAAACCATGTCTGGATTTGTGATTGGAGAAATGACAAACTACAAGTGCTACTCTACACTGCCCAAAACTCGCGTTTGAATCATCAGTGGCAAATGTACTTACAGTGAGTCAGAACAGCCGGCATTGTAGTCTACTCTACCAGGATCAGGAAACAGTCCTCCATAAAATGTGCTGCACACATTTGAATATTTGGGTTGAAGTGTTCTGGAACAATAATTTAAATGCAACTTAACCACTGATTTCTAGTCGTGTCCTCTTTTGGAAGGCCAAACAAAGTAGTTTTGCTTTCACAACGAAACACAGCGTCACACACGGCGGGCTAGAGTGAGCAGAGGCCGGGGGCTAGAGTGAGCACAGGCTGGCGGGCTTGAGAACGGCACGGCCGGCGGATTCGACGAAGGAGCGTCCGGAGGGCTTGCAGCAACCACATGTGACGAACCCAGGCTGGACTCCGCTTCGTCTACATTGAAAGCCGATCCGGCGAACCACAGCGAAAAGCTGATGTATTTCCTCAGCAACCAGCACGGATCAGCTCTAGGCATGACGAAGCGGATATCATCCTCTTTTGGAAGGCCAAAAAAAGTAGTTTCGCTTTCACGATATGGAATGATATTCCGGACAATTTTCAAAAGGAATTGCAAATTGTATTTTCAATATGGACGCATAAATTGTGACATAATCCAAATGCAATTGCAAATCCTGCATTACCGTTTGCATTTTCGCTTTCGCGAACGCACAGTGACTGCCAAATTTCAAATGAAAAAGTTAAGTCCATTTGCAGCTGTATTTCCCATGTCTTAGGAGTTAAGAGTCTGTCATATTTAAATAGCAATATTAATTACCAGTCTGCTTTTTCACGCTCGCTGCGTCGCGCATGTAACCTGCCAAAACTCAAATGGAATCGCAATTCCTTTTGCATTTGAATTTCCGATGTCTACATGGAAAGCTGCCAATCAATGTGAGGAGGCGGGACTGTACTAGGGGGCTTGTTTGTATTGGGAGGTGACGTCACTCACAGACGACCGTGCCGAATGCTCTGATCAATGGAGGT
>NW_015505331.1:1443049-1443679 GCF_001515645.1 Sinocyclocheilus grahami
CTATACTAGGGGGCGTGTTTGTATTGGGAGGTGACGTCACTCACAGACGACCGTGCCGAATGCTCTGATCAATGGAGTAATAAAGGCTCTGCTAAAGGCAGCTACCAATCAGTTTCGTACCTGTGTGAACGAATAGACAGTGCAACCTTCCTGGCACAATACATAATTCTGTCTTTTTTTACCACAAATGTAGCGATTATCCCCTACTAACAGCGGGAGCCACAACGGTACGCACAATAGGTCAATATTCACTATTAACCAAACGCTTTTCACCTGTCTCAGCATCTCTCACTGTTTACTCTCACTTACACTTTTAATCCATAATAGAGAGCGTGTCACACCTGCCTCAAGACCTTTTACCGTTTGCACTCCACTTGATACACTTAAGCAAACAGACAGAGCAAATCTATAATTATTTTCCACCTTACTTTATTCAATAGTTTTAATCCGTTATGGAGTTTGCGTCCCATATGTGGCACCAAGGCATTGCGCCTGCCTCAAGATCTCTCACTATTTATAGCCACTGGACACCGCGATTAATGCACGTGATTTTTAATGTTATCTTGCCTTGGCTGTGGCGTGTTCTGTGACAGCTGCACCTAGATCTGACTGCTGAAGTGTCATCTGGGG
>NW_015505331.1:1444494-1446801 GCF_001515645.1 Sinocyclocheilus grahami
ACAAACACGCCCCCTAGTATAGCCCCGCCCCCTCACATTGATTGGCAGCTTTCCATGCAGACATCGGAAATTCAAATGCAAAAGGAATTGCGATTCCATTTGAGTTTTGGCAGGTTACATGCGCGACGCAGCGAGAGTGAAAAAGCAGACTGGTAATTAATATTGCTATTTAAATATGACAGGCTCGTAACTCCTAAGACATGGGAAATACAGCTGCAAATGGACTTGCCTTTTCATTTGAAATTTGGCAGTCACTGTGCGTTCGCGAAAGCGAAAATGCAAATGGTAATGCAGGATTTGCATTTGGATTATGTCACAATTTATGCGTCCACATATTGAAAATGCAACTGAAAATACAATTTGCAATTCCTTTTGAAATTGTCCGGAATATCGTTCCATATCACGACATGGCGGCGGCGGCAACAATACTACAGTGAGAATAAAAGTTACGCCTTCTGTCTTTGCGTGAACATTTGGGCTGACTCTTAACTTTTATAAAGAATATCTTTTTGGATTTGAGACTTTAGTCTTTGCAACTTTACAGATCTTCTTAATGCACCAAGAGCTTGTAAAACTCCAAAGAGAAAGGAAAATTTTAAATTGCATCATATGACCCCTTTAAGCTTTCCACCGACACGATCACTATGCTCTACAGTAAACTGTCCATGAACATCTATGCTTTCCTAAATGCCGCTTTGTCTTTATGCAACTGGTGGATGAGTCACAAAGCTCCATAATCACACGAAATGTTAACAGCATTCAAGTCACACAATAATCCTACTGTAGTAAATGTTACTGTGCACGTCAGTTTAATGTACTGGTTTGCTGCACTCCCACACAAACCATTTCACATCTAATCATATTAATCTTCTTGCAAATGTATAACTAATACAAAAACTAGATTTGCACATATCAGTGCACAAAATCACCATGCGAAAGTTTTAGGGAATGTTGGGAGGCTTTGGTTCTGCATATATTTTGCTCTTCTCTGTCGCGGTGTTTAAAAATTACAGTGTCTTTGCAGTGTACTGTACAGGTGCTGTAGGTTCAATAGATGCAGGACAGGAGAAACCATAATCACAATTTAGTAAACAAACAGGTCTTAGAAAAAAAAATAGCATATGCAAATATTATGACGACATCCTCACAAGTGCTTCTTATTTTGAACAGAACTGACAGTTTCTGATTTTATTGTTGTTTGTATTGTCATGTTGCAGTATTTTACGTAATAAAAAATATTTGTATTTTATATGCTCTGTTGGTGGTTGGTGGGATAGCATCACCCGGGGGGATACAATTCAGCAGAGGCAGGGATACATAGACCAGAAGAGGGGAAATCCCCCCCACCCCCCAACAAATCGGATATTTGTTATACATATATATATATATATATATATATATATATATATATATACACATATATAACCTATACATTTCTTTGCTTTACTGTCCCTTTTGAGTGTGAAAGTCCATTGGAGATTTTCAAGATTTTGGAATTAAGAATGCATCGATTTTAAAATTCTAATAACAATAAAAACATTAACGGGGTCATATGATGCTACATGCACTTTTACAAGTTGTTTGAACTGAAATGTGTTTTGGCAGTGTGTGTACACAACCACCCTAAAATGATAAAAATCCACCCAGTGTTTTTTTTTTTTTAATCTGCTCAAATCTTTACCCCTTTTTCAAATCGAGCCAATCTCATATGCCTGTCTGTGTGAGGCCCCTCCCACGATAGTTTGATTGACAGTAGCGTTTCAGCACAGACTGGACTGGTGTCTTACCTTAGATCCGCCCTGAGTGAGCTGTCATCAGTCCGCCATTGTTTCACTGCCGGAGCAGATGTAGACAAGAATGACTCCTAAGCGATTGAGGTCTTCTGTTGTTGGATGTAATAATGAACACAGCAGTCATCATTTACTCCCGACATCTGAGCCGCTGAAGACGCAGTGGATTACGTTTGTTTTTGGAGGGAATGCGCCCCCGATCTACATAAATGCGTCTATGTTCGCGCGAATCAATCGTGATCCAGCTTCACCTACAGAGTGTAAGGTTTTTTTTAATGAATCTTTGCAAATTGCCTTTCCTAATAATGTGATAATTAGCAAGTTTCACGATGAATGCGGCTAAAGTAAACAGTCCCTCAGAGAGCAGCTCGGAGGAGAGGGGCAGGGTCAGCAGAGCTCATTAACATTTAAAGGAAAATGCTACAAAATGGCTTGTTCTGAAAAGAGCTGTTTTTGACAGGGTAAAAAAATGTGTTTTTTGCACTACCATTGAGAAATTTTAATCAAACTATGTTAC
>NW_015505331.1:1449053-1449667 GCF_001515645.1 Sinocyclocheilus grahami
AATAGTTAATTATAACTAGTTATGGTTAATTATTCATATTTTCCCTGAGCTGATTTGCTACATGGCTTATTTCCTAACTGCGTGTTAGGACAGGGCTCTTGAGAGCCTACTTCTAATCAATACCAAATTTGGATTCACAGTAACAAAGTTGATATGATAAAGATAAGGATTAATTTGCAAGCATTCTTAAAATGCTGCTAGATTTAGTCATACAATATATCACTCCCAGAAACTCCCAGTTATGAGCCAGTTTGCTCTAAAGGCCTGTTCACCTCAAGAACGATAACCATATTTGCATCCACCCCAATGCACAATAATGTTCTGTTTATTACACTATAAGCACACACTGTAGTTTTGTCAAGCTCTTTGAAGCTGTAAAAAAAAAAGAATAATAATAATAATAATAATAATTGTAAAAGTGATTCCAATGACGGTGTTCCTCCATTATCATTGTTGTTGTGGTGTGGACTCTGCTATTCTTTTAAATTTAGAACAATTTTTAAAACTATATCTTTATCATGATCATTATGGCCTTGATGTGAACAGGCCTGAAGATAACATTCAAATATTAATAGGTATACCTCAACTATGAGAGACAAAATGAGGGGAAAAAA
>NW_015505331.1:1451451-1451651 GCF_001515645.1 Sinocyclocheilus grahami
AAAAAAATAACAGAACTACATGATTACACTTTCGTTCAATAAGAATATTCTTTTGTCATCTGGTATAAGACTGCTGTACAGTACTTCAGTCCTTGAAGCACCAGGATGATATTTCCTTATAAGGCCAGTGACATGTAATAAGCCAGTTTTTGTTTTGCATATGTCATATTTGTTTAAGTGCATCTGAACGTTAAAAGGGG
>NW_015505331.1:1453358-1453779 GCF_001515645.1 Sinocyclocheilus grahami
GTTCAAGACAAGTTAGAATCCACGCACCACTCAAAATGCTGAGTTTGCTGAGTTCTGCAAGCTTGAGAATCCTCTCATTATAACAAAGTGTAGATACGATATAAATAAGAGATTCATTGTGCAGTGTTGAGATCCTATCATAGTTTTTATTGATATTTGAATTTGTTGTGTATGTAGTTTTTTCATTTTTATTTCAGTTTTAGTTTTTTTTTTTTGTATATCAAGTTAAATATTCATAGAAATGGGAAACACTTGGGAACTACCTGAAATAAAATAAGTATAGAAGTTCATGTTTATTTTATTTCAAGTAACAAAGAATGTTTTTCATGATTTTAGTTTTAGTTAACTATAATAACCTTTCTGTGACCACCTCACCACTTTGTCTTTACAGTATTTGTGCCATGCAATTAATGGAAAAAAA
>NW_015505331.1:1454199-1456366 GCF_001515645.1 Sinocyclocheilus grahami
GTGGTCAGCAAATACAAAGCCAATCAGAGTCGCTCTCTAGTTTTCCAGCAGCTGAACAAACATTCCATCGAAACTGATAGAAGTATACGGTCAGTGGTCCAAGCGGCCGTTCTCGAACAAAAATCTGTTTTCCACAATATCTCGATGTTACTTCTACCTTGCCTTTGAAAACTCAATATCCACAGACTATATCACAGAGAAGTTGTGGAGGAACTCGCTTCAGGCAGGGAGTGTGCCAGTGGTGCTCGGCCCACCTAGGAACATTTATGAACTATCAATTCCACCAGTCATTCATTCATGTAAATGACTTCAGCAGCATTAAAGCACTGGCTACTTTCTTAAGTCAAGTGGCCGACAATAGAGAGCATTATGAATCTTATTTTAGATGGCACAATTACTGTAGAGAGACTCTGTAATATTTGTATGCGTTATGACCAGCTCTCTAAGCATAAAAAAAGTGTACAATGATCTGTACAGCTGGGTCAACAGGTAACTGACTTTTTCAAGGAAGCTGTTTCATTCAAAAGTGTGGAGTTTCAAAAAGTTATTTTGTGGCAAGATTTCCTTTGCCAATCACCTTGTCTGATCTTTGCAAGTATATCAAGTGTATTTGAAACCTGTCTAGGGACTTCAAAGTGCTAGTAAATTGTAACATTGATTTTTCCCAGTGTTGCTTTATTAATATTTAAACAGGGGCATTTGCTTCTTTTTCTAACCTTGATTTCAGCATCAGATGTCATTAGGTTACTGAATATTGTTGTGTGCACTCAATGTGTCGGAACACCCTTCTGATTCAATATTCACAGGTCAATATTCACTATCAAGTTTTCATCAAGTCCTCTTATTGTTTGTATATTTTCCCAATTTTTCCAAATGTACCAATTTGTAAAATTTCATAGGAACATTAAAAGCACTTTTCTGAGACTTATTTTTTGAGACTGCCACACCTGAAAACCCCCAGAATTCTGCCCCCAGAAGTCTAAAATGAGTCAGAGAAGCATGCAGCTCCCTCATGCATCTGTAGGGTGTAAGATATATGCATGCCAGGCTAAAAATCAGTTAAAAACTGTTGTGGTTTTCTTTGTGGTTCTTTCTTTATAATCTCTAGTACTGCTCATCCTCGATTAAACACAAACTTGGAAGATCTGGGATTCCATGAGTCTTTGCAAGGTCTCTGTTAGTTTATGTTAAGCATTTATGTTAATGCAACTTTATTGCAAGATTTTGCATATCTGTCTGTAAATCATTAGCATTTTATATTTAACTCATCCTGTTTTATTTTAAAAGCTCATTTTAAAAAAATCTTCGCATAACTTCCTGTGCTAAATATTATTTTTGGTGCAGAGAAACACCAAGCTACTGTTCTACAAAATTGCTCTAGTGCGTAAAGATAAGGCGCCAGAGTCAAGAAACCTTCTGAATATTTCAGTGTGGTTTTGATGCATTTTCCACAAGTGGTTGTGTGAAACAAGGCACCAGATTTGTAAAAATGGCAGTACACTGTCAGTTATGCAAAGTGATGATTAACTGTTCCTACATGTTCATGCCATCACATCAGATCAGTAATAGTCATTACTCGAAAGACTAAATTGATTTTATGCTGTCTAAGATCTGTGATCAACTCACCTCTTTGTCTTCACAACCTTTTGTGCTTCACAACCTTTCTGTGCTTTTTCACAAAAGAACTACTGACATTGTTTTAATTCGGACAGATGCAAAATCAAGACGGTTAGTGCTCTGAAAAACTTATCTTCTCTTAATGTGTTGATGTGAAAATTCTGATGACGTAACTTATGACAGTAGTGTTACAGAGCAAAAGCTTGATGTGGCCATTGCAATTTGAAACTACAGGGGATGAAGTCTCACATCCTCTTTAACAATGAGGTATCTTCAACTGGCTGATTCTGTGGTTTCCTTTTATTCACCTTGTAGATACAAGAAAAAGTTTTAAATGAATCTTTTTGGCAGGTAGAAATTCTCAGAGAATTTGTATTAATATTTAGAGTAGATTTTATTTATCAGATTTCTGATAAACACGTAAAATACATAAGATTCTAAGAGTTATGTTTAAAACCCCATCAACATTTTGTCCTGGGCCCTGGGTAGAGGATCTCCTGTTTCTTTCGTCACTTTGTAATCAGTAATTCATACAATCACACATGCTCAT
>NW_015505331.1:1456455-1457355 GCF_001515645.1 Sinocyclocheilus grahami
ACGGTCACTTGTCGCCACCTATTGGCACCATGGTGTATCCTGCAAAAAAAAATCTTGTTTACAGAAAAAACACAAGATTTTAGGTATTTCAATGTTTATAAAGTCTAAGACAGAGGTTTTCATACCAAGGATGCCCACATACGATCACCTTGCTATGAACCTGCTTCCTAAAATATAAAGGAACTACATATGTTCATATTTTATAAAGGCCCAATTTGTATTGTGAGAAAAAGCATGACATTAAAAAGAACTTTCAAGTTTAGAGTTGTTTTCTAAATTTCTAAATTTACCATTAACAATTTCACAATAAATACTGTTCTTAAGCAGCTGTAAATAACTTATTGACCTTTAACTGCCATGAAGCAAAATGAAGGAATCAAGGAATGGCAAGGAGAAACTCCGTAGAAAGCTGTATCTTTCTACAGAGTTTCTCCTTGCCATTCCATTCCAAGATAAGCTTCTGCTCTAGCTTTGTAATGTTCTAACACTCAATTGAAATTTATTAGGCTACACAAGGTTAAACACTAATGCTTGATTTATTCTCATTTGTAAGTCACTTTGGGTAAAAGCTTCTGTCTAAATTAATACATGTAAACGTACAGGGACAATCCCTCTGATGTAACCTGGGTTTGGTGCCTTTGATATGGGCCAGTATGTATACCATCTTTTTTCGATACTGTCCAGTCTTTACTAACATGCTGTAATTCCTTAAAGGGTTAGTTCACGCAAAAATGAAAATAAAGGGGGGTGAATAAAGGCCTCCTGTAGCGAATCCATGCATTTTTATAAGAAATATATCCATATTTCAAACATAATAAACACTTTTTAAAAATATAGTGGTGTGAAAAAGTGTTGGCCTAGTTAAATTTCACTAGCCACACCCAGGCCTGATTACTGCCA
>NW_015505331.1:1457794-1537417 GCF_001515645.1 Sinocyclocheilus grahami
GGTGGCTGACTAAATACTTTTTTTTCCCCCACTGTATATATATATTTTTTTTTTGTAGTACAAATTACATTACCAGCATTCTAATTAGTTTGGGGAAAGAAAGAAAGATCAACAAAATTACATAGCACATTTTTAAGGTGGCTTCAGACTTTTGGACCCCACTGCGTACTGAAAATTTATTTTTGCTCTGCAGCCAGCTACAAAGAATTAATAATACTCATTACATTTGGGTATCTACATAAAGGTTTTCTTAACATAGGTGGTTCGTTGCAACTGGGCCCAGATTCAGTGTTTTGATCATTACATTTTCCCCTCCCACAAGGTTATTCTACTCCTACAAACACACCAAAATTAGGCCTGTGGAAAGACTCATTGCCAGTTATCGCAAACACTTGATTGCAGTTGTTGCTGCAAAGCGTGGCACATCCAGTTATTAGATTTCACGTAGGGCCAGGCAGGTTTGGACAGCTTTTTTCCCTTAATAAAATAAATAATAATTTAAAAACGGCATTTTGTATTTACTTGCATTTATCTTTGTGTAATATTAAAATTTGTTTGTTGATCTGAATCTTTTAAGTGTGACATATGCAAAAAATAAAAAAAAAACAGGAAGGGGGCCAACACTTTTTCACACCACTGTATACTGTATAAAAAGCAGAATGAACTGAAACATTAATAATAATAAACACAATAAATATATACATAAATAAAATGTATGAATGATGCAGTGCTAATTGACATATCATTTATTACAGTACAGAAACTATAAAGTATATTTTCTACCTTATTCTGTGCAGAAAATTTAAATAATTGTTTATAGTATATAAAACAATCATAAAATTGCCATTAGGAAAAAATTATAGATTACAAATGATTGATTATTGTCCAGCAGTTTGATTTCACAAACACATAAAATCCTAAGCGGAGGGTGGACCAACTCCAGGATAAGACTAAAAGCAGCCAAATCTATTAACTACAAATATCATAAACCCATCTTTTTAGGCAAGAACCGGACATGGGTGTCATGTAGGCTAATAAAATATGTTTAATGTGACTGAATTTGTATATAACTTGATAACAATTTAATAAAAAACATTAGAAATTGGTAATTATAATTCGTTTCCCTTCCAAAGTTATTCAAACAGCGAATAAATTATTATACAGAAAGTGACATTATCACTAACTTTGATCTATCACGAGTTTAAGCACTCTCAAAAAAAACTGTCTACACTGTGAAATGAATCTCTTACATTGTACATACCTCTGCGTGCCCGGAATTCAGTCAGCGAACGCGCGCGCACTCAAAACTGATGAGTTTCAGCGATGACTCATCTGAACGCCTCTGATTGGCCACTGCATTCCTAGGCTCAACAGAATCATGTGTGATTGGTTATAATGCGCAACACTGTAAAAACACCTAAATTGAAATACGGTGCAACATGAGCAGATCTTAATTTAATGCCGCAATCGACCAGTCGACACTTTCTATTCATTTTCATTTTGTTAGCAACAGTCATAATAGATTTAATTTGTTTGTGCAGGGGCATTTTTGTCCAATTTAGTGGCATTTTTGCCCCAACTAGCTGTGGCCAAGGCTAAGCCTTCCCCAGCCTTACACACGCTCCTATGCATAAAATAATTGGTCACTTCTGAAATTCTGATTTCTGAAAATCTGAAATACGCCCCTAGTGTAACAAAATGTTAGCCTACACATAATACGTTTAAAGCTCTTTTTTTCAAATCTTGGCTTACATAAATTTCTACAAATGCCATGTCATGCCATAGCATCATTAAACTAGCATCTAACAATTGACAAATGTGTTTTCCCCCCTCTAACCTATGGTTCTGTAACCATAAAGGCTGTGGGGTAATTTGCCCCCTGACTAAAGCATTTAGGGGAAACATTTAAATAATCCTGTGAATGCACTTAAAGAACGCAGAATCGAATCGTTAATCGAATCAAATCGAATTTAATTGTGAATCGAATCGTTCTTGAATCGAATCGAAAACCTAGGAATCGTGAATCGAATCGATTCACTGTCTACCCAAAGATTCAGCCCTAATGTTAACGTTACTTTCTACCGGATGTCTGTTAGATCATGGAGTAGAGAGCACTATGAATTGTTCTTCATGTGCACAGTAACTGAAATTTAAAACTATTAAAAGAAAAGGCTCAATAAACTATCGCACAGATATAGTACACTACGCATCAAAATCATCTTCCCTTTGTGCTTTGAACTTTTCTTTGCGGAGCGCTGCGCACTGTGACTCCATGTTGCTTCAAGCGCATCATTCTGCGCACGGGATGCGCAAAAGCGCTTTGCGCTGCCCCGGGGTGCGTTTCTCAAAAGCAACTATGGTCGCAAGTTCCGTCGTTACCAATAGAGTTCAATGGAACTAACGACCATAGGTAGCCAACGATGCTTTTGGGAAACACACCCCTGTATAGGATCCTTTCATGTTATAATACTTTTGCGCAATGAAAGATTGTTAATAGCCTTTCTTGTTCTGAAATCTATCATATGTTGCTGCCTCATTACTGTGCTATACATTTAAAAGAAATGTCTTTTAATTTTATAGTATATATATAAATATAATAGGCTACTTGTTTTTCATGAATGTATTTTACAACAATACAAAGAGCAATGTTGAACATTTTACCAGATTTAGCCCTACACTTTTATTTGCTCCCCACTAAATAATGTTTTTTTTCACTAAATAGTTAGATTTTATAAAATTATTGTGCATTTTTCTAGAGTAAATTTTGCTACTGAATTATCCACTAACCTAGTTTAAACCTAGTATTTTTAATCATAGATTATGATTGTATATTTATTCATTTGATGTTTTTCTTTACAATGAAGTTGTCTATGTGGTAGACTGTGTTTAACACACAAAATAGTGATGATCAGGTTAACACAATGAGGTATAGTAATTCTACACTGATAAAAAAAAACTGCGCTTTATCAGATAGGTATCGGCAGATATTCAGAATTTCTGGTATCGGATCGGTTCTAAATTAATTTAGAATGAATTTTACTTTGCTGCATACTACTTAAGTGCATTAATGTTACAATTACAAAGCAAAGACTTGCGTATCTATTGTACACTCTTAAAAATAAAGGTGCTTCACGATGCCATAGAAGAACCTTTTTGTCTAAATGGTTCCATAAAGAACCTTTAACATCTGAAGAACCTTTCTTGTTTCACAAAAGGTTCTTTGTGGCGAAAGAAGGTTCTTCAGATTATAAAAAGGTAAGAAAGAGGTGGTTCTTTAAAGAACCTTTGACTGAATGGTTCTTTGTGGAACCAAAAATGGTTCTTCTATGGCATCGCTTGAAGAACCTTTTGAAGCATCTTTATTTTTATGAGTGTAATGTTAGCAAAATGAACATACATTAATATAGTTCTCTCAGTACTGATTGCGTCACAGTTTTGTAATCTGTGTCATATGTTCACATGTATCTCAGCTAAACTAATAAAGCTTATAATAGCATACCTGTTCTGTTAAAAGTAGTTCTGCTATGCTCCAAGTATTTGTGTAGAAAGAAAATACAATCATCTGTGATGAATTGTAGAATGTTGAAGCAGATCTGTTTTATTATTCCAACTCTCTGTTGTGGGATATATTTCCCCCCCCCTCTAAATGCAGTCTCATAGTCCTCTTCATCAAAACCAACATGATTATACCTACAGGCTATATCTGTTCAGTTTCATCGTCCCACTGACAGAGATACATCTGAGCATGTACATCTGAAACAGAATTTAGGGGTGTATGGGGGTGAAAGTTTTAAAGAGACCTGTGAAAACGTGATGTGTTTCTATATTTCTCTTAGTAAATTTTATACTAAAAAAAAGACACTGTATAATGTAAAACTGAAAACAACAACAACAACACACACATACCTGTTTTGTTGTAACTTTTCTTTTTAATGTCAAAAGACTTTCAGTTGCCCGTACTTCATCGTGATAGGCATTAATATCTTTACAGACGTCTTTAAATTCAAGAGTTTTCATCCAGTTTTGCTTGGGAATATATTGTTAAACACCATGTATACATTTGTGCAAACAAAATATCATAAATCAAAATAATAGCATCAAACACATCACACACTCAAATGGGCTATAGATAAAAAAGAAGAAAAAAAAGAAAAGAAGACATTTTCTTCATTTCAATTCAATGCGCACTTTCTATGTGTCTGCACAATGTTTGTGGCCAAAATGGCAAAGTTGACTAAAGGGATAGGTCACAATTCCACACGTGCTGTAGAAACCACTGAAGTATTAATTTACATAATGTACAAACATTTCACTCTCTGACAGAATTGTAGTCGTTATCACTATATAGGCCTATTTAACGATAATTCTATTAAATGATACAAAATCTAGGTTGAGTTATATGGCATCCTTAATAAAGAACGGTTTTTGTTTAGTTTTCCTTTATATAAAACAGATACTTTACAAATATCTTTTCACGGTGTCTGTATTTGACACTACACACCGAACAACGTCAAGCCGAACACACGAATCGACTGTGTCTGTGCGCGTTCCATTATCTTCCCTGTATTCACTTATGTTGTCGATTGTCGATTACTTACGCCTAACGTTACAGCGTACGGCAATGGCTGACAGCACGGATGAAACAGTACCAGCTTCCAAACCAGAGGTATTTTACAACTATCGGGAGAGGAATAAATGTCCCCCAGAAGAAAATGCGCGATTAGAGAGACAACATTTCTGGAATGTCATCAATGCATTTAAATACTACAGGTAAACACTTGATTGCTGGACCATCAAATTCCCATCTGCTCCACACAGCCACTGTTCTTTATTTAAGCTTTAATATTTAACCTTCTGGCATTGTTCATGTGGGGGTCACACTTGTGTTGTTTGCGGTCAAAAGTGAACGAACACCTTTTTCCCCATTATCAGTAAAATCAATGTAATATATTTTTGTTCAGTATTTTTTCTTTTGTATTTTGAGAGAGTTTCCTGATACTAATTCAAATGTATGCAATAATTATGATCAAATTTTCCCATTGAAAATAATAGAAAATCTAATATTTTTATATTACTTTTCGATCATGACAGTATTTCATGTTAAATAGAGACAATGCCTTTAAAATACAGTTTTTGAAGGCAGATGAGTGCCATCTGGTGGGAGTAAAAAATAAAAACATCTGCAATTCCATGGTTTAGCCACTATATTGCTATGTAGCTCTATATAAAAGGCTTATACATTTTCTAGCTGTTTTTCGACATAAATACTTATTTTGATTAAGTTGTGAATTTGGATATATATTTAGACATTCTCAAAGACAATTTTTTGTAAAGGTCAAGATTTTTTTTGTTTGAAATGTCGGTTTTTGCATTAGTTTTACTACAGTCAAACCTGAAGATATACAAAATTCAACAGAAATGTAACAAAATGTAACAGGAATGCTTTATCAGAGGTTAATCGATCTGATTTCAACCTCTTATTTGAGTCTTTTGGCTCAGTTTTGCCATATTGTTACAGCCACATCAGTTCATTTGTGTGTATAATAGTGTTGTGTGTGTGTCTGTGAGTGTGTATAATTGAGTGTGTGTGTCTGTTTTATTTGCATTGTAGGAATGTGCAGGGAGACTTAAGACATAAAGTTAAGATACAGTGACTTGGTAGGTAATGTTTTCTCATTAAAATCATACTGCTTAATAGAATGTATGGGAATAGTAGAGAATAGCAATATGACGGCACGGTGGGTTCACTTTTCATGACGTCATGAGCAATCCATAGATCAGTAGATACACTACCATTCTTTGCACTACCATTTTTAAAAAAAAATATTCAGCAAGGACACATTAAATTGATCAAAAGTGACAGTAAAGATATTTCTAAAGTTAAAAAAGATTTAGAATTTTTTTTTAATTTTCATCAAAGAAACTTGAGAAAAATATATCACAATTTATATCACGTAATTAAGCAATGGCAACTGAAAATTCAGCAAAGAAATCTAACATAGGAATAAATTGCGATTTAAAATATATTCCAGTAGAAAATAGTTCTTTTAAACTGCAATAATATTTCTGTCTTTACTGTATTTTTTTTATTAAATAAATGCAGCCTTATGTCAAATGGGCTCAATTTATAATGATTTATAAATGATAAAGAAGTGAATTGGACTTCTTGTAATATTTCTTTCTACAGTGATGTGTCTCAGGTCAGAGTGTTAGTGCCAGGGGCAGGTCTGGGTCGGCTTGCTTGGGAAATCGCTCATTTGGGCTATTCGTGCCAAGGCAACGAGTGGAGTTTCTTCATGCTCTTCTCCTCTAATTTTGTTCTGAACAGGTATACCACATTAACATCTGCACAATTTAAGTAGAACGGTTCACAAAAAAATGATTAAATATTAGAACAATAGATATATTTATAAAATTTCTCTCTCTAAATTTGGGGAACTGCCTCTATTAAGTATCTGTGATATGTTAAATTGTGTAACTTGGAGGCATATGGTAAAATACACTAGAACTTTTATTTCTGGTTGAACTTCTAGGATTGTGCATATCACAGTACTGACTACAAATTCGAAGCAATCAGAATGGTATATGACATCTGTATTAAAGAGGAGGAAGCTAACTGATATTTTGTCTCTCAGGTGTGATAAGGAAAATGCACTGACACTGTATCCCTGGATTCACCAGTTCAGTAATAACAAAATGTCCTCAGATCAGACAAGACCTGTGTCCTTTCCTGATGTCAATCCACAGAGTCTCCCAGCAGACTCAGACTTCTCTATGGTCGCTGGAGACTTCCAGGAAGTATACAGTGACCCTGGTGAGTTTTTATGATTATTTTAATAAACAAGTACATTATTATAATTTGCACTTGGAGACAATAACGCATCTGAAATTTTAACATTTAAAGTTGTATCCTCCTTACAGAAATGTGGGATTGTGTTGCTACTTGTTTCTTCATTGACACCGCCCACAATGTTCTTGATTACATTGAAACCATCTGGAATATTCTAAAACCTGGTGGTGTCTGGATAAATTTGGGTAAGTCACAGATTCTGAAGAATCATTTTCAGTCAAATTGTATCTGTAAATGAAAGGCTGAAAACACAGGTGTGGTTGAAAGCTTTTTGTATTTGTTCTCAAAGGTCCACTTCTTTATCACTATGAGAATATGGCCAATGAATTTTCCATTGAGCTGAGCTATGAGGAAATAAAGGCTGTCATTTTAAAATATGGATTTGTCCTGGAGGTAAATAGTTAAACTGTATATCTAAACTCATTTCTCCTCCGAGCTATTTTTTTATTTAACAGAGTAAATGATGTTGTTATAAACTGTATTACTGTATTTCTTTCCACAGTTTGAGAGAGAGTCTGTTCCCAGCACGTACACAGAGAACGACCGCTCCATGCTCAAGTACCTTTATGACTGTATCTTTTTTATCATACGGAAACCTGCAGAACAGTTGATCAACGGAGATCAGACACCTAAAGATGGCCAGACTGAGGATTCTTTACAGAAAAGAAGCTCAACATGATGTTTAAAAGGGAGAAGCTCTGGACAAATTCACAGACATATGGCCCAATAATAAACTGATGCTTTTAATCATGAATGCCAACATTATAGCATATTCCTGGTAATACAGCAAGACTGGAGCTTTATTATGTGCTGAATTATCTTTATATTTACCAAAAATGTTATGTTTTGGTGCTTTGCTTTGTATTCCTCAGGTTTTAGGTGCTGCTTCACACATACATTTCAGTGTTTTCTTGCAATTATTTACATTATCAGAGTTTCTATGTCCAAAATCATATTCACAGTCTGAATATGAGCCTGCTCTGGATCTTGCACAATTATTCCAGGCTCTCCTAGGAAATATGCTGATCATCAAAATTGTACTAGTTGGCAGCACTAAAATAAAGTTGTTTTAAACTTAACAGATTTTTCATGATCTTGTACATATACGGTAATAAAACTTACAATCAAGAAAAATGGGAATATTTTTTCATAAACATGACTGTTTGTTCTAAGCATTTGCGTCTGTTTATTATTCAGCCCACAAATTCCACAATAATTGTTTGGAAGGTAGTGAATAAATTATGACACTTTAACAAACGTTGTTGTTGTTCGACCTTTCTGGCCACAGAGGGCGCTGTATTCAAACACGCGTTTCAACTTCAGATACAACACAACTGTCGTAAACAGCTGAGAAATTGAACCTTTTGTACATATACGGTAATAAAACTTACAATCAAGAAAAATGGGAATATTTTTTCATAAACATGACTGTTTGTTCTAAGCATTTGCGTCTGTTTATTATTCAGCCCACAAATTCCACAATAATTGTTTGGAAGGTAGTGAATAAATTATGACACTTTAACAAACGTTGTTGTTGTTCGACCTTTCTGGCCATAGAGGGCGCTGTATTCAAACACGCGTTTCAACTTCAGATACAACACAACTGTCGTGAACAGCTGAGAAATTGAACCTCTACGTACTAAAAAAAAAAGTCTTGCCGCTCTTCTATAGAAGCTAAGTTTTGAATACATCTGGTCGCACACATGACCAAACGGAGAGCAGAGGACATTTTGCCTCCCGAAGTCCTCCATAAAAGATGTTTTCGTTCTCTCTCCGACAACGACAAACCTGTCGGAGGTGTGAACGTGATCCAAAACGCAAATCCACCCGCGTTATTGTCAGTGGCCGGACAACGCTGCAGGAAAAGACCGAGCTATCTCGAAGATTCACTGGATACAGATAGCCTACCGAGAAAAGTGGCTGCAAACAGGGTTAATTCAGTGCTGGCAGACAGGAACGCATGCAAGTCTAGAACATTCGAGGATGATGCTGGTAGAGCTGTCACGCGACGGTCATCTCGCGCGCTTCAGACTGAGGCAAAAAAACAGACAGACGAAGGAAATAACATTACTGCAGGAGACAAGGTAAAGTTTCACACAAACTAGTACAAGCACCTGAGCGCAAACTCGTGTTACTGTGTGGCGTCAGGTAGAATAATGTGCAATGATGGCAGATGAACATGTGGTGGCGGTGCATGACCACTATGATATCAGTCGACATATATTTCAGTAGGCATATGGAATGGTGCTGTGATGGTAGACAGACCCTTCTGTTTATCTATCTAAATTATATGCAGTGTTGGGGAAAGTTACTTTTAAAAGTAATGCATTACAATATTGCGTTACTCCATTAAAAAAAGTAACTAATTACGGTACTTAGTTACTTTTTGTGGAAAGTAATGCGTTACGTTACTTTTGCGTTACTTTTTAAATCTGTACAGGGCTTGCTTGTTTGATTTTAAAATAAAAAAGTTCTATTTTTGGCAAATATAAAAGCTTTTTCACACCAAAAGTGAAATGAATAAGCCCCCAATAATAAACTGATGCTTTTAATCATGAATGCCAACATTATAGCATATTCCTGGTAATACAGCAAGACTGGAGCTTTATTATGTGCTGAATTATCTTTATATTTACCAAAAATGTTATGTTTTGGTGCTTTGCTTTGTATTCCTCAGGTTTTAGGTGCTGCTTCACACATACATTTCAGTGTTTTCTTGCAATTATTTACATTATCAGAGTTTCTATGTCCAAAATCATATTCACAGTCTGAATATGAGCCTGCTCTGGATCTTGCACAATTATTCCAGGCTCTCCTAGGAAATATGCTGATCATCAAAATTGTACTAGTTGGCAGCACTAAAATAAAGTTGTTTTAAACTTAACAGATTTTTCATGATCTTGTACATATACGGTAATAAAACTTACAATCAAGAAAAATGGGAATATTTTTTCATAAACATGACTGTTTGTTCTAAGCATTTGCGTCTGTTTATTATTCAGCCCACAAATTCCACAATAATTGTTTGGAAGGTAGTGAATAAATTATGACACTTTAACAAACGTTGTTGTTGTTCGACCTTTCTGGCCACAGAGGGCGCTGTATTCAAACACGCGTTTCAACTTCAGATACAACACAACTGTCGTAAACAGCTGAGAAATTGAACCTTTACGTACTAAAAAAAAAAGTCTTGCCGCTCTTCTATAGAAGCTAAGTTTTGAATACATCTGGTCGCACACATGACCAAACGGAGAGCAGAGGACATTTTGCCTCCCGAAGTCCTCCATAAAAGATGTTTTCGTTCTCTCTCCGACAACGACAAACCTGTCGGAGGTGTGAACGTGATCCAAAACGCAAATCCACCCGCGTTATTGTCAGTGGCCGGACAACGCTGCAGGAAAAGACCGAGCTATCTCGAAGATTCACTGGATACAGATAGCCTACCGAGAAAAGTGGCTGCAAACAGGGTTAATTCAGTGCTGGCAGACAGGAACGCATGCAAGTCTAGAACATTCGAGGATGATGCTGGTAGAGCTGTCACGCGACGGTCATCTCGCGCGCTTCAGACTGAGGCAAAAAAACAGACAGACGAAGGAAATAACATTACTGCAGGAGACAAGGTAAAGTTTCACACAAACTAGTACAAGCACCTGAGCGCAAACTCGTGTTACTGTGTGGCGTCAGGTAGAATAATGTGCAATGATGGCAGATGAACATGTGGTGGCGGTGCATGACCACTATGATATCAGTCGACATATATTTCAGTAGGCATATGGAATGGTGCTGTGATGGTAGACAGACCCTTCTGTTTATCTATCTAAATTATATGCAGTGTTGGGGAAAGTTACTTTTAAAAGTAATGCATTACAATATTGCGTTACTCCATTAAAAAAAGTAACTAATTACGGTACTTAGTTACTTTTTGTGGAAAGTAATGCGTTACGTTACTTTTGCGTTACTTTTTAAATCTGTACAGAGCTTGCTTGTTTGATTTTAAAATAAAAAAGTTCTATTTTTGGCAAATATAAAAGCTTTTTCACACCAAAAGTGAAATGAATAAGCCTCAGGCTGAAGGGAAAGTAAAATTACGTCCGTACAGTAGAATGCAGAAGAAATTTCAACACACTTCAGCAATAAAATAAGACACACAAATGTTTGTCTAGAGTCATTTTTGCTTATTATTATGGTTGAACTGGATCATCGAAGGTCAGACGCAAAGACATTGGTTAATAGAATGGGATTAAATACATAAAGGATATTTGTACTGTTTAACATTTAATTATTGCAGGTTTGCGTCATATTCTGAGTTGCATTATTTTTATTCATTTTGAGGAATACTGAATCTGTGTTTTTTTTGTGTGTGAGTGAGATGAATTATTGCATATTCATATTTATTTTTAACTACAGTAACATCTTCTGATTTCTCTCAACACCGGGACAGGAGAACTGACAATCAATAAATTGAAAAAAATATTACTTGTAATATATTACCCCCAACACTGATTATATGTATAGTCAGACTGTTAGCTATGCGTGGGTTTATATAGGTTATGTTTACTTAGGTTGAATGTTAATATGCACATTCATTGTTTTATGTTTATCTATCTATCTATTGTTTTATCATCTGCTGTTCTATCTATCTGACCCGACAAATTTTTTTTTGTCTAAATTTATGTTTAACTTAAAGACTTAAACTTAAAAGTACTTTAGGTATAATTAGGATATTCTATTAAACTTCACTCTTGTTGGTGCAGGTTGTTGCTGTAGTAAACTTCTGAACTTTAAAATTCAGCTCTGTTTGTATCCCACTAGGTAATGCACACAGATGAGGACCTCTCTCTGTTCAATTCTTTCCAGTTCTGGCGGGTTCCACTGCCTGAGTTGGATCTCTCTCTCCTGGAGACTGAACCCTCAGCTGTGTCCTTCATAGCCTCTTCCACCAAAGACTTAGAGGCGATGGAAACGTGAAGAGATCCCCAATACACAATGACATTCTTGTTAAGATGTTGGCTATGAAAAGTTGATAGATTTTTTTTATGCATTACTTTTGAGTGAAAATCTATTTGAGTTATAGCAATTGAATGGGATCCGTAAATAAAAATGTAAATATGGAACTGTTGGCATGATCGACGTACTGTAAATACTTTTATGCCATGTGTTTGATATAAACTGATATATGAGGCCCTATTATGAGGACAACTACATATTTAAAAATAATGGCAGCCATCAGCCAATGCGATTTCATAAGATATTCGATCAGATTAACAACATTAAATTGTCAGTAAACTTGGTGGACTGTCGGAAGCATGCAATGTTTTATTCGGTTTTTGACAGAAAGAGGCGCTATAACAGTGGCAAACAATTAACCGTACATACAAGTACGCATCTAAGTTGCTCGAACTGGTGTTACTTATATTACAAGTTATAGTTTTATTGTAAATGCGAGTGATCGTGTGCTTATATGCAAATAAACCCAATGACTGCTATTTGCAGCTATGTTTGATGATTGGTATGCAGTAATCAACATTTTCATAACTAAACATTGTTTGTAAAGACGGGATCTCGTGATTGAGGTCTTTCTATTTGCGCTCCTGCTTAACTAACTTTAACAGCCCGCGCTCATTTAGTTAGTCATTCCCTTTTCGCTTCGCAGCTTTGAAACCGATGCCAAGTCATATATAACACCTTAAGCGAGAAAAACTTCAATCTCATAGTATCTGATAAACATTTCGAAATGAATACAGGAAGAATGCAGTTACATTTGTTATGCAACTACTGTCTCTCTTGAATAAGCACGAGCTTCAAAAAGTTCCAGTTGCGTGTCCACACTCGTGGTAAAGACCACCCACTTCCTCGCTGATCGCATCTCTTCTATTATGCGCGCTTAATGCAGGAATAAGAATCCGCTGGTTTTTTGGAAAACATGACTGGGAAGACAACGCTATTACACAGGTAATTAAACCGCCATGCAGAGCATTAGCGTATGTTATCTACCGTTAATAGCTGCCTTGTTGTATGAAACGAAAAGTTGTATCCCAGAGGGCTTTACTCCAAGGCATGTTAAAACTTGTGTTTGAGGTATCTCTTTCCCCATTCCACACAGGACTGTTGTTTTGCATGCGTAGTTACAGCAGTTTGCGACCTCTTCTCGTTTAAATGCATTTATGTATTTCTGAACAGACTGGGCTCTTCAGGTTGTACAGTTAAGTGAAAGTACTGTGTGTTTCAGTCTCTGTTTTGGGCGAGGACGCCCTCCACCCTTTCAATTGTTTCTTCGGCTAGATGGCGGTATTTTATGTTAGGAATTTTGTTTCCCATCTGCGTCTGGTAATTTCACCTAATAATTCCCGGAAAAGGATGTATAGACGTAATTTTCCACCTCACACTAATGCAATGTTTTTTGTTTGTTTTTTATTCATGACTGACTCACTCGGCTCTGAAGGAGATTTGAGGAGAAATGGTATGTTGCAACACACACACACAGGTTTGTTTTTGTGAAAAGTGGGGACATCCCATAGGCGTAATGGTTTTTATACTGTACAGACCGTATATTCTATTGCCCTACACCAACCCCACCCCTAAACCTACCCCTTACAGGAAACTTTCTGCTATTTCAGATTTTCAATACACTCCATTCTTTGTGATTTATAAGCGTTTTGAAAAGTGGGGACATGGGGTAATGTCCTGAAAAGTCACCCTCTCCTTGTAATACCTGTTATACCTTTGTCATTATACAAATTTATGTCCTCATTTGTCACAAAAACGCACACACACACACACACACACAATATAAGAGTATGTTATGTAGGCTATATCTGTAAAAATAACAAAATAATATAATATAATAATATACAAATTTACACTGCAAAGGTGGCACAGAGGCGCTTCTGAAGTGGCTTCTATTTTAGATGTCTTTACATAGATTGTTTAATGCCTCTCAGAGGTGTCATAAATGCATTTACACAGCTATTATAACTGTATACTTTGATATATATGGGCTAAAGTGGGTCAGGGCAGGCATAACTTAATCTGGTTTTTATGCAGAATTTTGAACAGGCACAGAGCAGCCTTAACTCAGATGTGTAAAAGTGCCTTAAGAGAGTTTATGTATATCTGTATTACTTTATGACCACATCTGTTATTTTAGCATTATTTATATACTATTATCATATTTTTAAATATTCTGAATTAATTTCATAGTTTCTGTTTTCATTTTAATTGAAGTTTAAGTTTCTTTTTTATTATTATTTTTTAAATAATTCTAGTTACCATTTCAGTTTTTAATAATTGTAATAGTTCAGATTCAACTTATTTGATTTCAGTTAGTTGCCAATGCAACATTTCTTATTTTTATGTAATATTTTCCATTTGACTTTATTTCAGCTTTATTTCAATGAACAAAAATGACTTTTAGTTTTAGTTAACAATAACAACAATGCTTCTAATGTAGTGGTTATCGCAGCTCATATTAGTAGGCCTATAGTATAACAAACCTTATACAGCTGTTTTCCCTTCAGTCTAGACGCAGTTGGATCCAGGCCACTTTTTGCAAGAGAGAATGTGTCAAATTTCTGCCAGCCTCACGTGATCATCACAGGTGTGCTTAATAATCTTGGTCGTCATAATCTGTATATTATCTTTTAGCAATGATAATGTGAGTTTATCAGGAGCTGTTGAGGTTACTCATTTTGTCTTAAAAGACCCATATGAATTTCAGCTTTTGCTGTTTTGCAGGTGTTATCCAGTGTGTCAAGTGTGCCAAAGCTTAGTAAGGTATTATTTTTTGATCATCAGTACATTCATCCTCTATTTTTATTTTTTTATTTTTTTTATGTAAAGCTTACAGTCATGGACATTTTAAAACTGTGGTATTCAAGTCTGGAAAAGTCTTGGTAGAATCAAGTTGAAGAATCAAGAGAGAATGTTGCTCTTTGTGAGTGTGATCTCTATAAAATAATTTTTAATTCCTTATTCAGTAATTACGACTGGAAAAGTCATGGAAGTTCACTGTTCAAAAGCTGTGAGAAACATGAAAATCTGAAAAGTTTCAGCAGTCTTGAAGTGGTGTCCTTTAAATGGAAGCCCATTTCCACCACAGAATAAAAAATAAGGTTAGAAAATATTAAGGTAAAATTTATATCCCATAATTCTGACCATTTTCTTGCAATTCTGAGAAAAGTAGTCAGATTTGTGAAATAAAAAGTTGGTTACCTTTTTTATTCCATGCTGAAAAAAAAATAGCGAGATGTAAACTCAAAGTTCTGAGGAAAAAAGACAGAATTGCAAGATTTGCATCATTCTGACTTTTTTTTCTGAATTGTAACATAAAACGTCACAATTTTTTTTTGTATTACATGGTGGAAATGAGCTTCCATACCTTTTATGTCTCTTCCTTTCTCATTCAGCTTTGCTCATGTCATCTCTTTTCTCAGATGTTGTTGTGGGAGGCTGATCGCGGAGCATGTGGGTCCTTACTCTGGCTTGCTGGGACATGGCCCTGGTCCTGACTCTACAGATGAGGAGGAGTGGTCAGTGCTGCGACACACCAGCGTCAGCCCCACTGATGCTTTTGGATCGCTGGACTTCCAGGCCAGCACAAAGCGCACATGTCGTGCCAAGGTTGGTGCATACAAGCAGAAATAACTTACATGCAAACTTCCTTGCAGATGTGTTTATGCCTAACAGTGCATTTATAAAATAGAATTGTGCATAGTTCATACAGTAAAGTGCTATTTTCTCTACAGTATGTGCGTCTTTCCAGTGACACTCCTCCAGAGCTCCTGGTCCAACTGATGCTGAGAGAATGGCACATGGAGATGCCCAAGTTGGTGATCTCTGTGCATGGAGGGACAGAGAGCTTTCCTCTGTCTCCACGGGTGTACCAGGCTTTCAGCACAGGACTCGTCACAGCTGCAGAGAGCACTGGAGCATGGATACTGACTGATGGGATTAATACAGGTCTGTGCTTGTTTTGTCCTGTTTTTGCTATCACACTGTTTTGTAGTGAAGCACAGTACATATAACTTCTTTCATATTGAAGAAAGTTTATATATATTCATTATGACCTTATCACTGTTATTTTAGTATTTTTTTTATATGCTGTTGTAGTATTTGTTAATCGTCTAAATCGGCTTTTATTTTTTTATTTTCAATTTTCATATTTTTAAGTTTTAGTTTTTTTTTTTTCATTTTTATAATTTTTTCCCTAAAAATATATCAATATTGCAGGTTTTAAATGTTATTTTTGTATTTTTTGTACTTTTAAAATTAAATGGATTGATCTCACTTAGTTGCCAAATATTTCTTATTTCAGTTAAGTATCTTAAAAGGGACATCGGATGCCCATTTTTCACAAGTTGGTATGATTCTTTAGGGCCTTCATGAAATGTCTGCAACATACTTTGGTTAAAATTCCTCATTGGTCGTGTAAAACAGTACTGTTTTTACCTTGTCAAAAACAGCTCTGTTCACAGCAACCTGTTTCGGTGCATGTCTTTTTAAATGCTAAAAAACACTACTCACCCCGCCCCTCTCTTTTGTGGAAGAGAAAAGGCGATTTGCAAATAATCATAAAAATATAAAGTGTGGGACTTACTTCTTCTGGTTGTGCAGCTGGATCACGAACAGAGGGTACTGATCCATCCTTGCGTTTACATTTTTTAGCAAAACCTGCCTTGAATTTTCCCTCATTCATAAAGCAGTCTAGAGTAAAATGATTTGCGCAGACATAAATGAATCTATTCGGTGGCTCAAGCACGGAGAAAATGGCAGACAGCATACAACTGGCTGAGGGCGGAAATATGCAAATACGGGTAACGGGACAGTCCGTGAGCGGTCGTGGGTGGTGCCTGAGCAATATGACGTCATATTGCTCAGAAAATCAAAACGGCTTGATGATTGGGACTAAGATTTTTGGGAATTACATTTTTTTTATTTTTATCATTGTAGGGTGGTTGTGTCCACACACTGCTAAGACACATTTTTATGCAAACACCATGTAAAAGTGAATTTTGCATCCCCTTTAAGTTCAAGCTTTTCATCTTATATTTATATTTTATTTTATTTCAGCTTTGTATTTCAATTACCAAAAACAATTTTTAATAGTTGTAGTTAGCAATAATAACACTGGTCCTTATTTCTCTTTGCATCCAGGTGTGTCTAAGTATGTTGGTGATGCTGTAAAAGTGTATGGGTCACATGACCACAGGAAGAGGAATGTTGTAGGGATCCCACCCTGGGGGATTATTGAGAATAACAGTGACCTTATTGGCCGTGATGTGAGTTTGACAATTCTACACTATATTATTGAATTATATTGCAGTGAGGTCAGGATTCAAAATCAAAATCATTTAAACCTGGAGGTAAACAATAGTTTAGGATTTTGAATTGTAAATCAAAGTTATGATGTTATAATGATGTTATAATATAAAACAATGTTATGATATAAAACAAATAATACATTTAAGATTTTGCATTTCCAAGTCACTAATAAGTAAATTTGTGACATTGATCATGAAAAAAATATATAAAATAAAATAGCACCTAGCAATGTCATTTTTGTTTATTTTTATTTTCTTATATCATTATTTTCTATTTTGTTCTGATTTATTTTATGTATCATGTTATATATTTTCTGTATTTTGTTTTGGTTCAGCTATACTGATGTTGGAGTTTATTGTCCTAGGTTTTGAGGCACTACCAGGCTCTGGGTAATCCTCTGAGTAAACGTGCCAGTCTGAACGGCATGCATTCACACTTCCTTTTAGTTGATGATGGGACCATGGGTAAATCAGGTTGTCAAATAGACCTGAGGAAAAGGCTAGAAAGGCATATACACTTTCAGAAGATCCACCCTAGTAAGTGTTTTCTGCTTGTCTACTCATCGTGTCAAATGTCTATTGAGTTAAATGGTATGTGCATGTGTGATGTATATATGTGTGTGTGTATTGATTTTAGGGCTGCCTGAGCATGTGCCTTTAGTGTGTGTTGTAGTAGAAGGGGGTCCTGCCATCCTCTCAGTGGTGCTGGAGCATGTGCGCAGAAGTTCTCCTGTGCCTGTGCTGGTGTTTGAGGGAACAGGAAGAGCTGCAGACCTGCTGGCTTTAATACACAAACAAACAGCTGTAGACAGGCATGTCTCACATAAATGGGGATGAATTTAAATAATGTTTGGGTTCTGTTATAAAGAATATTTTGACCCGTTTCTGTGTATGTCTCATATATTTGTCATAGAAAGTTGGATTTGGATATTAAGGAGGATGTCTTACTGAGGATTCAGGAAATGTTTGGAGTGGAAAGACAAGAGGCCTCTGAACTTCTCAACATACTCATGGAATGCATGGAACATAGAGAGCTTGTAAGTTAAATAACCTTATTTTACATTTCGTTGGAATACTTGGCCCTTATTGGTCAATTATGACAAAGTTTTGTATAATGGCCGCTAAACGGGAAGTCGTGGCCTAATGGTTAGCGAGTCGGACTGAGGTGCCCTTGAGCAAGGCACCAAACCCCCAACTGCTCTCCGGGCGCCGCAGCAAAACAATGTCTGCTCACTGCTCCGGGTGTGTGTTCACGGTGTGTGTGTGTTCACTGCTGTGTGTGTGTGCACTTTGGATGGGATAAATGCAGAGCACTAATTCCGAGTATGGGTCACCATACTTGGCCACATGTCACGTCACTTAAACAGTGTCATTGACCGCTTCATTGACATTAGTTTCATGTCTCTTGTATCACTTTGCAAACACTCTTAATTTAATTTAATTTAGTTTAATTTAATTTTTTTGGTGCCTAGCCATGTACTACCCATATCTGGGTCCCAATCACTCTGTCAGTGTTTATTTACTTATGACTGATTGTACATTTTCTGTATAGATGATGATGAATCTCTTTAAATATGTGCTCACCAGGGTTATTATAGTTAACTCAAACAAAAAGTGAAACTAAAATTAAACCATTAAAAGACATTTCCGCTGTCATGGTTTCAGGAGACACAGATCAGTTTGCAGATTCTAATTGTCAGTTCAGGAAATACCATTCAGTCCAATACCAACTTAATCTTGAATTCCTCACTCATCAGCAAAGTTCTTGTCCTCTAAGCTGTGAAGCTAGTGCAACATATTCAAATCCCCTTCTGCATTTCTTTGGCTGTTTCCTCTTCTTCTATCTTCTTCCTCTCTCCTCCTATTTGGCGGTAAACATTGGTTGTTTAGTGTGATAAGATGCCTGCTGTGTATCGTTCTCTGTCACTACCCCGATAGCTCTCATGCTAAGCCTCCATCAAAAGGAATGTTGTAGTTTACCACACCCATCCCACATCTGAGCTTCTAAATTGAGAGAGAACAGAATAATTGGAATGATGGCATGAAACATATTTCCATATTAATCGAGTAGAAGGGATTAATTTGGTCCCCAAGCGCACAGATTCTTTGATTGGGTATGAATCACTCATGTGAAGACGAAATGCCAAAGGCATGTTAAGAGAAGAACATCTCCTCTGGGTGTCTTATAGAGTTACATGCATTTATAAATTGGCATGGGAGGCTGGTGGTTTCATACTAATACCAAACAAAATAAATAACTGTTGGCTAGATTGAACATGACACAAAAGCAGTGCTGCTAGTTACAAATCTGTTTTAATGCTGGCCATCGGTGTTGGTTAAAATTTGTTTTTCTTTATGGACTGATTTTTTTAATGAGGTCAAACTTAGACAATTTTTAATTTTAGATCACTATTTTTGACTCTGAATCTGAGGACCTTCAAGAGGCAGATGCTGCGATCCTGACTACATCACTGAGAGGTATGTAATATTGTTATCATATTAATTAAATGTGGGATTAATGTGGTTGTTCACCCGAAAAAAATGAAAATACAGGTACCAGAGCTTCCCCTGAGGAGCAGCTAAATATCACGTTGGCCTGGGACAGAGCTGATGTAGCAAAGGACAACATTCTGGTGTACGGACAACAGTGGCAGGTACAGTTGTGATTTTACA
The DNA here is from genome assembly GCF_001515645.1 of Sinocyclocheilus grahami. NCBI lineage: Eukaryota > Metazoa > Chordata > Actinopteri > Cypriniformes > Cyprinidae > Sinocyclocheilus > Sinocyclocheilus grahami. The sequence goes on from NW_015505331.1 coordinate 1,477,637, forward strand.
GCCAGGATTAAGGTATTCATGAGTTTGAACAGATGTGTATAATCCAGTGCTGGATTTGGTAGGTGGGATCTCTGGAGCAGACCATGCTGGATGCATTGTTAATGGATCGTGTCAGTTTTGTGAAGCTGCTGATTGAGAACGGCATGACCATGAGCCGCTTCTTGACCATTTCTCGTCTGGAACAGCTCTACAACATAGTAATGACCATTTACCACTTGCATGAAGCTTTTGTCTCTGATATAAGCGGATATCTCTTCTTATGATAAGTACATCTGTATTTTCTAGCATAAAGGCTCCTCAGATCATTTCCTTCGACACATCATTGAGGATGCCAGACAGGTTAGTATAAAGTACAACCTTGGAAGTTATTTCTGTTCTTCATTGTGTGGGAGTCAACAGGGAATCAGACAATTATTGTTTGAATTTTTATGGAAAAAGTAACAATTTACTAACTTAATTAACTAAGCACCAAATCAGCATATTAGAATTATTTCTAAAGGATCACATGGCACTGAAGAATAGAGTAATTCTCACAGAAATAAATAGCATTTTAAATAATATATACTGTATATATAAAAACAGTAATTTTTAATTGTGATAATGTTACAAATTTACTGTTATTTTACAAAGTTATTCTTTGATCCACTAAGGGGTACAATCCTTTACCTGAAAAAGTGTTTCCATAAGCATTTTCTGTGTTTTTGTAGACTCGTCTGCCTGCTGTTTATAGGATATCTTTAATCGACATTGGAATGGTGATTGAATACCTGATTGGTGGAGCTTATCGAAGCACATATACACGCAAGAGCTTCAGAGCCATGTACAGTCGCTTCCATAACCCAGCTAAGGTTTGCTTTCTTTCTGATTCATTGGGATAATTATTTTTAATTAATTTTAAATTCAATTAGGTTTTTTGATTTGGATAGGAGGGTGGTAAGGAGACTTCCAGCCCTTTCTTCAAGGCCAGGAAAGCAGCTCTAACTCCAGAGACCTCCCCATCTCGCTCCCATTTCCACAGAACTGCTCGGCCGTACAGACAGCAGGTTCTTTCAACATCCCTATTCTGTTCACAGCCGCAACAATGAGTTATAAGTTTACAAATACATTCACAATCATTCCATTTATTAAAAACACCCAGAATTGTGTCTTTGCAGGAGGGTGCGGTAGCGCCTCAGGACGTGAAGTCAACCCCAAGCCCCGAGTTTGTATGCACTTTTAACGACCTGTTTGTGTGGGCAGTGCTCAAGCATCGGCAAGAGATGGCGATGTTCCTGTGGCAGCATGGAGAGCAGGCTATGGCCAGGGCGGTTGTGGCCTGCAAGCTTTACCGTGCTATGGCAGTAGAAGCCAAGGAGAGCAATATGGGTGACAGCATGGCCGAGGAGCTGAAGAAGAACTCTCTGTCAGTTTGCGTTTTTCCTCATTCTACAGCTTGTAATACAAACTTCATGTGCTAAACATCACTTCATGGAGATTACACTGGATTAGAAGTAACCGAATCTCAAAAGATTAAGATATGTTTAAAGATTTTGAGTTAGAAACTTGTCTACTGATAAAAAAAAAGAAAACAATGCAATGTGATTGTATTGATCTTTTAGAGAGTTTGGACAGTTGGCTGTGGATCTCTTGGATCAGGCTTTCAGAAAGAACGAGCGCATGGCGATGAAGCTGCTGACCTGGGAGATGAAGGACTGGAGTAATTTCACTTGTCTGCAAATGGCCGTCTCTTCAAGGCTCAGGCCCTTTGTGGCTCACAACTGCACTCAGATGCTCCTCACAGACCTGTGGATGGGCCGGCTCAACATGAGTAAGAACTCCTGGTTCAAGGTGTGTTGAATTGAGATGCTTGATGATTGGGTTTAAAAAGTGTAACTTACTTACGTGGATCATCTTCTGCAGCATAGCATAGATGAACTAATACAAAGTTCTGTCATGAAACTCTAGATCAGGGCTATTCAATTTGCCCAATCTGGCCCGCCAATCATCTTCATCCGGCCCGAGGGAAGAGTACACGCAGGTCGCACATACGCCTTGAATTGTTTTTGCACTAATTCATTTGTGGCCCAGGCCGTGGTTTCACAGTCAAAAGAGAAAAGGAAGAGACGCAACAACAACAATCTACCGGAGACCGCAACATCAATAGACGGCAGTGTTGACAAGCGCTTGTGTGAGAGGGTTATGAGATATCCACAACTCTAGTTTAAACGAATTTCAAGACAGTATTATCAGTCATAACTTCTGGCAAGAAATAGTGCAGACACTGCACGAAGATGATTATCAAATGGAGTATAGTTTGAAAGGCTGCGAGTTCGGCTGTACGCACACGCTGAGCAGCTTCAGACAGCGTGCCAGTAGCTCTTCAACCGACAAAAACACACAATTATGCCAAAACTATAAAATTCAATTTATAGTTTGTGAAGATTGATTTAAGTTCACTTAAATTAAATGTTATATTTTTCAGAGCCTACTTAATGTTAAAAATATTGTCTTTCAATTATACTTTAATGTTGAATGGCTATAATTAATGGCTAAAATTGAGGTGAAAATGCATTTAATAGAGACATCAGTACTGTACTGACATCAGTATCAAAAATACTGGCCTTTGTTAATAATAGGCTACTTAGTAAAGAGATGCCATTAAACATATTTAAAATATACCACCTTTAGTTTCTACATTAATTTGGAGGTTCAATGTGAAATTGTGACAGCATATTAATATGCAATTAATCATGATTAATTACAGAAAAAAAAAACATTTAAAAGACTGACAGACAGCACAATTTAAAAAAAAAAAAAATATTGGTGTTGGTCATATTAGTTGATATTATATGCATTTAAATGTAATTTCTAATTGTATAGGCCCCCCAGAAAGAGATCGGGACGGCCCCCCTCCCCCTTCAAATTTTCTATTCAATAATCCGGCCCTCAAACTAAACTAATTGAATAGCCCTGCTCTAGATGGTACAGGCCGATAGGTTCTAACTCAGTCTGACATAATGACATCATTATTCACGTGGTGCAGCTGATTCGTTCTTTTTGTATCAGCAGCCAATGAGCTTGCTGCTCAAACATTCAAATACTCGGCTAGTGCTTGCTGTAGCAGTTGCAGCGCGCTTCAGAACCTTCCACCTTCCCCAGCTCCACCTGTACAGATCTGCTACGGGGTGATTTCATGTATGTTTTATATGAGGTTGTCTCATATATGTCATGTGTGCAGCAGCAGTATTTCTTACATGCTCACAGAATCATTTCATGGATGTACTGGCAGTAGCAAGTCTTGGTACTTGCTCTGGAGCAGCAGCAGCATAGCAGATTTATTCCGCCAAGACCAAACACATTGACATTGCCATGTATATTACCATGCTGAACGCTCCAAGAGTTGTCATAGCAGAACTCTTTTTAATAACACTTTTTTAATTTGTTGTCAACCTCTGATTTACAAAGCTGCAGAAAGGGTAATTATCTGTTGAATTTGGTTGCTTTTAGTATGTGGTCTATTATTTAATTATACGCATGGCCATTTTGTAAACTACATTACATGCTTGTTTGATCAGGAATGTAGTAATATTTCTAAAATATGAATGCATAAATTACTTTCAAGCTGTTATTAGCACAAGTACTCCAGACATGTTGGACTGTGGTGCTTACAGGGAAAATACAGGTTTAAGTCTAACCTGCGACATGTTTCGCTCCCATCCTTCTCTTTCACTGCAGAAATTCCTTGTGATTCTCTGCTGTAATTACACAGCAAAGAGGCAAAACGGAAGTGACACAAATATCTTACATTTCAAACATATTTGTGAAGCTGACAGCCATGTGTCAAATTTTTTATTCTTTTCATTTTCTTTCTCTTGACATTTAACATTTAACAGCATGTTTGTGACCCAGATCTGTGTTATTTTTAATGGCTTTTGTCCAAAACAACATCCTTTCTCCCCAGATTATTGCCAGTATCCTGATGCCTGTGGCCATTCAGATGCTAGAGTTTAAGAGTCAGGCAGAGATGTCCCATGTTCCTCAGCCCCAGGAAGCCTTGCAGTTTGGGTGGGACCCAGGGAACCCTGGGTCATCAGAGCAAGAAGGGACAACAAATGCAGTAAGGAATGTAGACAGACACTACACACTGTAACAAACATTTACGGTCCTGCTAACACACTACAAACCAATTATGCTTTTGTAGCATGTTAGCCCGTTAAACTAGTGATGCTTCTGAAAAATGAAGTTGTGGCATCTCTACTTTCAATTAGAAACACTGCTGCCAACCTATAAAACGCTACAAACTCTTTGACTTCTTATAACACAGTGTGTAATTTACATTGACAGTGGTCTTTTTCTAGATTCAGGGTGATGAGGAGAGAGGGAGCAGATGTCTTTCTCCCTGGACCAGAAAGGTGTATGACTTCTATACTGCTCCGGTGGTCAAATTCTGGTTTCACACAGTAGGTTTCCCCTAAATTCCACCTCCACCTTACTTCATTCTTTCAAACCCTCTTGCTCCGGCTGTCTTTCTTTTCAACCTTCCATCTCTGAAGATTTGATTTGTCCACACAGATGGCGTTTTTGGGTTTCCTCATGATGTTCTCTTATACTGTGCTGGTGAGGCTGGATGAGAAACCCAACATTCAGGAGTGCTTGGTCATAACTTACATCCTGACCATGGCAGCAGAGAAAGCCCGAGAGGTGAGTGCTCTTAAAATCACGGCCCTCTCTGGCAGTTAAAAGAAATATACAGTATGAAATCATCAATGTCTGCTTTTGTCTGTGAATGGTTGGCTCAGTGCCCTTTGCAGCTGTTCAGGGCAATTAAAGAATAAAGGATGTCTTTGAAAAGTCTTATCTTTACTCAGCTGGATTCCAAAGGTCTTCAGTAAGGTATTATCTCTTTCTGATTAGGCTGTTTTCAAGCTTGACCCTGAGAATGCCACTGTCTGACTCCCCCATCCTCTGTTATCTATGAACCCAGCAGAAGTGCATTTGTGGGAATTATTAACAGAGTTCTTCCATTGACTGTATGTTTGAGTGATTGTTTATTGTATTTTGGTTAGAAAAATTCTCTGAATAACAGTAAAAAAATTATTTCTAAGAAAATTAAGTACAACAATTAAAACAAAAAGCCTTTTTGTCCTCTCCTTTAAATCAGCAACAAAATATTGCTAATATTTAAAAGCAATCTAATGCATAAGTGACTACATATAACTCGTAATGATTCTAGACATTAAATAGCAAAAGACATTTGTTATTTATTTATTTATTTATTTAGATAGATAGATATTTGGAGTTCCTTTATAACAGACTTTACTTATAATATTGTTGTAAATTACAAGCCAAATATTTCAATATACATTATTTCAATATTTTCCACATACAGTGGGGTTGTGTATTATTTTATTTGCATATTAATTTTTGTACATCAGATATTCTGTCCATTTACCTATCTCTAATTTAGTCAGGTTTTACCAAGTGACAGATGAATTTGTGCCACAGTACTGTACTTTTTGATTTCATGTATGATGGTTAGTTACATTTTAATATTTGCATTTAGCATTTTTTCTCTCTGCTTTTCATGAACCTTTTAGTACAAGCCTACTACTTAATTCTGGTTCACAACCCACTAGTTGAGAGCCACCGGTTGACATATTAAGTATATGATAATGTGTTTTCTAGGTGTGGGTTTTGGAGCCCAGGAAGTTCACTAAGAAGCTGAAAGTGTGGTTCAGTGAGTACTGGAATATCAATGACTTCATGGGCATCCTCCTGTTCTTGGTCGGGGTCTCCCTCCGGTGGCATCAAGAAACACGCTTAGCCAGTCACATTGTCTACTCTTTGGATTTCATCTTCTGGTCTGTCAGGCTTCTGGACCTTTTTGCTGTCAATCAGCATGCAGGACCCTACCTGACCATGATCACCAAAATGGTGTGAAATTTTAATGTATCACTAAATAATTACATTATACATGCAACCTTTGCTTTATGTTTTTGTAAACGCAGTTCTTTTATAATACTGTGATACATTTTACAATAACAAATAATATAATTTAAAATGTGTATATTAATGTCTTTCTTGCACAGATGAGCAACATGTTCTATATCGTAGTCATTATGGCGATTGTGCTGGTCAGTTTTGGCACATCCAGGAAGTCTATCCTATCCCCTAATGAGGATCCGTCCTGGAGTCTGCTCAGAGATGTAGTCTTTCAGCCCTACTGGATGATCTTTGGGGAGGTGTATGCTGGAGAGATTGATGGTGAGTCTGCTGAGGTTCAGTCTGGTCAGTTCATGTGATTTGAGTAAACCTTTTCCCATAGCTTCTAATGTTTGGTTGTCAGGTTATGGTTCACTCTTTATGTCTTGAATATGATCTACTCTATTATTACTAATATCTATTAACATTTGTAAGATATTTTATGTTATATTCTGTTGTGATCATCCCTTTTTGTTTTGACAGCCTGTAGTAATCCTGAAACCTGTGTCCCTGGAGCATTCCTCACCCCCTTCCTGCAGGCCGTCTACCTTTTTGTTCAGTACATTATCATGGTCAATGTACTCATTGCATTCTTCAAGTATGCTCTTCATCTTCATTTTTATGACTTGGCATAAGCATCATTCACTACCACATTTTCATTTGTTTCCTAGTGTGATGGTCATTTGGTCTGTTGAGTTGTTGGACAAATATGCGCCATGACACCCAGAGTGGAAGATTGTTGCAGGAGTTTGTGTTGATATATTGTTGAAGTCTTGGTTGCTTTGTGATGGTTTAACCTACTTTGCCTTATTATTTACTTCACAGCAATGTTTACTTTGACATGAGCTCCATATCCCGTAAGCTGTGGAAATACAACCGCTATCGTTACATCATGACATATCAGGAGAAGCCGTGGCTGCCGCCCCCTCTCATCCTTCTCAGTCACATGACTCTGTGTCTCAGCTCAATGTGGCAGAAGCACAGAAAGGCATCCAAACGGGGAAGAACTGGTCTGAGTAAGTGTTTGTTTGTGTGAATTATTTATGAACCATCATAGCCCTCTGTGTATGTCAACTCACATGCTTTACATAATTGACATGACAGGATTGTTACAATACAAAAAAAAAAAAAAACAGTAGAGGATACCAGTAGAGGATCCTTTAATTAGAAAAAAAGGTTCTTCAAAAAAATGGTAAGTAGCATTTTTATTTCAAAAGATTGTAAAATTATTAATGTAAATATGAATATGTAGCATTCAGGTATTTTATTCAATTAATAAGTGCTGCAACAGAACAAAGACACAAATAAAGAACATGTATTTTATGTTATCTAACTGCTGTATCAAGTGTTCAATAAACATTAAGAAATTGATATATTAAAATATTATACTTTTAATTAAAAATATCAATATTAGTAGCTTAGTATTAGCATGGTATTCTTCGCTGCATGATTATTGTGATCCTGTCAGAGTTTGACTGAGAAACCGGTCTGTTTACTAGTGGCGTACATGTTTGGTTAGAAATGATTTTTGGCACAATTTCTTAATTATTTTTTCACAATTCAGTCCAATTCAATTATTTTGGAATTTGCACTATAGTTGAATATTGACAATATGAGACAACATAATTATGTTTTACATTATTTCAGTCTCAATTTTTTTTCTTGCATAAAAAATTTATGTACATTTATGACTGATCCAATAAATTTTTATACACAATTTTATCACATTTATTGCTGGTATATGTACAGAATTACTCCTGGCCCCTGATGATCTGAAGAAGTTGCATGAGTTTGAAGAGAAGTGTGTTGCTGGATATTTCAGAGACAAAAAGGAGAGTCAGCAAGGCAGTCAAATCAACCGGATTCGCTCTGCAGCTGACAAGTGAGTGCATTTGCGGGGAAGTTGTGGCCTAATGGTTAGAGAGTCGGACTCGTAACCCAAAGGTTGCGGGTTCGAGTCTCGTACCGGCAGGGATTGTAGGTGGGGGGGGGGAATGTACAGCGCTCTCTCCCACCTTCAATACCACGACTGAGGTGCCCTTGAGCAAGGCACCGAACCCCCAACTGCTCCCCAGGCACCGCAGTTCTGTTTTAGTTAATCAGTTGACTGAACTTTGTAAATGAAGATATGCATCTGAATTTCCGTTTAAAATTATTTGGTTTACCTGAAATCAATGGAATGAACTCAAGTTGGTCTTCTGTGTTTGTTTCTAGGGCTGAAGAGATGGCTGGAATATTAGTTGAGGTTGCTGAGAAGGTCAGTATCATCCAGGACAATATGCGCACTTTAGACAGTCACTTGGGTCAGTTGCAGGACTTGTCTGCTTTAGCAGTGGACACTCTAAACTTCCTCTCAGCCACAGACAACCAGCAACAAGAGGTGGCCCGTCTTGGTCAAAGCCAGCCAATTACATGCCGCCATGAACAAGTGTCTCATAGCTGCTGTCTCCACATTGGTGGAAGTGTTGTCCCCAGCCAAGCACTTCCGTCTACAAAGCACTACCGCAGTATGCCATCTTCCCTACTCAGAGGCTTGGGGCCTGGCCGGCAGCGTCCTTCCCTGGAGTTGCCACCAGGGACGTGTGTCAGACCCTTTGAGGTCAGGAGCAAATGCATGTTGGCAAGCCCAGAGGAGGAAGATGGTAGTTTTAGGTGGCCACTACAGCATGGCGATTCAAGAGAAGGTATATGCCATCTCTCTTTACCTCACCTATGCACTGGATGGAGGGACAAGGGAATGTATGGATCTGGGGAACCGTCACGTGTCAGTTCTCCCACCATGCATCTGATGAGAGACTTCCAGCTTCAACCCAGCCATGAGGAGTCTACAGAGGAAGAGGATGATGAGGATGAGCATGCAATGTCCAGATCCTCCAGCCATATGTTCCTACTTACAGATTCCCACAGTGATGGAGATCAAGCAGTGGGGATCAGAAACCCGGCATTCTCCAGGCTTGATGATGCTGGACACTTCACAAGACCTCAAGGACTTTTAGGCAGGAAATGGGCCTTTGATCTGGAGCAGAGCCGCTCACTCTCAGCCAGTGTGGAGACTATGGCCATGCCTGATGCGTTGACATCGGAGCGTGGCAAACAGACACATTTGATGCCTCCCCACCACAGCCATGATCAGAGAGGTATCATGGATGCAAATCATAACCACAGATTAAATATCAATCTTAGTTTGTGTTTAATCTGTTAATGTATGTGACTATAGGGTTATCTAAGATCTTTAAGAGACAAAGATCATTTGGGAAAAAGTCCATAAAGACCAGAGCAGGAACCCCTGAGAATGTAAGACAACTTACTGTTTAATTTCAAGCAGCCAGATCTAGTGACAGACATATGGTTAAGTAATGTATCTGTCTCTTAGGTAAAACTAGATGAAACACGGGGATGTATGCATGAGTTTGACCCACGCAGAAAAATGAAGAGGAAAGTAAAAGGCCTGTTTGACCGGAGATTCAGAACCTCAGTCAGTCTAACCCAGCTGAGTATGTTTTTTTTTTTTTTAAAGTACATTTACAATGAATAATTTCTGAATGGTATGAGTCAGGGGTTTTCAAACTTTTTGATGTGCAAGAAGACAAATGTAGGGTTTCTGTGGGTCTCAAGAAGGTCTTAAAATGTCTTAATTCACTCCTTCCACAAATTAAGGCCTAAAAAGGTTTTAAATCAGAGCAGAAAGTCTTTCATAAAGTTATGCCATTGAATGTTGCGTGCACTCCAAAAAATTAGTATCTTCCTAATTTTTGTTTTGTTTTCCAATGCAATTATATATATATATATTTGAATCAAGATGCATTTACTTAAGATGCAAAATGAAATGAGTTTAAAAACTGAACAACATTAAGTGAGTTTATGCTTAAAACAAGAACAATTATCTGTCAGTGGAGTATGGAAGCTTGTTTTCCCTTTGAATTATTTGATATTTCTAAACATATTGGCAGATATTTGTTCTTGTTTTAATCATAAACTTGGTCATTATGATCAGTTTATATAAAACAAGACTTTTATGTCATGTCATTTTTCATTTCTAGTAAATGGGGATCTGTTGGAAGTTGTATTTTCAAACTTTGAAATGCTGCTGATACAAGACATTAACATTTAGAGACCATATTGACGTATTGTGGTCTATTCCATTTATTCCTTAATAATGCCCCTTTCAAGGGCATTATTCTATATATATATATATATATATATATATATGTGTGTGTGTTAAGTATTGTTAAATATTAAGCCATTGAGCAGTCTACTTAATTCCAGTTTATTTCTGGAATTATTACCTGAAATTAAATCACACCAACCTGCAAAATGACACTGGGATCATTTTTCATTTTATTTATTAGATGTTGACCAAGTGGATTACACAAAATTGGCCCCATTATGGCTGGTAAGGCCCATCATAGTTCACCTATAATGCTAGTTTCTTTCCTGTCTGTGAGACATTTGATGGGCTGAGTGTTATGACCTCTCCTCAGAACACTGTGACCCCCGGACAGCCACTTCTAAGCAGCTGGGCCAGGTCTATCAGTCAAAGACCCTCGTAAGTTCAGTTTTTGATCTGATGAGACATGTTAATTATTAAGAGAAAATATTTCTAACTGTTCATCTAATTTCTCTACTTCCTATAAGGGTAAGCAGTATGACACAAGAAGGTAAGTTATTTGTACTTTTATTGTAATTCTGTTTATGTTGCAAGTAAATTACATGATTTTGGTGAAGGACATATGTGTTTTGTGCTCTGTCTCTGTCTGATGTTAGTAAAGAGCTCTACATTTAAGCTGACTGAAGATTTAGGCCAGCATTACTCAGGTAAATAATAATAACTACGTACTATCACCTCAAATATTTTGTTTTGTTATTCTGTGGATATGATGGATCTCTTTTGGTGATTTTTCTTTCAGCAATGGAGAGGAACAACCTTATGAGACTGGCTCACTCTATACCATTCACCCCTGTGTCATTATTGGGTAAATAATCAAACCGTGGTTATTTAACCAGCGTTAGCCAGATTCAGTTATTTACATAAATGTCCTCCGCTCTATTCAGGTGGTGTTGAGGTCTGTATTTATACACTTGAGGAGACAGAAGCAGGGTCTTCACTAGGAAATCAGTCCTCTAGCATTTCCACCTGGATTCAGCACGGACGTACAGCTGTTCTTCAGCCATTAGCCCACCAGGAGGTGCTGGATGGGGGTCTGCGCAGGGCCACCAAAGTGGTGTGTACCTGGGCTGAGGGTGATGTGTTGAAGCTGGGATCAGTGTATGTGGTGAAAGCCTTCAGGCCAGAGGTGGTTCGCATCTGGCAGAAAGTGTTCCCAATCAGCACCTCATTTCATCTCTGTCTACGGGTACATTTTTTACACTTTGAAAGAATTATAAGTAGTAGTGTAAATAAACTGTAAATTCTGCAATTGATGCATGCAACTTACACACACACACACACACACACACACACAAACTACTGGTCAAATATTTGGAATTATTAAGATTTATTTTATCTATTGTTTTAAAAAAAACAGTGTCTTGTTCTCACCAATGTTGCATTTATTTAATCAAAAATACAGATAAAACCGTAATGTTGTGAAATATTATTACAATTAAAGATTAACTGAAGTTATGGCTGCTAAAAAAATCAGCATCACACAAATTCTGATGGCAAATTTGAATTGCAATTACATTTAAAAAATATATTCTAATAGAAAACTGTTCTTTTAAATTGTTATAACATTTATATATATTTTTTTTTATCAGATTCCAAACTTCAAGAATAATGAATAATAATAATAATAATAAAGTAATTATTATTATTCATCATTATTCTCTCTGCTTCTCTGCTGACTAATTTCTCTCCAAACTGCAGGAAATCCAACAACAGAGAGCAGCACAGAAACTCATGCAGCGATTCAACCAAATTAAACCCAGCAGTGTGCCTTACAGTCCTAGGTCAGCATTATGAATCCTTTCTGTGTTATTATGATGACAAGAGGTTGATTTTACCATGACTTTGTATTCATAAGTCTAAGTATGTGTATGTGTGCAGGTTTCTGGATGTCTCCTTGCTGCACTGGCGCTCTGATGGCCAGTGGTTGACTGTTGAGAAGAACATGAGCGGTCATTTCAGGAAATATAACAATAATACTGGAGAGGAGATCTCGCCCTCCTCTGGTCTGGAAGAAGCAATGCTAGCGTTCTCTCACTGGACATTCGAGTATACCAACAGGGAACTGCTAGTGTTGGATCTACAAGGTATAAGATAGACTTACTCTACAAGCCTGTAATTATTATTATTATTGGAAAGTTGATGAATTGAATCTTTATTTTTGGCTGAAGGTGTGGGAGCGGACCTCACAGACCCCTCACTGATCAGAGTTGATGACAAAAGGTAAATAGGTACAACAAATGCGTAGTGTCCTAAATGTTTAAATATATTTGCTCAAATTTGTACTTCTCAATGCATTTGTTTACTCCGCTCCTAAGTAAAGTTTTCTCCTGTTGTAGCTCCTCTGAAGAGATGGCGTTTGGACCTGCCAATTTGGGTGATGATGCAATCCAGAGCTTTGTTATCAAGCACACCTGCAACTCCTGCTGCAAGAAGCTCGGTCTCTCAGGTGAGGTAACACTCATGTCACAGGTTGAGGGCTGAACTTTCAATACTCTTCTATTTTTCATTCCCTGCAGTGGCAGCTCTCGCAAATACGTCCACATGGCATACCTCCATGTTTCCAACTTTAGAAGTGATTTGATAGTTCGTTTGAAAAGCGCAAACTTCAAAATGAACAGGAAAAGCCGTCTAATTAAGCCTGAAGGTTTAGAAAACAATTCTAATGAGGCAGAAATTATTTCATTTCCATGACAGCAAAGGCATGCAGAAGAGGGGCGTGGTTTCCTTTGTGGCATGTGGAGTGTTCTCTTTGATTACATATTTAATAGTTCTTTGTGCGTTAGAGAGTGTTGACTTTGATTAGATATTAATTACTGTCTCATGGAAGACATATGAGATGCCTGTTGTTTGTATCAAGAGGGAGTCTTTGCTTCAGAAGTACAGGGATAAAAAATAAACAAACAAACAAACAAAAATGACTCTGCCACATTTGTTTGATATTTCAAAGGTGCTTTGTTTTTTCCCCCGTCTTCGTCCTCTCCAAGAACCACATCAAATCAAAACAAATTATTAATGTACAATCCACAAATTTCATTTCGGATCTTAAGAAAAGCATCTCTCTGTGATACATTATGAATATGTATCACAATTGAATATATTGTGTTTGGCTTTTTTAGATATGAGGAGTTGTGGCAGCCAAAGGAAGTCAGTTCCTGCCTTTGATGTGACGAGCAGCACAGTTTAACCTCTGACCTGGAAGTAGACGTTATCATAAGCCACAACTCGGGGGACCTCATCTTGTTCACATCCTATTTCATTCTCTAATCTCTGTTTGCAGTTTTCACAGACTGAATATATATATATAAAAATGTAAGAGCTGCTCAAGGTGACAAAACATTTACTTTTGTGTTGGTCATAGCTGATGTGTTTTTGTACAACAGTTAAGGGAAGTCATGTTTCAGTGATCACATTTTTTTTTTTCACATTTTTTTTAAATTCTTTTATTAGTTCATGTCTGTACCTTTTGCAATTTTAGTGGTTTAATGGTAAACTCCCCATGAGTGCAGTAAAAAAAAACATTAAAAACAATATGGATTTATTTCAATTGTTCAATTCTTCTTACCCCACTGGCAAAAGCCTCATCTCATGCAGTTTTGCTTCCAAAGTCAATTTATTTCATAAGATTACTGTGTAAGGTAATAAGAATTGTTATTTTTTTTATTCAAAGTAGATTTTTCCTAACCCTCTGGCAATTTCTTTTTATTATTATTAAAGCATAAAACAAATTACAATTAGAAACTTTGCAAAGAGCAAATACACTTTTTGATCTATTCTCTTATCTTACACACTTTTGCTTCTAAAATAAATTCATCTTGTTTTTTGAGGAAGTTTCGATATTTTTTCCTTGAACACAAGACGTTAAATGAAATCGAATGAAGACAAGTTTGCATCCATAAAATTTTCTTTATTTTTTTTTATCCCACAAAGAAATGTCTACAAAAGCCATAAAATATAGAATTTAACAAAAATCACTTAAGTCCTTCGCTTAGTATATACAACATGGAGGAGACACTTTAAGGTCTCGATTAATCAGTACTGTACATGTCCATTTCACAATGTTTGCACATCAAGCTCAACCCACCCCGACTCATACAAGTACAAGCACACATATTCAGTCCATCACACAAAGTGCTATAAACCCTACACTGTTGTCCAACTCGCATACATACACACTCACACTCACACTGTTGGCAAGTTAACAGAAACCCCCCCACTCTCCCATGCTACATGCGCTTCACTTGTATTGTGGACATGTGCTTAAGTTCTGTCAAATCAGAGCCCGTTCTCCATGAACAAGTTGGTTGTCTGAATATTCACACTTGCATCTGAATTCCACTTTTTGATTGCTTCTCAAGTAAACAACTTATACAGTAAAGCATCTACCCCGTATGCCATCCAGCTTCACTTTACACTAGCTATGGCACTTGAAAACAAAATTGTTTACATATTTAGTACATAAAAAGATTCTGCACACTAAGTACAGTCGTAAGGGTTTTGGTAACAGATGCTACCTTTGTTTTGCTGTTGCTGTTTTTTTTCTTCATCCAGAGAGACAAACAAATTCCGATTCATAAATTAACAAAAATATTTAAGAAAAAAAAACTGAAATGTGTAGTATGCATCAGTAGTGTTTGGAACTTCAGTAGAATAGCCATCAGTGGTAATGTAGGTTTACCACTCAAAACCACACACAGACATGTTGTTTCCTTCATTTCAAGCGTAGGACTAGTGTATACCTAGCTGATATATTCCTACTCGATTAGCGGAATACAGTATAGGAGGCTTTAATCAACAAATTTGTAAGGGCCGAAACATACTTAAAGTACGCATGCGCAGACTAGTCGACGCACTCCAACGTAAGCTCTTGCGTTGGTCTAGCGGCGATAACAAACCTCAAGAGAGCGATAAAGTTACATTCAGATGTCTGTGACATTAAACCAGATGTTATTATTAAGGTAAGTTGTTATAAACAGACGTTAACTAACTGTTGCTCCGAAATAATAGAATTGGACTTCAAAGAAAGAGCAGACCGTAATAGAAAAAAGCACAGTTGTGCGCAACGATCAGTGAAGTCGAGCTTTCGTCCACATTCACGTACTTGCGTAGAGTATGTTTTGACCTTCAATGCCCTTACATTGCTTTATTCCTACACAGTAAGAAATACTTTGTGCTTGTGTCTGTGTGCGCGAACAGAATGAACAGGGTGTGTTGTGTTCCGTCAACACCAACCCACAAACATTCAGAGTAAAACGAGCCCGAGCCCAACTCCACCCCCCTCCCCATTGCCACCCTCCATCAGCATCACATAAAACAAAACACAAAAGCCCTAAGGTTTCATTATTATGAACCAGCATGCAAGAGTAACTGAACAATAGGCTATAGGCTAATAATAATATAATTATAATAAAATAAAAACAATCTTAGAATGCAAAGATGACTGTAGTAAATGCTTCCAGTTATTGCTACAGTACCTAACAGTGTTGAACTTCTCAAATAGATACAAATTCCTCTCGCCCTCAATTCACAGTCTAATACAAAAAAAAGCCTTCATCATAACTTTAAAATGATTTCTGACTGAATCCATTTTCTGTAATGAGCATAGAATTAGAGAGCAGCTTAGTTATGCTCTGTATAAATAATCTAACTTACATAGAATCCATTTCATTTCAGGAGATGCTTAATAATTACAACGTTTTAATTTGGAGCACAGGCACCGTTGCTAGTACGCTGCTGCACATTGATATTTACAGAGAGAGAGAGAGAGCTGTTTGCTGGGACGTGCAACAAGCGATGCAGTGCGGCGAGGCCTGTTTCGCAGTCAAGCTTGTTTCACCTCTCAACAATAGGTATACGCTTTACACACACACACAACAAAGCCTTGTCTGGGTAGGTTTTGTATGTGAAGAAACTGCTGTGATTGTATTTTATTCCTAAAAATGTCCATATTTTTTAAAATAGTACTCTCTTTCTATTGAAAACATTAAAAGAGAAGTCCCTGAGATGGGCGGCAAGAAAAATTGCACCCAGAAATGATTGTCTTGAACAGGAAGCTGAAGGAATTGGAAACATTCCCTAAAAAGTTGGGCTGAGAGCATATGGTTCAGTAGGAGGACTTGAACAGGTAGTATGATTGCTTCTCAGCAGACTTCATTTGTGCATGTATTTAATACCAATACCATCTGTAGTTATTAATCCTTCATTGTTAAGTGCTTTCAAGTGCATTTGACAATATAAATGCATCAAGACGTACTAAAAATTCACTGATCGGTTAGAATGTCAACTCCTAGCTAGTGTGTTTCTTTTTTTCCTTCACAAGAAACACATATGGCTTTACATCCTGTGAGTACAGGTCAAGAGAAGGGGAAAAGCGCTCTCAGTATCTCCACCTGGTGGTATGAGATAGTACTTTATAAGATTTACCTTGGATCAAAAGAGTCCAAAACCCAAACTGCCCTTGCAGAACTACTATTTTCCTACAGTGGCTGCATTTTGTTGTTCTATGAAAAGCGCTCTCAGTATCTCCACCTGGTGGTATGAGATAGTACTTTATAAGATTTACCTTGGATCAAGAGTCCAAAACCCAAACTGCCCTTGCAGAACTACTATTTTCCTACAGTGGCTGCATTTTGTTGTTCTATACTGCAATGTGAGTAATCAAAGATGATTGTCATTTACCACTTGCATTAAGATTTTACAAAGCCTTTTAACAGTGGATTTAAGCAAGTTAAGGATGCTCAGCAATTCTGAGTTACAGGAAACTTCTCTGTGGTTGTTTAAGACTAAATCTGCTTTGCTAAAATAGTTTCTTAACCAGCTAAATTTCAAGACAATCACCTAATCAGAACCATATTCCTTTTTTTTTTGTCCCAAATGTAGCAATTTTGTGTTAAAGTAAATAAATAAAATAATAAATACATAAATAAAAGCATGAAAAATAGACATTTCCGTTTATCCACTATAGCATCTTATTTTATAGAGGAATTCCTATTTGATTGTGATCTTTCAGGATTAGTTCCAAATTATGTTTAAAAATTCCAATGGAATTTTGAAAGCATCTTTAAAAATAAGACAATGTTCCAATTGATTGCTTAAATTCCTTGACTGTTTTTTTTGGAATTGATACATTTTTAGTGACTTCAGATATTCATCTTCAACTATGCATATCTAATAAATATCTAAATAAGTTGATGTTCAAATTAAGGATGAGTACTTTACATTTAGCATAAAGTTAAGAATACCACAGACCCAGCATGTAACCACATATTAGACATTATTGCTAAAGTCAGAGAATCTTCTATGAATTTTGTAGAAAAGAGATGAGTTTGACTTCATATCAGTGGCAGTAAATGATCATGTCCTAGCGATTTATGCTATCACAGACAGACGGCTGCAGCTCCACTACACTAGTGCTGTATTAGTTTTGGCAGTGTGGCAGTAAAAACAGCATTTTGAGGCATTTAGAGCAAACGGGATTATAGATTTGAAGCAGTTCTGAGGGCTTTCCATTAAGTCACATTTGACTGGATTGTTTTTAAGCAGTTACAGAAACTGTTATTGCAGCTATGACTGACAAGATGGTAATCGGCCATACAATTTTTGTAAAATATATATCTCTATACTTTTATCAATTATTTTTCCACTTCAAAAATCCTTAGTTGTAGGATTAATGTTGTGGTGCTGTTTAGACATATCTACATAGCCCAGACAAGGCTTTTAAACGTGGCCAAACAAAGTTAGTCCCCCGTTAACCTTATACCAGTTTCAACTTCACATATTATGTACAGGTAAAACTACAAAACAAATACGGAAAATTACATAGACAAGGTAAGGGCCTTTTAGACCACCGTCATATTTAAATTATGACTAAAATATTAACAGAACAAGATTTAATACTGGAATACCGCTTTGTACTAGAGAAATTACTACATTATCATTTTTGAATGCACTCCCCACCATCTCATTTCAATATAACAGTATTTTATATTAAAAAGAGAGCGAGAAGTCAAACAAACAAATGAACTTACCCAATTTAAAGACAGCTTAAATTGTCCAAAAGTCTGTACATTTCTGGTCAAATGGAAGGCGCCTTTTGCTGCTGGCGCATATATACATTCTTATGACTGTACCGGTGAAATTGAGTTGGATTTTTGAAGTGCAGGACATTCCTAGAGTTAAGTTTTTTTTTTTTGTTGTGGCTGCAAAATCTGCGGATGCTGCGACACAGGGTTCATCCTCTGGGACACCTCCGGTTGCTGAATGAAAGACTTTGCGAAGAATGCGTGTGAGCATGTGCGGTCATTTGGGCATGATGCCAGCGGCGTCAGGATTGAAGAGCTCCTTATAGAGGGGGGGAAATAGCATGTTAACCGTCTCTGGGTGGAGCTGCTGGAAGGCCTGAAGCTCCTCTGTGTGGAGAGTGCACAGAGCCGACAGCGTGGGGATCCGGCTAATCAGCTGCAGAAGGAGGTACAGAGGAATAAGGGTCACATGACAAAACAGCAATCTATTTGAGTTATATCAGTCATGTGATTAATTCCTGTTTGAACTATGTCATGGTCACTTGAGACGTCCTACCTTGGCCAGCGCGTCCTCGTCCAGATGGTTCTTTTGCATGATGTGCTGCAGGGCAAAGTAGATTTTCTCTTGTAGCTTCTGCACTTTCCTGGGCTCCATTAACCATGGCCGGTCTAGAAATGCAAGAGAATCATCTATTAATATCTGTTGATGTAAAAGCACTGCAGTAATACTGAGAATTCTCTCTGGTATTATGTGTAGGACTAAGACGGTAATATAAATTAAACATACAAAATTTTTGATTTGGCCACATTAATACTCAATGAACACATCTTTATGTTCCAACTAAGAAGTTGACTACTCGACAGGTTTGAAGTGAGGCCTGACCTGTAGAAATGAGCACTGCTGCAGAAAACAGGGCAATCTCCTCTTCCGTTAGCTGCAGTGAACACAGATTCTTGGCTATGTCAAACACTGCACTGACCAGGTCGTCACAGCCTGCAGGAGGTATATATGTCAGATTAGATGCTTAAATTATCACTAATAATTTAAAATTAATGCAGTTTTATTAACATGATGTTCAGCTATTTTTATATCATGTACATTTTGTAAATGATGCAGAAAATGTCATATAAATGAGAGCGAATAGGAAGTAGTTGTACCTAGAGCTTTAAATATCTGCATGCCTCCATATTTCCCTTCAAACAGAACCGTGTTGTTTAGCGGGTTGAATGCCCGGCACATTCTGACCAGCACTACTTCCAGACAACCTGAGTATGTGAGAAAAGTGTTAAGCAGGCCAATCGTAATCAACGTACAGTAGCAATATGGTATGTATATGCAAAAGAGTTTAGCAGAGACTGTTCCTCACCTGATTTCAGCAGTAATATCTGGTCATTCTGGCAAAGCTCCATGAAGCCAGTGATGCGCTTTGCAAACTCTACCACATACTGAATAGAATGAGTTATCTGTATAGCACACTGCTGCCACAACACGTCCCGTGTCTGAAACACACACACACACACACATACAGACCTCATGGATAAGCTTGTCATCTGTAACTTATTCAGGATAAATGATTGCATGCTTCTGGGAAAGTTTTTTCCTCTGTTAATAATTGCAGTAATTGAATTTTTTTTTGATGCATTGAAATTGATATTTGATATTTTGATATTTTAATTAATATCATTGTTGATAATTGTCATTGTCTAATCACATCCCAAAAAATATTTAAACAAATCACAAATATCACTAAGGTTTAAACATTTGGAGTCTGGACATTTTGTTTTTTAAAGGCTTTATTAAAATAATTGTAAATAATTTTATATTTTTAATATATTTCAAAATGTAATTTATTCCTGGGATGAAAAAGCTGAATTTTTAGAAGCCAGTAGATTTCTTAGTTTTCAATAGATTACTGATCCTTCAGGAATCATTCTAATATGCTGATTTGGTGCTCAATAAACATTTATTCTTATTATTAGTGTATCAATGAAAACTGTGATACATTTTTTTTCAAGATTCTTTGATGAAGAGAAAGTTTTTTTTTAAACTGTGAAAGTCTTAACAAGGACCTTTGATCAATTTAATGTATCCTTGCTGAATAAAAGTATTAATTTCTTTATTAATATTAATTAACTGTAAAACATGGAGGTGAAACAAAACAGTATTTGAGTTGACACAGTTTACAGGAAACTGAATTCAATGTAGATCTTTCTCTTTGTAACGTACACTTTGACTCTTTAATTTACTTTTAAAAAGTAATGATTGCAATTTTCAGTACTCATGAAAAATTGCAACAAAAAAGGCAGAATTTTTAGTTTCCCATTTATGAAACATCCTGACGGAGCACACAGAATACTGAAAATGTGATATCAGCAAATTGCTTTTGTGAGCTCTGCAATTCTCTCCCTGTATAGCGAATCTTCATAGGCACTATTTCAAAGGGCTTCTCGGTAATTACCCATAATCCATTTGACACAGGGAAATGAAGAGGGCTTGTAGTACGTCTGGCACCCTCCCTTATTGTGCTTTGAGTGTTTGTTAGCTAAATCCGTTAGGTCTCTGGCTTTCTCTTTTTCTCTATATCAGTGCGAAAGCTGGATAGGATCAGCTCCAGGGGGCTGAGATACTCTAATGAACTCTGATCTCAAGCGTGCAATCTGACTATGAAGAGGGAACCAAGTACGAGCGAAGAGGAGTTAAAGGGTGAGAGATGAGAGAGTCAGCACCAGGTGTAAAAGCATGTAAATGAATGTACGACTGAGAACCTGGCATTGTGAATGAGATTCAGGGACAGAGGAAGTGTTTAAGCATGTAACCTGAGCTCTTTGCTCATTGAGGGAGTGACCTCGCACCTTGCTTTGGTACATCTTGACCTCTTCATAGGAGTGCGTCTGCCAGGCTAACTGCTGAAGCTCCTCCGCTGTGTACTGACACGTCTCCAGGTGGGACTTTATGATGTTCTGTGCAATTCGGTCTGGTACAGAGAAAAACAGAAATTGTGAAGACAGGAAATGACTGCAGTTGAGTTTTAAATGCAATGCAAGTAAAATCAAATATAGGACCACTATTTCTTGCAACCAAAGTAAATGTGTTCGCTAGAAAGTATTTTAAACATACATACATGAACCATGAACTTGAACACCTAATTCCGTACCTAATTCCCCCATGGACACTCCAGGTGCTAGCTGGCTGTCTTGATAGGAGCCATAGGTGAAAAGGTTGGGATCAGGGGTGAGATCATATATTGGTTCCTGTTTGATCTGCTTCATTCCAGTCATGTCCAGTCCAGACTGATCCGGGCTGGCCTGTGTGGAGTCCATGCCGTAGTAGCCCCCTGGAGCGCCATTCGGCTGACCCTTGGGCATGTCTATGACATGACCATTGGCGTACGTCCCTCCAATTTCATGGTTGAGGGTGCTGAGGCCGTTGGTGAGGCTGGAGGAGTAAACACGGGCGAGGGCCTCCGCTTCGCCCGTCTGTTGCTGCTGCTGCTCCTGCAGCCTCTGCTGGTGTTTCTGAACCTCTGCGTACAAAGAGTCCCTCTGCTTCTTGGACATGCGGCCAAACTTAACAGCTGATATGGAGGAGGGCGAATGAAAATGAATGAGATTAGTGCAGGTTAAAAGTGATCAATAAAATCAATCCAGCTTGTCGACAAGCAGCTGATTATTATGTTTGTTTGTAAGAAAGAATATGATATTACTAACCATCCCGGGACATCCCCAGAGCCAGGCACTTTTGGAGCCGACAGTGCTGGCAGCGGTTGCGGTTCGTTCGGTCAATCAGGCAGTTGCGCTGACGGGGACAGGAGTAGGACGCATTGTTCTGTTGACTGCGCCTGAAAAAACCCTACAGTGGGCACAACAACAGAAAATTTAGATAAGTTACTTGCATAAAAATTATACACTCTTAAAAAAGTAAAAAGAGGTACAAAACTGTCACTAGGGTGACACCCTTTCAAAAGGTACTAATTTGTACACTTTAGGTATTAATATGTACTTTTAAAGTACGAATATGTACCATTTAGAGGTAAATAAGGCACAAAGATGTACCTTTTAACTTTTGTAGGCTACAGCCCCAGTGACAGCTTTGTACTTGTCCATGAGTATGTGCCTGTACTGTCTAGAACAGGGGTAGGCAAGTTCGGTCCTATAGATCCGCTGTCCAACCCTAAAACCCTAATCAAACTCAAACACACACACACACCTGAACAAGCTAATCAATATCTTCAGGATTGCTAAGTCTAAAGGCAGGTGAGTTTTTTTTTTCCAGGGTTGGAGCTGAACTTGCCTACCCCAGGTCTAGAATAAAAAGAGTATATAAATGAAAAAAATATTATTAATATAATTTGTTATCGTTAATCATCCATTCTCTGAAATTAAGTATTAATATTGAACAGTAAATCTGCATTGGATAAGTTTATCTGGTTTTAAGAATGCTTACATAGTTTTCCTGCAAAACAAAATACAATTTTTTTTCATGGATGGCTGGAACACCTGTATGATGACTAAAAAATGCACAGAAGAAAAGGCACATCTTTCACTGACCTTACAGCCTTCACATGTGATAACCCCATAGTGGATGCCTGATGACTTATCTCCACAGATTTTGCATGGTATGACTTCAATTTGGGCTGAAAATAGACAGAAATAAACAAAAATAGAGTTACGTAACCATATGCCTTTGTTTGCTTGATAAGGACTGTGGGATGCACATCAGGGCTCCTCTCAGGTGAGACAATGACCATCTTGATTCTAAGAGTGACTTCGCTTTTAGAACGAACCGAGATGTACCCTTTAAATTTGTGTCAAGACACTTTGACATTTTGTAATCTGTGGGTCTTTGAAGACAAAAAGGGAAACATTAGGCCAGCTGAGAGATGCGAGTCAAAGTCCAAACCCCATGCTGCATTTGTCTCAGGTCCACCAGAATGGGATCTCACCTGTGCTTTTGTCAAAATTTCTGCTTCCATTATCCATTTTAAGCATGATGCTTGAGAGATTTCCGTGATGAAAACAACCTTGCACATGTATAAGGCAAAGGCAGGAGCAAGCTACACACTGAATTACATAACCAGAATATGGCAAGTTGTTTAATGAGGAACCAAATACAAATACATGGCTGAGAGGCTCAGCTCCAACCTTCCCTTCACTTGCACGTATCACTAGGAAATGTAAAAGGAAAGATAAAAGGAGACAGAAAACCTTTGAGAGAGTGAAAGAGAGTGAGGGAAAGGAAGACCGAGAGAGAAACCCATCTCCCTGCTGAGACTGCATACTCACAATAAAGAGATTAGCCACCCAATCTAATCCTAAATTATTTCTACACATGCTTGTTCCCCTGCTCTCAACTGGCTTATCTGATGCAGCAATTCTCAATTAATCTTTCCTCACTCAAACGCAAATTCACATCGGCCTATAATGCCATAAAGAATGTACAAAGAAGAACAAATGCTATATTTCTCTCTTACTATTATGGGCAATTTTATTCTTGTACATTTGCATTTAGATTTTGTTTTCTTTAGGACCAAAGGAACACGCAATTAGTCCAAGCAGCTCGCTAATGAAACAAATGCAACAGCAGTCTCAGATGCGATTCCGATATAGTTTAGAAGTACAGCCAACTGCTAAGTGAGTTCCATGCAAGATCCATCACTCACTCACAAAAAACTTGCCAAAAATGACCACAATATTAATAGTCATATGTCAGTAATGAACATTATGAGCTAAGATTTGACTGCAATATTAGTTTACACATATTTTTCTTTAGATTAAATAACATAACCAAAACGGTTACATTTTTTCATAGATTTTTTTTTTGACAATAATTTTACATTTGAGTTGAGTTTATTTCCATCGCTGCACAGTTTACAGGAAACTGAATTAAAGAATAAGATAATACATAAAAACAAATAAAATCAAGCATTAAGCATTGTTTGTAAAAATGACTTACAAAATGCATAAAGCACAAACGCAATTTTTGTTACCTGCCAAATTCATTATTAAGAGCAGCAGTTTGCTTTAGATAAAAGAGCTAAATGAAATGTTACTGTACTTGTTTGAATGTGAAGTGAACATTTTTAACTGCAAAACAAACTAAGACCCCTTTAAACTTGAAATGTTCTCTTACCTACAATATCTGTCTTCATTTTCAGACAGAAGCACTGCAGATGCAAACGCACACCTGATTCGAGATCGCAGTGTGAAGCTCAGAGGTTTGGAAGTGTGAGTGCATCTCTAGTTGTGTTTGTGTGTGTGCTGCTAATCTGACTGTGAGAATATAAACTCAGAGAGGCTGGCTAGTGTATATATTATACGCTGACCAGTTTGTATATTGTATTCATACTTTGTATATGCATACACATGTTTTATGAATTATATGTGAATATGCGATTTTGTGCAATATTTATTAATATATGAAAGGTTAAATGTACACACATATACTGTGGGCAGTGTAATGGGATTAACACACACACACACACACACACACATACATTAACTAGTGCTGCTTGGTTAAGCTGTGGCTAGTCTGGGCTGTAGTTCTTCCTGTCTCAGTCTAGCACACTAAACTTAAGCCACAGTGTCTGTGGGTTTGGTGGTTATGGGGGTGGGTGTTTGCCCCCAATGACCCTCAGTTACAGGGACCACAAACAAGCGTTTCCAAAGCAATGTCACCTTGAATTGTCTCCCCTGTATGAAATGCGAAGCAGTATGGGCAATTGTAGCTAGAAAAAAAAAAAAAAAAAATACTAGGAAGAAAATTGTAGTGTTCTGCTGGGATAGGTTAAAGGGATAGTTCACCCAAAAATGAAAATTATGTCATTAATTACTCACCCTCATGTCGTTCCAAACCTATAACACCTTTGTTCATCTTCGTAACACAAATTAAGATATTTTTGATGAAATGCGAAACCCTGCATAGACAGAAAGGGAACTACCACGTTCAATGCACAGAAATTTTGTAAGGACATTGTTAAAATAGTCCATGTGACATCAGTGGTCCAACCGTAATTTTATAGAGCTACGAGAATACTTTTTGTGCGCAAAGAATATATATAAGAAATAATGACTTTATTCAACAATTTTTCTCCTCCGTGTCAGTCTCCACCGCCATTCGTCAAAGTACCACGATGCATGCGTGTGTATTCCTCTGCTTGTAAACAAGGCGCAGCGCATGCATGTTCTACTTCAGCAGTATCACACTTATGCGTCGTGGTACTCCCGTGATTGGTGGCGGAGAATGACATGGAAGAGAAGAATCATTGAATAAAGTCATTATTTTTGTTTTCTTTGCGCACAAAAAGTATTCTCATAGATTTCATCAAAAATATCTTCATTTGTGTTTTGAAGCTGAACGAAGGTCTTATAGGTTTGGAACGACGTGAGAGTGAGTAATTCATGATAGAATTTTTGGGTGAACCATCCATTTAATTGTGCAGCCATAGACGAATGGTTGGAAATTATACAACTACAAAAACTACAAAAAATACCTCAGTAAATGTAATACATTATTTACATGTATTTTAATACATTTCAATGTCTTTTTGTCAAATTGATTTACTACATTTGACTATTTTTAATAACAGACAGACAGACTGTTAACTAACTATTAATTATTCTGTAATCACAGCATTTCATCTTGAGGCACTAATATTATCATCTGCGGGGACACAGTAAAACATGTGAAAATAGTTATTCAAAAAGAAAAACTAGCACACCCTGTCCTTGCTTTTAAGGCCACATAATACAGAGTGGTGTTTTCAGCAGTGTAAAATTGCCCTGGTACTTAAATCTTCAGTCTTTGTGCGTGGTAACGAGGACTGTGAGTTCTTCGCGATTGGCCCCAGTCTCTGAACACTGGACCGGTTCCTCTCATGACCCACTTTGACCAGTGCCAGAGCTAAACTGGGTCAAACGAGCATTGAGACCTGAACCTGTTGTGAACACATTCATACAAAAAACGGTGTTGTAAATAACTCTGTCAACCTTAAACTGCACACAACAGGCATGAAGTTATTTATAGCCCTTTAAAAGCAGGGCGCTAGCTCTCTAGGCCATGGCAGTATTGACCATCGATAAAATATGCCATGCTGCATGTGTTTATGTTGTGTTAGAATCAGTTTAGTTACTATCAAGCCAAAATTTGAATCTACGAATGTATTACAGATGAAAGTTGAGAAATGTTCAGTTTATGTATGTTTAAATGGTTTGTGGGTTGAGTATGAGTGTGTTTTGGTCTGAATTAATATATTGAATGTCTGTTTGTGTGAGAATGGCCACAGGGCCTGTGTGTGTAGACCTGTCATATGAAATAAGGAGACGTCCGTGTCTGTGTCACTGTTGCCAAGACGACCACAGCCTCCCCGGGTTTGTGGGTAGGAGGCCTGTATAGTCTGCCTGTCAGAGCAATCATCCACACCACCATAAGATTCCAACAGGACATGATGTCATCGCCATCCCTACCAATACAACGACGCTGCACATTTGTCATTGTGGTACCTATACTGTTTTGTCTTCCTTAAGGGATTAAAAACCTAAAAGGACGAGATGAAATATGTAAATAGAAAAACCTAGAGGGATGTTAGCGACGGATTTAACTACCTCTTTAGATTTGTAACATCTTAGTGTTGCTAAAACCATAACAGATTTGCAAATTCGTTTTCTTTTTAACTACCCCAAGACGTGTGCATTTTGCATCTGTCAAAAAGCATCAGTGCAGAACCAAGGAATCAGAATTAGTGTACGTGTTATACATTCATAAACAATGCTATTATTGAACAAAAACAAGCATGTGGTTGTTCTCGCAGGCTCCTTGCCCCTGTCCGCTGTTACGCATAAGGGTTAGGCCTATCAGAGGGTTACGTAAGAGAGGGAGTGCAGTGCTGGCGATTCCATGGTTAAGAGGAGCTCAGCTCTGCAGGCTTAGCTGAGGACAGACTGGAGCTGCGGAATACTGCACATGCTAGTCTCACAGTTAGCGACAGCAGCTTAGCACACACAAGTTACTGAGTGGGAACAAAACAAAAATGTTTTCTGTGTATATTGCATGTATAATGTTCATACTGCACATATGAGAGTGTGTTATTTAAGGAATAGTTTACCCAATGAAAGTTCTGCCATTATTTACTCACACTCATTATCTAAAACGTACAATGGTCTTATGTACACGTATGTAAAATAACAAAAAAAGCACTATAACAGTAGCATAAATGTAGTCCATATGGGATGCAAATAATTAATTAATGATCAAATAATTGCCATTAATAATTTAAATGATAACACTTTTGAGATGCATGTGGTTCATATGCAACACACAAGTTTCTAAGCAATTAAATTGGTTAAGAAAGTGGTTGTCAAGAAACATGACAATAACTTAGCAGCACCCCCATATCGGGTTTAAGAGTTTAAGGTTAACGATTAAATGATTATGGTCGATCATGGAAATGTATGTAAATTGACATCCATATATTCAAGAACTCTGAAGACATATGATAATGATAATGAAATTTTAACCAAAATCTTTTATCTTCACTCATAGGTAATTTCCTGTTTAAACAATAATTTTGTATGGTTTCAGTTGATGCTTTTATGATATTTTGGTGCTTTTTTGTAATTGTGGAGCTTGACAACCTTATTCCCTTTCATTATATGGAGAAGAGTGGTCAGGATGTTCTTCAAATATAACATTTTTACTCTATGTCCAACAGAAGAAAGTAAGTAAATAAGTAGTTCCCTCTCTCTCTAAATAGTTCTTTAATTAGCTTCATTAAAGTGGATATGAGCACCCCTGCAACTTAAATTATTATACCACTTGCACACCCGTACACGCTGGAGAACACCAATAAATATTTGCAGTCTGGGTGACAGATGTGTACCAACACGGCCCACAATGCAATAATTTTGTAATTCATAATTTAAATGATAATATCATCACTTGTGCTCTCTCCTGAAGATGTGATGGATGTATAACTTCAGAGTAATGCACCAACAGCTTCCTTCTGATTTCTGTCTGTATTTTTTGTGTATTAGTTAGAGATGGTGATGATGATGATACTTGGCAGTTGCCTCAATGATACCCATAAACCTTGTTTGCAGCATTCCTTCAGGTGAATGTACTGATAATGTCGGCGTCTTTTAATTTTAGCCTGCAGATGGAAGGCCATTTGAAGTCTTTGTTGTAAATCTTGCCTGTACGCATATGATAAGGTGTTGTTTTGTCATCTGGCATCTGGCCCAATGATATTCCAAAGCCTTGTTGGGATATGCTAAACAGTGATACTAATACATCGTGTAGGTGGGAGATTATCTTCAGCACTCACTCTTGTGAGCATGTCAACAATCCATGTTTCTATAATACAGACAAATATTAGAGGATGCAATCATACTCAAAATGCTTGATATTGTCCATCCCAGACAAATGTGCATGCGTTTTTGAAGGTCTAGGAGTGAGCTGGGGTGAGAGGGTCGTGTAATGGCAGCTTGTCATCATTAGGTGGCACATTGTCCAGATTGACAGTGGCCTAAAGGGTGGTGGTTGCAGAGGGGCAGCCTGCGACAGCATGTGGTGTTCATCCATGTTTTACATCATTTCCTTCAGGGAAGGACTCTGAGATGAAGGCCCTGGGCACGTACTAAACAGCTTTCCCTGTCAGCAACATTAGCATTCTGATTCAACATTGATCCCACTGTGTATTGCTAAGAAAATAATTAGGACAATTCCACAGGGAAATCCACTTTTAATCCACTTTTTCACCACTCAGTCCTTTAAAATATTTAGATGCGTGTATCTGACCACCTGCATTATCTTTACTTAAAAAGCATCTTAAATCTTCAAGTTTCCAAGAGACCAGCTTCTGTACATGCAGAACTACCCACTCCATCCGTATGAAACTCCTACAGCATAACTAATCTTCCGGACAGTCTCTTGGCTTATTGATATAATCCTTGACATGGAATCCTTAGCATTTGGGTTCTAGTAAATCATGTAAATGAGCTAATTATTAGCATATATTGTTTTGAAACCCAGGTTTGTTTAATGATCCATCAAAATGCATTTGCTCTGTGTGTCCTTGCTTAGCAAAGAAATAAGGCTCTTTTATTCTGTTAATTTTTTTCTGTCCCAGCACATCTATTTAGCACATTGACATACATTAAAATTAATTTTAAAATGAATGTTTATAGACTAACATATAGTAATTGTCACGTGTTGGTTTCTGTTTAGTTCCTGTTTGCCCCTATTTGGTTCATTTCCTGTTCATTTAGTTAATCATCATTCATTAGTTTCCACCTGTGTTGTATTAATCATCTCGTTTGCTCCTTAGTTGCCTGCCCTTTATAAGCCCTCAGTTTCTGTCATTCCTTTGTCCTGGATTAATGTTATTTTTCAATGGTTTATGTGGTTGATGCTGATTAAAAATACTCCTTTACGCCTACTCCTTTGTCGTGCGCTCACTACAACCACAACCCCGTGACAGAAATTGTGTATTGCGAGTACATTTCAGGTCCTTTTGGTGAAGTCATCTGCACTACATGCTTGCACGGAAGACCTTTTTAGTCTGCTGTGTGTAACGTTGTGCTTTCTATGCTAGTATAGTCTAATTTTATCACTGACCTTCAGATACATATTTGACAGCCTCGTTTATGTTATGTCAAACAAAGATGTTTGCATTATAAGTATATATAACTTTACCCCACATGGTTATTATAGTTAACGGAAACTAAACCTAAAACCATTAAAAAAAAAAATTTTTGTTACTTGAAATAAAATAAACATTGAACTAAAATATACTATATAAAAAAACTTCATAACACTTTAGTATAGGGACCAATTCTCACTATTAACAAGTTGCTTATTAGCATGCTTATTATTAACATACTGGCTGTTTTTTTAGTACTTATAAAGCACATATTCTGCACGACCATATTCTACATCCCTAATTCTACCCAATACCTAAACTTAACAACTACATTACTAACTATTAATAAGCAGCAAATTAGGAGTTTATTGAGGCAAAAGTCGTAGTTAATGGTTTGTTAATAGTGAAAATTGGACCTTAAAATAAAGTATGATCAAAAACTTATTTTAATTAAGCTAGCTGCAAAGGCAATATATATATTTTTTTCATTTAGTGTAGACATATAAAAAAATGATATGGCAAAAACACAAAACAAAACTTGTAAAACTAACTACAGTTACAATGAAAATAAAAATAAGTGTATTTAAATGATTTTTAAATTAATAATAAAAACTATAATAGTATCTTAATTATGCTAAAATAATACTAACATTGGCTGTCTATGCATCTCTATACATTTTTGAATGAAAGAGTAGACTATTAGAAAGTGCTCCCTACTGTATGTGCCACAGTTTGCTGGGATTTTATCTCTAGTGCAGAATATGTATTTGTTGATGAGGCTGCAGGCATTTCCCCATTGGCCTGCCATCAGCTGTGCCAGACTCGGGCATCTTTGATCTGAGATGTGGTTGGCCGCCTCAATGAGGCTACAGAAGGGGACACACTGGCACACATCCAACATCTGAAGTATATAAAACAACATACATCTGAAATTACAGAACACTATGCTACATAATGTGTGTTCAACCAGTCACTGTATACTGCAATACTGAAGCTCATTATTGCAAATCATTATTGTAACATATTTGTTCAAGATAAATTATTAGGAAAATATACCAGTAAAACATATACACTACCGTTCAAATGTTTTTGAATGTTTTTAAAAGTCTCTTATCCTCGGTAAGGCTGCAATCATTAGATTTTTTTTTTTTAATGTAATATTGTAAATTATTATTATAATTTAAACTAATTGTTTTCTATTTTAATATCTTTTAAAATGTAATATAAAAGCTAAATTTTTATCTGTCTTTATCTTTACTACAGCCTTTAGTGTCACATGATCCTTCAGAAATCACTCTAATATGCTGAATGGTATACTTTTTGATCTGTAGTTTGTTTATATTTCCGTGTATGTCCTTGGTAGACATCAGGAAAATTAAGGCAAACATTTTTTTAAATTAATTAATTAATTTATGTATGTATTTATTGATTTATTGCTTTAAGAAATTTCACACTGTAACAATAATGACAGAAATACAAATTTAAATTAGTGCTTATACTGTATTCAAAAGACGTTAAATTCAACTCAATTCAAATGAATCAAAATTAGAGTTTCTATTTTAATATCTTTTAAAATGTAATATAAAAGCTAAATTTTTATCTGTCTTTATCTTTACTACAGCCTTTAGTGTCACATGATCCTTCAGAAATCACTCTAATATGCTGAATGGTATACTTTTTGATCTGTAGTTTGTTTATATTTCCGTGTATGTCCTTGGTAGACATCAGGAAAATTAAGGCAAACATTTTTTTAAATTAATTAATTAATTTATGTATGTATTTATGTATTTATTGATTTATTGCTTTAAGAAATTTCACACTGTAACAATAATGACAGAAATACAAATTTAAATTAGTGCTTATACTGTATTCAAAAGACGTTAAATTCAACTCAATTCAAATGAATCAAAATTAGAATTTTTCGTCATTTTGTCAACTCAGCTTCCACTAAACATGAAAGAACCAAGAAACCAACTTTGCACACAGGTTCTCAAACATGATTAATAATAGAGATGAATTTACATAAAATTTTAATTCTGATTCTTTCTTACACATTGTGTGTAAACAGTCTTTTAAATACTGTCTAATATTTTATATTAGCATGCTTTGGGGGCAATTTGTAATACAGAAAAAAATTCTAATGATGCAATAACTTGGCAAAGCTTCATAGCAATATCTAACATTTTATTGGAATATTGTTTTGTTTTTAGCCTATTCGCCTGTTGTGTCTCCCTAAGAGGTGAATAACACATGCACTAATACAGTGAGTTAAAGCAGTCGAGAAAGAACCCCTACTAGCAAGCAACACAGAGACTCCCGTTACCAGACATGATTTTATCACTGTCAGTGTGAACTGTTGCATCTTTTATCTCAAAGAAATTCACAAAATTGAACTGGTGGAACCCAGAAAAAAGAAGCACAATTAAGAAACGGTGTGAAAGTCCGTTCTGATACTGTGGGGTGTAACCATTTACTAGGCACAAAGGAACTCACACTCCATCATTCTGACCTTCATGACCTGCCCGCTCTCCACCAACACAACCTCATTGACCTCATCAACCTTTGAACTTTCCTTTAAGACACTGCCTGTGTGTATGTCTGCGTGTGCAAAGCTGGAATGAATAAGTTCAAGTGTTTTCACTATGATAAGCAATCAGCAAGACGTGACACAAAATGCTTTATTACAGTCTCAGAGAATATATATTAACCTACTGGTTATTTGTATGCATAGTGAACATACTGCATCTTATTACTTATTTTGATAAGTGTTTATAGGTTGTTTCTAGCTGAAAGCGAGAGTATACTGGCGCACACAGAGGCTTCATAGAGCGAGGTCTGTCACTGTGACCCAATGAGTTATGTGTGTGTTTGTATGTATGTGTTAACTCTTAAAGTGGGTTAGTAAGTCACTCAGCCTAAGGGAGGCATAGCCGTGTCATATCTGGGTGTTTGGACAGTGTCCTCTCTCGCTCTTCCCTCTTCAGAATTACATAATCCTACATGATTGGTCAAAGGACGTATATATGGATGCACTGTAATGCTGAAGAAGGAGGTCATTAAATTGAATCTATTAGAAGGCATACACTGTGAAAAATGTTTTGTTGGGTAACTTTAAAAATGGCTTCATGTGGTATTTTTAAATTAAAAGATGTTATTCAAAAATAGCAAAAGTGATATTCTCTTTCGAATTATAATATTAATATTTGATAAAACCCATGGTTAATTATTTTAATTGAACATTTGAATTGAATTGGCATGCATCTGATTTCTATATTTTTAAAATATCTGTACTAATATGTTTATTGGTTTGGGATAACGCAATTTTTTAAAAAATATTACGTGGCATGGAAACATCTGGTGCTTTGAGCAGTTAAATATAGATTTATAGTTATAGTTATAAATTGGCCTGCTATTAATCAAAATGCCTGTTCTCTAAATGTTGATATACCGTAGAGTATGTGTGTGTGTGTGTGTGTGTGTGTGTTCTGCATGCCTCTTTACGGCTTTCCTCTCAGGACGGGATGGTAATAGCTCGCCTTAGGCCACAATTTAATTCCATGTAAAGAGGGCCCCCACACACCAACACCACACAGGGGAGAGAGAGAGAGAGAGAGAGAGAGAGAGAGAGAGAGAGAGAGAGAGAGAGAGAGAGAGAGAGAGAGAGAGAGAGAGAGAGTTAGTTCTACTCTAGATCCGATTTCTGTGTTACATAACTATGTGTTTTAATTCTTTCTAAAGCATAAAACAAAGTTTCTCTTTCCTCTGTGCCTGCAGTGGAACAGTAAGCCTTTCAGCAGAAAGTTACTTTCTGGACACTATACATATCACACTGAATCCGACTTTTGGACAAAACTAGCATTAATTTATAAACCTTACAAACAAAAATGACCATGTTCAGCATGCAACATCATTGTCATGTTTGAGAATGGTCTCCGTTGATGTCAGCTCCCCAGACCCCTCCTGCACCATATCAAAAGCCCCAGGTGCCACTTTCCAAAGCACACATTACTGAATGAATGAACACCTAGTGAAGGGTGAGACCAGTCAAAAAGAACTAATAAATCCGACACGCAGCAAAGCAGAGAAAACATGCAGAAATGCCACTGCTGCAATACCACAGAGAGGGCAAAATGCAAACATAAAAAGGATATGTTTAGCCTTACAGTTCAGCCTCTCTCAGAGCTGCTCTCTCATGCACACGCAACCATCTCAAACAAGGGCTCAGCAAACAGATGACATACTCTAGTCCACACATTCCCAGCCGATACTCAAGATGCGTTTACAAAAACACTACAGGGGACAAAAGCCGACACGCTCACACGCAGAAAGAGATGTCAAGTCATCTGGTTGACGTTATGTGGTCAGCTAGAAGGTAAACTCAGATCTCAGTATGTAGGCAATTACGCTGCATCCAGAATTTATTATTTAAAGTGTAAAGGCCCGTAAAACTGAGTGTAGAATAAAGAACGCAATATACTAAATGGATTAGATTTGTGCTGGCTGTGCAACTCTTTTTCTGCCTCACTTTAGGGGATTACATCTCTTGGTTTTCTTTGTGTAATCTTTCACAGGTTACGTAAGTACAAGCCATTAGTCAGCAAAGCAAAAAGGAAAAAACTAGCAGCTACAACAAACAACTGACCAGATGATATTAGTAGCATTACAAACCTAGGTTTCAAATTGAAAGATCGGATAGGCCCTGCCTTGCAATTTCATGGTTATATCTATATCAAGACTTTATTGTCTTTTTAATTCATTGATCACACCAGATGTAGCCGTAGCGGCTGGTTATTGCTAGTTTTACCAAGTTATTGTTGGCCTACTGCCTGGTTAGAGACTTGCAATGCGTAATCCATGTCTGCTATGTGGTAATTTGTATGGTGTCAAACAAACAATACTGTGTTTATTGATCCGTTCCTGAACTTCAATGTAGAAAACACACTTGTTTGAACAAAAACCAACACTTTGGTAAGCAATATATTTACACACATACATTGATGGGACAAAAGATTTGTCAAATGGATCCTCTACTTTACACAGCTATAATATATATACACACGGTTTACAGTTTACAGTAGGAATAAAGCTCATGGTTGAGCAGGCCATGTATATTGATCCTGCTCTTCTACGAGCTGAGCCACGCAACATCAAGCAGGTCGATGGAGAGATGGCCTCTCACTCTGGAAGCCAATGTGATGCTAAAAGCTATTGGCATTGGGAGTTCATGCGTTACTGTCTCTCTTTGTGTCTGTGGCAGCAAAGACTAAAATGAGCATGGACAAAGCAATGCAGCTCAGAGGCATTTGTGGAAATTATGGCCAGATATGAAGTAAACACAGGCCAGATATGTTTCTTTGCTGTTCTTTAAAGTCAAACAACTAAAACAGCAATCAAGATATGTGTTGTGTTGTGTTGTACATGTGTGTGCGTACAAACGCAGTTTGAACGTGATCTGCGTGTGACAGAGTTGTGGGAAAACTAACACCAGCCCTGAAGCAGCACTGTGCACTGTAATGGAGAAGAAAAGGTTTGGAGTGGATGCAGAGCTAGAGTTACTAGATTGGGTACCACAGTCCATCAGATATATGCATTGGAAAACACTGCAAGTTCATCTCTGATCAATGAAGCAACCTGATAAATGTTTTAACCAATAGCGCACATCTATGTGAACACAAAATAACACCCTAAAACACACAACAAACTAACTAGTGCATTAGTGATGTTAGGTACCAAAAAAAAAATAATTTGTATAATTTTCTACCTCTTATAAAAATATTTTTTGTACAATGGATATTTAATAAAAAAGATGAAAGATTTAGGCTATTTAATTTTTCTCATTATATCGACTAAAATGTTTCTCTGACGTCGGACCACACAAAATGAAGCGTAAATATAAAAAGCACAAATTATGATAATAATAAGATAAACTAATTAAAACAAATAATAGCAATTGTTTCCGTCCTGTCACTGACATTTAAAAGAAGTAGACAGTAATCTAGTCTAAAAATTCTATATTTGGTTCTCTAAAAATATATCCTATTTCTAAAAATGATGTCCATGCAAACCTCAAAAGTAACTGGACATTTTACAAGATTGTATGTAGATTGCATGTTTCATTGTTATTTGCAAACATGAGTCCCGTGCTATAGGCACAGTGTCAGTGTCAGAGAGTCGGGCTCGGTGAGAGGCCCCTGATACTGACGTGATTCATTCTGACACGGTCCTCTGGGGCACAGAAAGAGAAGCAGAGAGGTGCTTTGGGGGCGTGTATAGGTTGTGACACAGAGATGGAGAACTGAGTTTTTGGGGTTTCCCAGGTCATGCGCACTAAACTTATTTCTTTGCAAAGAAGAAGCAAAAAAAAAAATAGCTGCCTAGAAACTTACAGATTATAGATACTTGTGAAAAGTCGGCATATATATATATATATCAGAATGTGTTGTTTCGTGTATTGCCATGCGCATGCATTGTGTGCTGTATTTGTATGTCCATGCAAACCTCAAAAGTAACTGGACATTTTACAAGATTGTATGTAGATTGCATGTTTCATTGTTATTTGCAAACATGAGTCCCGTGCTATAGGCACAGTGTCAGTGTCAGAGAGTCGGGCTCGGTGAGAGGCCCCTGATACTGACGTGATTCATTCTGACACGGTCCTCTGGGGCACAGAAAGAGAAGCAGAGAGGTGCTTTGGGGGCGTGTATAGGTTGTGACACAGAGATGGAGAACTGAGTTTTTGGGGTTTCCCAGGTCATGCGCACTAAACTTATTTCTTTGCAAAGAAGAAGCAAAAAAAAAAAATAGCTGCCTAGAAACTTACAGATTATAGATACTTGTGAAAAGTCGGCATATATATATATATATCAGAATGTGTTGTTTCGTGTATTGCCATGCGCGTGCATTGTGTGCTGTATTTGTTTAAATATTTTACTATGAATCGAAAACTATCGAAACCAAAACAGCAGAAGATTGGTTACAATATACATGTATTTGAACCAATCAGTTGTCAATCAGAAAAAATCTTTTAATCCATATTTTAATTAGCAGTTCAACATCTTTAATTTGTTTTGTCTAATTATCTAAATACATATTTCAATGCAATGATAAAGACCTGGCCATGAACTGTAAATGTTGTACATGAACATGATTTTATACATTCTTAAATTCTTAGAAAAGGCAGGCTTATATCTATTTCAAAATATCATCCACAGTCTAAAATAGGAATTTAAATATCTTTGAAGTATTTTAGTAAATAAGTCAGAGCATTAGTATGTTGCACTTGAACCATGAACTACGACACTGAAGTATTCTGTCTTTATTCAAATGAAATACAAGCCACATTCTTCTGTCCTTTTTACACTTTATAATTGAAATATATCATTTTACATTTTTTTAGGAAAAAGTCTCCAAACACTTCTACTTTCGTTAATTCCATTTTTTTTACAGGTGTAACTGCAAAGAGGCCGAAAAGCGTGTGTGATCTCGGCTCGACGCTTTCAGCGCGCAGCGCGCAGCGCGCAGCGGCGAGTGACTGACGGAAATGGGTCAGTAGAACGCACGACACTAACTCCACTTTACCCACGCCGTGGTGGTCTGCTTTAAAACACTTCCCACATCACTTAAAATATAACACGAATAAGTTTTGATGCAGCTGTTTCCCCTGCTAATCTGTTCATCTGTAACAGTCTAGAAAGAAGCTGCAATTACTCACACGCACATAGGCTAAATTCAATTAAAAGCCCAAGACAACGCATTTACCGTGTTAAGTCTTCATAGGCTACAAATAAATAAATAAATAAAATGCAATCTTTAGGAAAGTTGGAGTGAAGTTGTCTCAGATGAACTGTCGCGTGCACTCATTCAACACGAGACTCTCTGGGGTTCTAAATCATAAAAAAAAAAAAAAGACCAAAAACAGACTTTTTAAAAATCTATATACACGTTAATCTGACAGATTTCTGTATCATAGACCAGAAATCGAACCCCCTCACGTCAGTATGACTTTATGAAACAGACAGCAGCACCAGGGATGATGGACAAACTGTGCGGACAGAACTCTGGGATGAGAATAAAAAGACACTCTATACTTCATTATTCAAATGAGCTGTCACAAACAGTTGTATTCCTACCTCGCATAGTGGTGGCGACTCGCTCCCGAACGCGTCAGTCATGAAGAAACAAACATAAACCAGAGTAAAAAACACACAAACAAAATCCTAGGTGGTGAAGTTTGGTCTCGTCAAAGTCAAAGTCTACTGTGCAAAACCATTCCAGGTGCGTGAAGCGGTGCTCGGACTCTTCAGTTGTGCGGGAAGGCAAGCATGCGGGGTTTCACATGACATCTGCGAGCGCATATACCCAACGGAGGTTTTCACTGCCTCCGTGAGCGCACGGGAGAGCAGGCGCACGGCAGCCCGGATTGGACTGACACTTTTCGCTCCGCCCACTTTCTAGCGTCTTCAGCGACATTAAGCAGAGACGCACACTGTGCGGTCTGCGCGTACGCGAGCGCGACGCGGATCACGAGTTCGCACACACATATTTTTATTCATTATCGAAAGAAACTATTTAAAATCCTTCTTCTCGTACCTATCACCTTATTAGCCTTCTTGTTTGTTTTCCCCCCGTTAATAGACTGCTTTTACAATTATATAATTAGTAGTAGTAGAAGCAATTATTATTGGTAGTTTGTCTGAATGATCCAGATGAACTGAGTTGCACTGCTTGGGGAGTAAAAATGTGTGGATACTTTTTTAAAATTGTATTTAAAAATGTATTATAGTTTCAAACAAACTTTCAAAATCTGTATGGCACAATAAGGCTATATAAAACACAACTTGTTGTGAAATTTATATTTGATGTTTTAGAAATTTTACCTACTAGAGAGACCAAATTGCCTTTAAAGACACAATATCCCATTCCTTCCCACAAACACTTTGGCTAATTTAGAAATATATATATATAAATATTTTTTAGTTTTGTTTTGTTTTTATTCCCAGTGTGCAATGTATCAGGTGCCAAATCAGACAACAGCAGTAGTAGTATTCAAGTAGTAAAAAAAAAAATCTGATCATTACAGTTTTCTCTATGGCACAAAAAGTAAATACATTTTAAAAAAATTATATATTTTTTAAATTGCATAATATGGTTTCATATTTTTATACATTTGGTTGATGAATAAATAATTATACTTCGTTAAATCCCCCTCATCTATAGCCATCCATTTAAACAGCAAATAGGAGAGTGTGAAATTGCCCACTGCCTGTGTCTGTAGGGGGGATGTGGAGACAGAGACTGAGCTACAGACCCATCCAGGGAAAGGCAGAGACTAGCTGCCCAGAGCGCATCACCACTGACCTACATTTCTCCCCACCCCCTTTTTTATTTTCCATTTCCCCTGTATGAACAAACTCATAATTGTGATGTAATGACAAAAAACAAGCATGACAATAAAGCCAGACCAGTCCATTGGATATTGTAAGGCGCTGTCTTGGAGTAACAGCACTGTTGTTGAACAAAAAGCTTTTTCTGGCTATTCAGGAAAGGCCTGAGTGTTGCAAAAAGAAATACATGTAACCTGTGAAGTGGAATAGATAGGCTATAGTGCGTGTAACCTTTATGAAATCAACTTGCAACATTTCCAATATTTTTATTTGACAAAGTTTATCATAAACAGAATTAAAAGTCATTCTGACTTACAATCAAAATTTGAACCAAACAGATATATTTTTTTCAGGGCTGCAGATTTACAGCAGAACTAGAGGAATATGTTAATTATCCAAAGACGAATGCAGCCATATGGTGCCTGAAAACTAGTCAAAGTAAACATATTTGGCACTGCACAAAGGCTTAAGAAAGAGCTTGTTGTGCAAAGTGTGTATTCTCTTCTATTCGTTTGCATTGGTATACTGCTGTCAAATAGAATAGCTCAAGAACGTCTAAATTGTGATGTT
This sequence comes from Sinocyclocheilus grahami, assembly GCF_001515645.1. Classification (NCBI taxonomy): domain Eukaryota; kingdom Metazoa; phylum Chordata; class Actinopteri; order Cypriniformes; family Cyprinidae; genus Sinocyclocheilus; species Sinocyclocheilus grahami. Next base: position 1,517,373 of record NW_015505331.1, read on the forward strand.
ATTTCACATAAGTACATATTTTTCCTCACAAATGACTAACTGTACTGTTGTTCAGGCCACCTCACTGTTAGTCGTTATTTTTGAGAGAAGACAGGACTGAGGTCTAAAGATAGAAGCAATAAATGAGTTGATAGATCTCTCTGGTTTTAAGGTTAAAGCATATTTGTGCAACTCCTTTGTCCTTGAATCGACCATCAGGAAGTTAACTTAAATATAATTGGATAACTTTCCAATGAAAATAAAAATTAGGGCACTATTTCTCAAAGGGATTCCCCTTAACTCTCAAATGACACATGCCTTTATATTGTACTCTGGAAACAGGTGTTTTTTTAAAGAGAGAACGTTTTACTGAGAAATTGATATAATATCATATAGGCCTACAGAACATGATGCTTTTTTTATAGGTGCGTTCGTGTTTGAATCTCTTTTCTATCACTGTTCAACATGATATTTAGGTATATAGATCAGAGTTCACCCGATAATTGTCTCCCCTTGCAAAATACATGTCAAATGTCAACATACTGAATCTCAGACAAAATCCTGGCTGTAATGAGTCGAAAGATAGAATGACATTGGCTTTCAGTGAGAGAGAGAGAGAGAGACAGAGGGGAAAAATACACTTGAGAAATTTACAGAAAGATACCACAAGTGACAGAGGCAATTTTCTGGGAAAAAATTACTTCATCATAATTTCAATCCCAAAAAGAATTGGAAAGAAAGCCCTGAAGGAGCCGAGTCGTGTCACCTTGAAAAATGGCAGTGGAAAAGATCACTAAACTTCTCCACACACACACACACAGACACACACAGACATGTACACAAACACACACAAACAAACTAAATATTATATTGTTTCTTTAAACACAATTTTATTCTTGTACTACACTGCTTTGCCACTTTTACAGAGATGCTGCAATTTCCTTATATCTTTTTTCTGAAAATAATTAAATGATCTAAGTTTTGCACACTAATAAATGATCAGATCTATGGAATCATTTCAGCTGGATGTCAAAATGGCCCAAATAAAGCCAAAGGGACTGTATTATAATTTTATTGCTAGACTAATAAAGTTGGAGCCTATCTCATCTGTATCAGCAAGTAATAAGCAGATTTCTCATCAAAGCTCTTAATAAGACCAATCGTGCAAAATATAACTGCCTTCTCATCAACATAATACAAAAGACTGCCAATCAGTTGATTTTAATTGGATTTTTTTTTCTTAATCCATGATTTTTTTTTCTCCTTCACTCTCTTCTAACAAAGCTATTAAGATATTAAAACTAATGTTACTTTGAGTGTGTAGTTTTTTTTTGTATGACACATTAGAATATCCTTATATGCCCAGAGGCAAACTCTCAAAATAATTTCTCCTGCTGATTTAGTTTTCAGAGCCTAATAAATGTTGATGTCGGATATGGTAAGAGAGACTTTTGTACAGAAACACTGCTTTTAAAATTCTTGCTTTTGAAAACGATCTCAATTCAGCATATACTAACACAACATAAAGACCAGCTATTATATCATCTATTTCTTATTCAGTGATAAATATCAGAACAACTTCTTCAGTAGCCGGACAATACAATGCAGCATGAATTATGAGGAAAATGTGCTCTAAAATGTAAATGCAGCTCTCTGTAATACTTGATTCTGATTGGTCAGTCAAGCCACTCAAAGATCAGCTGTCATCCATTGTCAACATTGAATATTAGACCACTTATTCTTCGAAGTGCCTTTCCAGAGTACCTTTTCTCTGGAGGCAGCGTTATTATGGATTATGTAATTTTTGGTCAGAAGCAAGGGTTTAAATTTAAAACGTTTTAATGATGAATTTGTTTATGGCAAACATGGGGTCATGTGGATTTTTTGTGGTATTTTTATCAGCTATTTGGACTCTCATTCTGATGGCACCCATTCACTGCAGAGGATCCAATGTAAGTGATATAATGGTAAATTTCTCCATATCTGTTCTGATGAAGAAACAAACACATCTACATCTAGGATGGCCTGAGGCTGAGTACATTTTCAGCAAATTTTCATTTTTGGGTGAACTATTCTTTTAAGATAATATGCTATACAGGTATAGATTATTAAATAATTTTAACTCATATGAATATTTTATTTATATATAGCAGATATATATTATTTATTAATTTATTTGGTGAGTAGCCATAAAATATGTGGTATAATGTACAGTCAGTCAGTCATTATTGCAAAATAAACCTCGACAAGGTGATACGAACCCTGACGTGCAGTGCAATTTAGTTGTGCGTTAGAAATCCCAGTCTAATTCAAATCCTCATTTGTTGCAGTTAGAGTCACCCGAAGCGACCGGATTCTGTGTCAAAGTGTGACCTCCGTGTCCTACATAAGCCAAGTTCAAACAAATCGGCACTTCTCAGAACTTCTTAGTCTACCACAGATATACACCATTAACTTGACATTCCTTATTCATCCACAGACATAACTCGCAGTTAATAATTCACACCTACATACTTGATGTGCGCAATTATTTTTACGGGACCATTATCGCAAATTGGCCTTTCCAATTTATGAATCTAAAGGGATGGATCTAATGGGGGAGACCGTCACCTCTCTACACCCCCAAAGAGGAAGTGTCTGATGAAGAAAGGCTAATGGCTGCAGTACAGCCACCTCAGGGGCTGAAGACTGGAGTCAGAGGGGTTGAGGTAATGGAACATACGCCTGCAGTAGCTGAATTATTCACTCGATCCACCGATGCAATATATACTAACACGCAAAGCACACACACACACACACACACACTACTGGCTGTCTGGAGTGAGACTAAGTTTCTCTCTCTTCTCTGATGAGCAACTTGCTGTCATGTGCATATTTTCAAAGAGTCTCCCAGTGTTTTAACATCCCACTCTTCACTTTTATGTATGTCATTTATCTCCCATTTGTTAGTTCCACAGTCACTGTTAAACTCGACACGTTCCTGATTACATTTGGCTGATGACCAATCCAAATATCCTGGCATGATTTTAAACAAAACTCAACACCGTTACGGATTCCAGCGCTCCTTCCCTCCTGCTTTCCCGCTCTCGCTCATGAAAAACAGATTAAGTTAATGAATTGATGGGCATCTTGCCTGCGCAAGCTGAGAGTGGACAAATAAAGTAGCATTACAATACAAGAGCACAGACAGACACAAAGGAGAGGCTACATAGCTTCCCTATTGTTCGGCTGGGAGAGTATGGAAAGGCTTACAGACTGCTTGTCTCACGAGCCAAACAGGAAACAAAGGGGAACTTGTTGCCAGTGTTGAGGAGAAATTACAGTAGTGTCAGGATGCTTGTAGGGATGTGGGGGGCACCAGACTCATAAATGCACAAACAGAGACATATTTACTGTAGCAAACATCCGAGTGTCGCTGACAGCTTGGACCGTTGGAGGATTATGGGGATTCTCGAGGGAGTCTGAGTCTCTGAGAGCCATAGGAAGTGGATGATGATGATGTCTTTCTTTTATCATCCTTGATATAGATACCGTAAAAGCGAGGAATATGTTAGTGATTTATTGACTTTTCAGCATCATTACAGGTACCCAAGGACGTTTGTCATTAGGGGACACTGAATTATTTTGCTGTTACAATAATTTTAATACCAATTTACTTCATATAAAATACAAAAAAAAAAAAACATGACGCAACCGTGGTACAACTTTTGCACTCTCTGAAGACAGTAACTGAAGAAATATCGTGTCTCATTGACCTTTGCCCTCTGAATATTGACATCATGCTTGGACCCCATCAGAAATCACGTGGGCATTTGGTACCTACCAGAGGCTGGGGTCTTGCTATATCCTCTTAGCGTCAGCCCAGTCAGCGCGTCGCAATTTAATCTTCACTAGAACTGTAGTGTAGAAGTGTACGCTGGGCAGTTTGAGGGGGACTGATGTGTGCCATGTGTGTGTTTCTAATGACAATGATGGGGGGGTGATGAGACTGTTTTTAACTCGTCCCTCCCTCCCGTTCGGCCCTGGCCGGCTTAATCCTGAGTCTGGGAGAGGGATTAGAGGGCACTCGACCATACCAACATCTCACAACAGACATCAAATCTTAGTGCACACATCCAAGATTATGTATATAAGCAGTTTAGCGTATGATGGCTGTAGGAATATTATAATCTGCTGGGCGATAATGATCTTTTATACAATTAGATAGTGCTGAAAACACACAAGCATGTAAACATGAAGACAAACACACAAATAACACGCAGACTGTTATACTTTTTTCCCTGATAAAGTCTTTTCAATGTTTCTGGTAAATTCAGCTGGTTTATAAAGCAATGGCAGAGGTTATATATGGACAATTATTCCAGACTTAAAATATCTGAATTTTATTGAATTAAATGCTGAATATCAAATCAAGTGGCTGCAAACAAATAATGCTAGAGCTTTTCTCAGAAACTTCACTTTTTAGAGCATTTTTATTTTATTATTTTTGTGGCACAGATTTTTTAATTTGTCCAGAAACTTTTCTGAGTCACTATACACTACTGTGTTTAATTCATACTTTATATAGAAAGGACTGGATGGATTAAAAGTTAAATGACAATAAAGAGTGTTAAATAGTTACAAAAAATATCTATTTCAAAGAAATGCAGTTCTTTTAAATTTTGTAGTCATCAAAGAATCTTGAAAAAATGTATCATGGTTTCCACAAACATATTAAGCAGCTTTTTCAGCATTGATTATAAAAAATATTTTAGATATCAGAATCATTTCTGAAGGATTTTGATGCTAAAGTAATAGCTGCTCGAAATGTACCTTTGACATCACAGGAATATGACATTTTTAAATATATTTAAATATACTGTAAAACAGTTATTTTAAATTGTAATAACATTTTACAATATTAATGTTTTTATTGTATTTTTGATCAAATAAATGCAGCCATTAAAAAAACGTACGAACCCCACAATTTTGAATGGTAGAGTATGTTCATTACAACAGTCACAATGTGAAAAGAGGGATTTTTGTGTTTTTGTGTTATTTATGAATGTATTTCTGTCTGTACCTGATTCCTCCTTCCTTTCTGTAACGCTGACTGCCAGGCAGATCATTTGTCATCTCAATTTGTCTTTGTTAAGTAGTTGCAACAACTCTAATAACTGTGTGTGTGTGTGTGTGTGTGTGTTTGGTGGGGAGAGGAGGGGGAGGTGGAGAGATAATAAAGGATGGAGAAAATTACTCAGCTTTCTTATTGAAACAAACTACACACACGCATGTTTATTATGTATATAGTTGATTCACTAGAACAACAACAGCAAATTTGACATTTTTGATATTGCAAACATGACAAATGGTGTGATAACTGAAATAAACAAATTTGCGACATCATACAGAATTATTTTTCAAGTGCAAACGCTCTCATAATCTTGCAATGTCTCTTGTGGTAGATATTTACTTGTGGGTTTGTATTTGTGGAAGGAGGAAATGGGAGGGTGGAGGGGATGGGGGATACACAGCTCCATATGTAGAGGATGTAAGCCTTTATTTCTGTGGCATTATGTCTGCTTTAACGTATGCCTCAAAACCGCACACACTTTTGTCTGATTCTACATGCTCGAAAACATCTTTTTACACACACACACACATGCACAAGCACACAGAGGCGCAGACTAATACACATTAATACAGTCCAACTGACTCATTCAATACGTAAAGAAACTGAATGCAGAAAAGCTAAACCTCTTTGACAGTCTCAGCCTGGCTCCTTTATCCTCATCTGAAAAACATGGGTGAAATGTGTGCTCTTTAGACTATATGTTTGAACTTAATAGGTCATGTGACTTGAACTGAAGTGCATGGCTTCCTCCAAACATTAGTTACTGTAGGCTGTTGTGTTTACTGCCTCCAATTGTGTCATGTTTCATATTCTGTGGCATGTCTTCAGTCTGGATGCTTGATTCTTAAAGGGACAATTCATCCAGTAAAGAGTAAACGATAAAAACAATTCTGTCTGTTTACTCACACTCATGACATTGCAAATCCACATGACTTCCTTTTTGTGGAAAAAATAAAAGTTTTGCAGGATGTTCATTTTGTTCTCTCTTTCATACAACGAAAGTGGATGCAGACTGAGACTGTCAAGCTCCAAAAAAGACAAAAACAATAAATCCACCATAAAAGTAGTCTAAACAACTTGTTTACTGTATTCCTAGCTTTTCCTTTAACATCATGTTAGACAGCTGTAGTCTCCATTCAGTTTCATTGTATGGAAAAGAGCAGCTTTTCTTTTTGTTCTTTAAAAAAAACCATAAGGGTGAATTTATTTTATTTTATTATTTCTAAAACTACACTAAACCACCCATCTCACCTCCTCATCTGTGGACAAACTCTACATTTCTCTGTTTTGGATTCTCTCTCTCTTTTTAAATTCCACATCATTATGCTTCACTCCACTTTTCTGTTTTTCCTAGCCACCTCACTCTGTACTTTCTCTCTCTCCACATTCTCACATTCTCCCCATCTCCTCTCCCTCCTTCTCTCGCTCTCTCTCTGTGAATGGAATGGTGGCTGTAATAGTGGGATGTAGGTCATCAGGGCAGCTTGGCTGGCTTGTGTCTAGACTCAGTCTTCAGGGCATGAAGTCATAGAATTGTGCACATTGACCAGCACAGTCAAAACTCTGCTGCTAACAGTGTCCACACACGTGCACACACACACACAGTAGCACGCAAAAGAGTAAAGTATCTGATGAGACTTCACACAAACTGTTTGCACTGTCTGATTTGCCAAAATGCCATTAAAATGTCATGTGATATTTACATTAGGGTGGAGCATCTTTAACAGCTTAGAAGTTGCTGTTCAGGAAAATATGCATGCCAAATATGGTGACCGTTTCTGCGCAGTTTTGCTCACACACACCCTCATCTTCGGCCGCAGGTGAGATGCATATGAGCATTTGCACTATGCTCATGTATCTGTCAAACTCCCTCAACACTCACACCAGCCTTCCCTCTATATGCTATGGAAGCTGACACAGGATTAAAAAAAATTTAATTGCGACTTGTTAACTCATAATTCTTTTTTTTTCTTTTAGAAAAAGAGATATATATATATAGAGAGATATATTATATAGAGATTTACAATCGGAATTGCGAGATAGAAACTCAGAATTGCTAGATAAGCTCAATTCTGAGAAGTCGAAATTGGGAGCAATAAACTCGAAAAAGTCTGAAATGTGAGATAAAAAGTCACAATAACCTTTTTTATTTTTTATTCAGTGGGGGAAAAAAATCAGAATTACAAGAAAAAAAAGTAATTGTGTGTTTGTATGTTTTTTTTTCAGAATTGCGAAAAAATTTGCAGTTGCCAGAAAAAAGTCTGAATTGTGATATAAAAAGGCACAATTACCTTTTTTAAAATTGTGTGGCAGAAACAAGCTACTGTAATATGCTTATTGACAGCCCAGAAGAAATGTACATAAACTTTTCTCTGAGTTTGATTTAAATTTTGGTAAAGTGACATATGGACTGGGAAAAAATACTCACCTTATTTTGCAATACAGAAATAAGCTGTTTTCTGTGAACATGCCAAATCAAACGATATGTTTATAATAAATTAAAATAATATAATAACAAATACGAGTTTGCAGCATAACAGACTATTTTTGTATTGCTAAAATAACTGGAAGTGGATGACAACAGAAGCCTTACGCATTCAAGGTACAAATGGTTGCACCCGCTCTTACGTTACAAATAAGGTGGATAGGCAAAGTACTTGTAACAGAGCTGCTATAAATGAGGTAGGTTAAGCCCATCCTGAATTAGCATAAATATCTAACTGACTGATTTGTTTAAATGCATCATCACTGTAGCTCCATCCATTATTGTCATCACGCACTGTCCATCAATGCTTGTCACACCTAATATCAGTCTGTAAACTCAGTCAGTGCAGTTACTGCACGCAACATGTATTCTCTTCACCCACAAAATGATCTGCGGACAGTGAGTGTACAATAGCGCTCATATTCACAGCTAATATTCAGTGAGTGGAGGTGAAATCTGGTGGCCCAATCTGCCTAGCAACATAGTTTCTAACTATAACACTGAAATTTTAATTTATGCAAAGTTTAAAATGGTATATTACTTTAAGCATGTCTATGGGGGGCTGGTTTTGCATACATTCTGGGGACCAAATGTTCTCACAAGGATAAACCTAATCCTAACCTACAATCATCTAAAATGTGGGGACCAGTCAAAGGTTTCCACAAGGAAAACAGTTTCACATTCATACAAAATATTGTCTTAATATAGAAAAAATGCTAAATGGTTTCATTATTTAAAAAAAAAATGTTTATTATGAAATAGCCAGATGAATAAAGGCTTTTAATATTTTGATTTTGAAGTGTATTTTTTTTTGTTAGAAATACTACCAAACTGTGATGGGAAAACAATTGCGTGTGGTCTAAAATTTGATGACTAAAATGTGATCAAAAGCCTTCAAAAATGGATTTTTGTGTGTTATTCACCATTCCTCGCTTCCCCCCCAACTCTCGCTTTCTCACTTGCTCTCTCACTCTTTCTCGTCTCTCATGGGTTGCGATGGTAAAAGCTACAGTCTGGCATACTTTACGATATTTTATTCATGGCTATCAGACACTGTTTTTTTTCTCACTAATGGAAAACCCCTAAGTGAACTTTCACCCTCTAACTGAAGCATAACTACGAAGTTGCAAGGTCCAACATCCATCAGCTATATTCAAAGGTGTCACATCAATTTACACATATATATCCATATCTATATCTATATACTTTGTCAACATATATAGATAATCAACATATTTGGAGAATTTAGATATATATTACATATTCAGTAGAGCTATTTAGGCAACAATTCACCTTATGTCCCATGATTCCATGCCCTTTGTAGCATGATGGTGACCACATTGTTAAAGAATATGTTTGCCACAGTGCTGAAACCATGACTCAAATGCAAATGTTTGAGAGAAACAGCTGAAGGGAAAGAAAGCCCTCCATGACCTGTCAAAGCACATTAACACACGTGGACTGCATGCTGCATGTGTCTGTGAGACTATATTGTCCTGTAATATTCTGTCTGTTTGTTGATTACATTTAATTTTCATTCCATCTGACTGCATGCATCAGTGATATACAGTAAGTATGGAATTTGTGGCATAACATTTTCAAATTAATTTGTGAATTTTTCATTTCCATATGTACATGTATGCAATTGAATTCCACCGTCTGTGATCAAATCAAAAATTCATTATACTGTCGCATTCTTTAACAGGAAGCCTGGCTGCTCATCTCAGACGCCTTGCCCCTCCCTGCTGCCACCTTGGTAGGCTCCACCCTCTCAAGGGAACCCCCCCGGCGGTGCTGTCAGGTCCCATCATGCAACTCCTATGGTAGCGCAGTTGCTAGGGCAGCTAGCCGTTAGCGGATCTGTGCGTAGGTTTAGAGCTTAGCTGTTAGCGCCAGGTTTAATTATAGATTACAATGAGCTGCGAGCATCCACACTCTTTTACAGCAGGCATGCTTGGTCATGCATGCAAAGCCTAGAGCCAAAATGACACTGTGTTGTAAAATTCGTAAGGAGGTGGAAGTATAAAAACTAGAACTTTACATGCCCAGTCTGATTAATACACACATGAATGACTTTACCTGACCGTGTGCCTCATTTGTCCAAAATACAGTTATAATTATATAACAGGTTGCATTAAAGCCTTCACATTATCACCAGATATCATTAGTAAGACTAAATCCAGGACTAAGCCAGCTGATATCTCCATTAATCATCACCCTTTATAAGACTTTATAAGTGCCATCATTTACTCACCCATACACATTTAAAAATAAAGGTTATTTTTGGTTCCATGAAGAACTTCCATGGAACATTTCCATTGCACAAAATGTACTTTACAGAGGAAAAGGGTTTTTTATATTATTAAAATGTTGACATGCTAATAAAAAATTTTTTATTTTAAGAACTTATCACTGAAAGGTTATTTGGGGAGTCCAAAATAGTTATTTTATGGCACCGCTGCAAAAACCCCCTTTTGTATGACATTCTTTCTTCGGTGGAACACATAAGAAGACTCTTTTGAAGAGTGTCTCAATGTTTTTTTCCCCTCCATTTTATACCCACCTGACTTTCATTGTATGGACAAAAACAGTTAAAACATACTTCACAATTCTGTTCCACATGAAGAATTAATCCCAATAACTAGCACACTCTAACAAATTATTAGGCTACTGGATATTCATCCACCTATATCCTGTCCCTCACTGTCTCCTTGTATCTATAAAATGCTGTTCTATCACTCTCATGTTTGCCCTCTTGCTTGAAGCCCCCGAATCCACCATTAAACTTTAAGATCTCAAGCAGGCTATGCATATTTTATTTGGCATTTTGCAAACAAAGTCTAAATAAAATATAAATAAAACAAAGGTCTGAGACCCAGCACGTGCAAGCGCATCCCTCGTCCCCTCCCTATCTTGTCTCTATCCCCCTATCTTTATCAACAGATGAGTAATGTGGGTTCAGAGGTAGTCGTCCGGCGTTTTTCAAGCTGGGGAACATTGTATTGTTCCCTCATGATGAGCCGCTGGGCTGCCACACTGACGGCTATTACATGCATCAGCCATTGTGCACCATTATTTCTGAGATGCATTTATATAATTTGTCTATCCATTAATAGACAATAACACACAGGCCTTGGCAGAGCAAATCATATAATCACTGTGTAGGAAAGAGTTTCCATTATGTTTCAGAGAGATGAGAAACAGAAAAAGAAAGACTGGGGGAAAAAGAGACAACCCTGTGGGGGTGGGGTCATATTGCTCTCTTCTTCCATAGAGTATAAAACAGCTACTGTATTTACAAAACAAACAGTTAATAATTGAGGTCATGATGCTTGATTTTAATTCTTCTTTTTTTTAGGTATACAGCTAATAAAATACATCACTTGCGAATAGGCTGAGAAAAATAAAGAAATAAATCATGCTATGGATTTTATTCTCATATTTGAGCATACAGTTAAAAACTGATTAGATGGGTGATTTAACTTAATTTCTTTTCGATGTGATTCCAAGTAATATGATGGCCTTATACATCTATTCATGGCCTTTAAACATTAAAAAGACATGATTGTCATTAAATAGGCCTAAACAGAAAATTATCAGTCTATTTATGTTTTCCATTAAAGGGGTCATATGATGCAATTTAAATTTTTCCTTTCTCTTTGGAGTGTTACAAGCTCTTGGTGCATAAAGAAGATCTTTAAAGTTGCAAAGACTAAAGTCTCAAATCCAAAGAGAATTTTTTTTTTTTTTTACCAATATTGCGATTGCGATTTAATATGCAATTATTTTTTTAAAGCTCTTTATGTTCTGTGTTATTCAACAAATACAAGCTATAAATCATTGTATAGTATGACCAACACACTATTAGATAGATTAAACATAAATGTTCTTTTCAGTAGGCCAGGCCTATATGTTACGATGAAATTAGGTGATGCATGAATTGATATGAATGACATTTTTATTTAACAACTACAATCACAGTATATTGACTGATTTGTTGAACTTCCAACCTTGTAAGCATGTAATAATTATGTTAATAAAAAAGCTCAGCCTCCTGCTCACTGCTGTAAGAAGAAGCCACCAGCAGTGGAAGAAGCTCGACGCCTTCCCCTGCGGCCATCCGGCTTTTAAAAAGAGCATATTTTCTGAACAAATTTTCACTTGAAAGATTGAAAAATAGCATAGAGAGAATAACTTATTATTATTATTATTCTCTCTCAGTTATTTATTTATTTTTTGTGGGTTTCATGTGTGTCCATACACCTTGCTTTTCAGAACGATGAGCTTTGTAAAAATCGACGCGTTTCAGAAAGGTACATTATAATGTACATTATGTGAAAAATAATGTGTTTCTTTAACCTTAAACCGCATAAACACATTGCATTACACCAAATACACAACATAATGTTATTTTTAGCAACGTCATATGACCCCTTTAACCACAATAATAAAACACGATCAGTAATTTTTCAGCTTAAAAACCCTACAAACCACAAAAACCTACTGTTCATGCTTAGTGCAGTTCTGCTCATATTCAGAACAGTATAAGAAAAATAGTTAGAGAAGATGAAAAAGATACACCAAGAAAATAATTAATTATAATTATTCAAATTTTTGTTGATGGAAATATATTAGTAATAATTAATAGTATTGAGAAACTATTATAGTTCCCTTTTGAACGGTCTCCCCCTTTGCGTTAATCACGCTATGGGGGAAACTCGTGTTTACTCTGATACTGAAGCCTGATTTGATCATGTTTGTGTAGCTGCACAAACCAATGGCGCTTCAACCTGTCAAAAGGTGTGGAGCCAACTACTATATAAGATGACTCAGAATGCCATTTCATCAGAATTTTCACTTTCAGCGACAAAGATCATCTCCTCGCTGACTCTGCAAGCAAGAAGCCGAAGAGAATAGAATAAAAAAGCTCAGCCTCCTGCTCACTGCTGTAAGAAGAAGCCACCAGCAGTGGAAGAAGCTCGACGCCTTCCCCTGCGGCCATCCGGCTTTTAAAAAGAGCATATTTTCTGAACAAATTTCCAATGCAACATTGTTGCAAATGTCGTGCCGCGAGTGTGGCTCATGCAGGGAACCCCTGTGCAATGCAGATGGGCACAGTGAGTGTGTCGCCTGTCTGGGCAGCGCCCACGCAGAGGCTGCACTCACAGAGGCAGAATGTTCTCGCTGCGAGAACATGAGTCTTGCCCTTCTCTGCTCGCGGATCGCCTTCTTCCATGAAGGCGGTCCTCCCTGGCCTGCTCTCCAGTTTACCCCCTCTCCTAGGAGGAAGAAACAATGGAGCAGCCGGGCTCAAACATCGGGCTCGAGTGAAATCACGCTGGCTCAGGTCCCGCATGCTTCACTCTCCATTCAATGCCTCGATCCACTCATTTTCTTCACACGTGAGGATCAGCGCCCCTTGTCAGCTTCGAGCGGCTTGATTTCTTTTGGCGGATTGGAGCCCATCTATGGCCTCCTTGATGAGTGGTTTCTGAAAGGGGTTCACAAGGATATGGGCACGACCCCTACATTTCTGCCACTCTCACTATTGTTGAGGGTGCTGAAGAATGAGGTTACAGCAAGATCCCCCCTCATGTAGAGGCAGTTGCTGCACATCTGTGCCCTCCATGTATGCAACTAAGGCCACTGCACAGGCAATCAGCAAGGCCAAGGACAACCTTTGGCTGAATCTAACTGAGATCAGGGACACTAGACTCGCCAGTTTCTCCCAAAGGACTGTTTGGCCCTGCCGTGGATGGGTTTGCCGTGCAGTTTACAGCACCACAGAAGTCATTGCAGGCAATGCGTCACTTCGTGTCGAAGAGCTCCAGTGCAGCAGCTGCTTCAAGTCGCCAGAAGGCAGCATCCACTCAGCAGCTTGCCCAGCCGGTGCCGCCTCAGCCCCAACCTAAGTTTGAGCATGGGCTTCAGCAGTGCCCCAGGACAGTGAAATGCTACCCGTTTCCTAGGCGTCAAGGTCCCTGCCACAGAGTGCAGGACACAGAAGCTGTCTTGATCCAAATGCAGAGAGGAAGAGGAAAGGGTCAGTTCTCGCCAAGGCTGTAACTCCCTCGAAGAAGTCTCACGCTCGCTTTCCATCCCTCCACTCAACACCGAGCGATGAAAGCCCCATTCAAGTTGGGCTCATCCTCCCCATTTAGTGTGTGCCCAAATAAACTACCACTGTGATAGCGGACCCACATACTCAAAATAGCATTTCACCACGTATGTCAGTTCCCCACCTCCATCTGGCGAACTGCCACTCAAAAAAACTCAGACCACTTGCCATCTGGGTTCAGGCTTGGAAAGCTTTCCATGATGTGTCAATTTGGGTTCTAAACATCATAGAATGAGGTTACTCGCTTCAGTTTGCTCACAGGCCACCTCGCTTCAGAGGTATTATTCAAAATTCGGTACGGAACAACAATGCTCACGTTCTCCGGTCTGAAGTGCAAACACTGCTTGCAAAGGGAGTTGTAGAGATGGTTCCTATAGCAAACAGTGAGTCTGGCTTTTACTGCCGCTACTTCCTCGTTCCCAAAAAAGATGGCAGGCTCAGGGCCATTTTCGATCTCAGGCATCTGAATCACTCGCTCATGAGACGACCGTTCAAGATGCTGACTTTGAAACAGATCCTCTCGCAAGTATGCCCCGTGAACTGGTTTATATCTGTGGATCTCAAAGATGCTTACTTTTACATCCAGATAGCCCCCCATAACAGACCACTCCAGAAGGAAGGTGGTCACGACAGATGCCTCCAACTCAGGTTGGGGAGCTCTGTATGAGGGCAGACCGGCATTAGGTTCCTGGTCAAACCTGGAGCAATGCTTACATATCAACTGCCTCAAGATGATGGTGGATTTTCCACCCCTAAAAACCTTCCTGCCGGCCTTAAAGGGGCACCACGTCCTGGTCTGTTTGGACAACACTCCCTCTACAAGTTGGCTTGATGCCTCCTTTTATGGGCACAGGGCAAACTCCTCTTGCTGAAAGCAATTCATGTGCCGGGCAGACTGAACCAGGGAGCAGACATGCTGTCCAGGGACAAAGTAGCTACAGGAGAATGGAGACTACATTCCCAAATGGTTCAAACGATCTGGTCTGTCTTCAGGAGGGTAGAGGGCAATTTATTTTTCGAAGCAGCGAGATCCCCTGGCCCACGATTGGCAGAGTGCGCACCTGTATGCCTTCCAACCGGTTGCCCTTCTTCCTCAGGTCATCAGACGGGTCAGATCAGATGTTTGGTCATCCTGGTGGCCCCACTCTGGAGGAATCAGATGTGGTTCCCCGAGTTGATTCAGCTGCTATCGGCAGCCCCCTGGTGGATACCATTGAGGAAGGACCTCCTCTTGCAAGCGAGGGGCATGATTTGGCATCCACGGCCAGAGCTGTGGAGCCTTCATGTTTGGCCCCTTGACGGGAGTCTTTGCAGCTTACCACGAGTGTAGCTAATATCATTTTGGAGGCTAGAGTTCCATCTACAAGGATGTCTCTACACCCTTAAACGGTCAGTCTTTTCTGACTGATGTCACAAGAGCTGTTGGACAAGGAGCACACCCCTTCCATGCTTAAAGTATATGTGGCAGCTTTCGCAGCAAATTATTCTCTTGTGGCTGGCCAGTCAATTCGGCAGAAACAACCTGGTCATTAAGTTTCTGAGGGGAGCTTGGAAATTGAATCTACTTCTCCCCCATACTGTGCTGATTTGGGATTTACCTATAGTCCTCAGGGCCCTACGGTGCCCTCCCTTCAAGCTGCTCCATTTGGCCAACTTGTGGCTCCTGTTGTTTAAGACTGCCCTACTTCTGGCTTTAGCGTCGGTCAAGCGAGTGGATGACCTGCGAGCACTGTCAGTCAGTGCTTCAAGCCAAGACATGGCTATTTTATACGATTAATGAAAAAGACATGAATATAATATACATACATAAGATAGATAGATAGATAGATATTCATCAACTTCAATCCAAAGGCAGGAGAAAAACATGCCCATTCTGAGGAAGTCGTAGCCTACAGTGATGCTAATACTACAGTCTACGTGTGACTCAGACTCCAAACTGATCAGACTCTGTCAGAATCATGAATGACCTTCAGTTCCTCTGTCTGATGGACAAGACTGAACATGCCAAAGAGGCCCACAGCAAAGACACACGGACAACAAATAACACCAATTCAGCCATGTTCCTCCAGGACAGTGTGTGCTCATGTGACTGTAGTTAGAGTAACAATAGTGTGCATAAATGTCGCTCAATAATTAATAGCTGATGTCACATGTTAAAGACCAAGCATTTAATTTGTTGTGCAGACTGATGATTTCCTTGCTGAACCCACAGGGGACATTCCAGCTATGAGATGTAAACTTCTCTCTATAATTCATGGCTCTCAAGTCAAATTTCTAACATAATGGTCAACAATAGTGCTTCCTTCTGATTGTGACTACAAGAGAAAAACTTGGATTAAAACTAATCACATACTTCAGCAGCTATTTGAAGCACTCGACCAGACAACCTCTTCAATCAGGGGAATATATTGTGAGTAAAATCATGAATGCAGTCGAAGGCTATTTTTTTTTCTTTTACAAAAATTTTAGTTCATACTGAAATCCTTCACTTTATTCAGATATCTTCTGAAACTTCTGTAACTGGTCTTTTTCTCAGGAGAAAAATCTGAGAAGCAGGAGAATTAGCAAAATATCACTGCTGCCCAGGAGAAACTGCTGAGATATTAAGGAGATCTCATTTGTTTTTCTTTCCTATGGGCAATCATGATACATACTCTGGCTGAGCTAACTTTATTTAAAAGTCATTGTGCAAATGACTCATTAGAGCACTCTTCAAACTCCAGTGCAGTGCAAGCACAGAGATGAGCGTTTAATAAAATTAAAAATGCTGCAAACGGTTAATGCCACAGGACATTTGTGCAGCTAACGTGGAGTGAAGTGTTTATTGATTTTACAAGAAATGTGTAGTGTTTGCAAAGCTCGGCTTTTAACTGAGCAAAGCTTGTGTTTTGACGGAGAGGCATTGCTGGAGGAGCGTGTGTGTGTTTGTTGTGGGGGTGTGGGGAGGAAGTGGGTGTGGCTCTGCCTCTCACTGTCATCTAGATCATGATTATTATGTTGGCAGGATCTAAAAGATTAGACACATCAATAGTTTATGACTCTGTAGAGAGTCTCACTCAATTCCCACATCTATAAATTACTAAACAGTGGCATTTACATCTCTGTTTCTCAAAAAACTTCTTTCTCTCCTTCTTTCTCTCTGTTATTTTTTCTCTGTACTTTGCTTTTGTGCCTTTATCTTTTAAAACGAATGTCCCAATGAACTATTGAAACTTTTAAAGTAATATTTAACCTTACTGTAGCTCTGTTACTTTCAATATTTAACCTTACTGGCCGCTCTGTTACTTTCAATGTAGCAATGCAGCCTCTGTTAAAGCAGGAAAAAAAAATATCATTGTAAAAATGTAAGCACCTAAAAAGAAAGACATAATTAATAGATGTGGTCTGCCGATACACATGAATAATGCAGCTTTTATATTCAAGAAAATTACGAACTATACCCATTGGGAGAGAATGGAGGGGGATCATTAACTGCAAACTAGAACCTTTGAAAAAATACAGCAAATTTTTAATAATTTATCCACATAAACAAATAACACATGAATAAAGAATATTTTTTTTAAAGAAAATTATTCTGCCAACCAAGCCACAGGAGCTGTGCTCACTTCACTTTCTGTGCGACTTTTTGCATCTAGGGGAAAAAAGGTGGAAATAAATAAATAAATAAAAAACTAAGTTTGGATTGAGCATTATTAAAAAGAAAATAGTTAACTTTGCTTTGCTTAGTTTGCTAGAGTTTTCCCCCCATTGTGCATAAGATCTCTTTTGTCAGAGATCTTCAATATCGACTTGCAGAAACCTTCTGAGCGAGAGGTAATATTATTATAAACTTTAGTGTGCTGTGGGAAAGTTTCATTCAACTCATATCTGAACGTTTAGAAGAGATCATTTTAGCTTCGGAATTGACAGTACAGGAACTGAATGAGTACATAAACATGAACAGGAGCCCAGGAAAACATCTGCTTATTAGATTTTTCAAACCTCTAGAAGAATAGCAATCTGAAAATGATGGGATTTTATGATAAGAGATACAAGTCTGAGACTGACGGTAATCCATCACTTTGAAGCTGGACCCATTAGTACAAATAACTGGATGAGATATGCAATACAAAACAATAAAGCATTACTCTAATATCTAGCATTGAAAACAACACTGATTTGGTGAGATTTTGATCTAAAGCTAATTGAAAGAAATCACTTTGGGTGAATATTCCTCAAGAATTTAGGAATGCAACATCTTTCACTGTAACCTTTCATCTTTCACTGTAATTTATTAATTTCGCCTAGGTGAAGTGTGCGTGATGTGTCTGTAGGTACAGGTTGGGTCATCCACCCCATCACATCCTCCTGGTTGTGATGAATGGCGGTTACATTCGAGTCAGCCTCACACAACCTTGATTTCCTTTTGCATCTCGGACACATGGGAAATCAAGGGCATTCATCAGCTGTGGTTAAACACACTGTCAATTATGTGCGGCAGTATGTGGGTGTGTATCTGTGAGGGCAGGGGAAGGGTGTGGAAAGACCCTGTGGCACTGATACCAGAACGCCCATGGAGATGCAGTTACTAACTGAAAATGACCAACCGAGTTGTAACACACATTACACAATTTAATTTGTGGCAGATATACTGTATTAACAATTACTTTCCAATGTAAGTGTTTTGGGTGTAAGGTCGGCTTCTGTTACACTCTTTACGTATGACCTCTCTTGTAAATAAAATATAAAATAAAATAGTCAAACAGGGCCAAAACAACTGATGTACAGAATTCAGTCTTTAAAGGGGTCATATGATGTTGCTAAAAAGAACATTATTTTGTGTATTTGGTGTAATGCAATGTGTTTATGTGGTTTAAGGTTCAAAAAACACATTATTTTCCACATACTGTACATTATTGTTTCTCCTCTATGCCCCGCCTTTCTGAAACGCGTCGATTTTTACAAAGCTCATCGGTTTGAAAAGCAAGGTGTGCTGTGATTGGCCAGCTATCCAGTGCATTATGATTGGCCGAATACCTCAAGCGTGTGACGGAAATGTTACGCCCCATACTGTGATGCCCTGTCAGGCCGGAGCGATGATTCAAAAACATGAAAACCCATTATAAACGAGGCATTCGTTGCATCCAGTGGGGTTGGATAATTATGGATTATAATGACTTATACTGTCTTTTTACGCGTTGTGTGGCATTGCGCCGCGTAAAACCATGTCTGCATTTGTGATCGGAGAAATGACAAACAACAAGCCCTACTCTACACTGCACAAAAAACTTGCTTTAAATATAAAAAATATAAAAACTCTTTAAATATAAAAAACTTACTTACAGTCTGTGAGTCAGAACAGCCGGCATTGTAGTCTACTCTACCAGGATCAGGAAACGGTCCTCCAAAAAATGTGCTGCACACATATGAATATTTGGGTTGAAGTGTTCTGGAACAGTGTTGTAAATACAACTTAACCACTGATTTCTGGTCGTGTCCATTTTTAGAAGGCCAAACAAAGTAGTTTCGCTTTCACAACGAAACACAGCGTCACACACGGTGGCCTAGAGTAAGCGGCGGCGGCCTAGAGTGAGCAGAGTAGTGTTGGGTCGTTCTTGAATGGTCGGATTATTTGAGTGGGCACAGGCTCGGGAAGAACGAGTCGTCTTGGGGAGTAATTCGTTCAGTCACGCATGCGCAACATCCTATAGGTTCTGTACTGGAATTAGTCACGTAGTTCACCTGTTTCGAGTCTTCGGGTTTTTCCGAGTCATTCGTTCATGACGTGACAGCCCCATAAGTTTAACCAATGCAGTCTGAGCCGGAAAGAGAATTGATTAGTTCAGCTCTCGAGTCTTCGGGTTTTTCGAGTCGTTTGTTCATCACATGACAGCCCCATAAGCTTTAACCAATGCAGTCTGAGCCGGAAAGAGAATCGATTAGTTCATCTCTAGAGTCTTCGGGTTTGAGTCATTCATTTATCACGCGACAGACCCATAAGCTTTAACCAATGCAGTCTGAGCCAGAAAGAGACTTAATAATAATAACCAACTCTTTGTTACCTTTGTTACAACATTCAGTGTTATGGAAAAGAACCATAATGACAGAAATTCACACATTTCTAAACTGTAAGAAGTAAAAAGCTACAATTTGAGACCAGAAACGCATCACGTAACTGTAAGAGTAAATAATAATTATAATAATGATGATAATAATAATAATAACTATGCACCCGTTTGTAAGGAAGCTTGTAAATTAACTAATTTCTCTATCCAAAGCTGTCACGTCACGTGACAAAAGAACGAACGATTTGAAAGACTCGAGAGATGAACTAATCAATTCTCTTTCCGGCTCAGACTGCATTGGTTAAA